>NW_024726235.1:3845161-3989529 GCF_018991925.1 Homarus americanus | reverse complement strand
GTACATGTTTCATCAGGCAAATTAAGTTTAACTCATGCTATTTTAAAAGGTAGTCTGACTAAGACATTGAAGATTTAATGAACACTGCAACATTACACTGCTTGGCAAAAGCTTGTTGGTGGTGATGATGGCTAAGACACCTACCCAACTCATGTAGGGATGGGAAGTGTGGAGCTAGAACTAGTCAAAAAGAAAGATATGCCTGTTAGTTTAGTACTAAGTGCAGACCCTCTGCTTGTTGTACATTGTATACCTTTTACAGCACGACTTTAAGAATATATTTTATAGCCACACAAAACTGCTTATCTGTGACATCATGCTCATAAACCAATTTGCCACCAGATAAAAAATGCATGTAAGCAAGGAAATGGTGCTCCTTCCTTAAACTGTGAACTTTGTCAAATCACATGGATGAGCACAAAAATAATATGTAACGGACAAAATACAACAGAGATATTAGCAATGCAGCACATTATTTGACTTCTAATATTAATTTTCACTATTTCCTGAAAAAATGAAGGATCAATCTTGAATTCCTATTTCCTTACAGAACATGTAAGAAAGTGACATATACTAACTATCAGAATACCAAGTCTATGGGCCGGAAACCCAGGTACACTTTCGAGATTGGTAACTGGGTCTAAATCATTAATTCCAAGGGGTCCCCGACTTAGAAAATCCGACTTACTTACGCCCGCCGATACGAATGGGTTAAACTTGAAATATACAGGAGGATTCAGCAAAGAGTAAGATAATTGAGGATGGAATCTTGATAATTTAAACCACAATGTCTCTATCGCAGAAAAGTCAAATTCCAGCATAAGCTTCTACAACAACACATTTAAGATGTACATTGAGAGTGAACCTGAAATGAAACCCCCCCCTGTAACCGCCTTTATCTATTTGATCAAACACGTCCCTGTCCTCATGGCACCAGTGACAGCCATCCGTATCACGCTGTACTGCTGTACATAAGACATCTGTGAATAAATGATTACAAAAACCCTATGGGGGTTTCTACTTCAAATTCACTTCATTAATGCAACATCTTAAATGTATTGTAACACGGAAATTATGAATCTGGACATTTTGAAGAGACATTGTATTAGAATTATCCATGATTTCATCCTCCAATATATTGTTATTCAACCCCTTCTTTTTATCTTAAATTAAATGATTTAGATGCACATAAGGACTTAAATGATATAGAAAAAGATTTAAACATTGTTCTGTAAGTACGGTATACAATAACATGTGTTCTGAATACGACAATTCGACTTAACATCCTCAGAACGAACCTCCGGTGAACTCCAGGACCGGGGACCCTGTACTTAAGTTTTAAATCACAAACCTGTCCCCAAGAGTTTTAGACAGTCTCACTATTTTAGAAAGGAAATGAGTTATGGCATCACACTGGTCAGTGAGCATCACGACTGTCAACTGGCCAGTCACAGAAGAATTCCAGGCTTCATTGCATTCCAGTCAACTTCCATGCTGTTTCTGGGAAGATGGAAGATCACCGATACAGTATGGGGTATACCTGCATATATTTATGGACTTGGGACATAAAATGGGTTTACAGCATCAATCCTTCATTTATGGCCTAACACCCTCCACGAGGCAACTAGCACAATATGAAGCCACCTAAAAGATGGGTGGAGGTGGCACTTTAAATGACTGTATATATACACAGCCTCCCCCGACATAACGACTGTCTCCATCCCCACTACCAGGTCGTAAGTCGAAAAACCAAAAATAACACATAGAAAGCCTAAAATGGGTGTCCTTTTTCTTCACAGAACCACGAGAACTCGCCACGCTACAGCCATTTCAAAAGGAATTACAAACGAATTACTCACAGCACACAGTGCATCAAACTAACGCCAGGACTCCAAACACGATTAGAAAATATATACACACTATCCATATATATATATATATATATATATATATATATATATATATATATATATATATATATATATATATATATATATATATATATATATATATATATATATATATATATATATATATATATATATATATATATATATATATATATATATATATATATATATATATATATATATATATATATATATATATATACAATATACAATACAGTATAGTCTTCTATTTAGGCGGTCAACTGAACCGTGGAAGTCCAAGTAAACGAGAAACGCTAATCTAAATAACAGAACATATGGGATTAATTGAAATAGAGATCAACCCCAAACTACACTTTTTCCGACACAATGGTACGTTGTAGTAAAATAACATCTTAATTTTATGATGGTATGCACACACAATTAATATTTAAGAGAAATACAGTCAGCAGAATGTCCATTCAAATAATGGACTCAACCTCCCCCCCCCACCCTCTTCCCACGCTCACTGGCTCTCCTCCCTCCCTGAGAAATGTTTGGGTGAAAACACTAGGTTTTTAGGTTTAGTAATAAATAATACTTCACACTATGGTTAGGATAATGTAATTGGCATTGCTGGATTCCTTGCAAGACTGCAAATAATTTGAATATAAGCGTCATATATTTTGCACAAAAGATAAATTTTTTGCTCTCTAATAAAATTCTTAAATGAGATCTAAAATTTGTATGTCTAATGCAAATTTTAGCTTGTTTATATTCAAATTAATCACTATCTTATAAGAATTCCAGCAATGTAAATTATATTCTGGCCGGGTAATTTCTATGAATTTTATGAGCTAAAAACAAATATCTTCAGTAAATAAACAAATCATACTTCACCCAGACACAATACGTTACTTACGTTGTAGTAAAAATAACATCTTAATTTTATGATGGTATGCACACACAATTAATATTTAAGAGAAATATCAATACCTTGTAAAATTAGGTTTTTTTAACACTTACTTAGTAGAAGAGATGGCTGGGTACACGGGGATTGGGGTTGGTTTTGAGGCAGAGGGCAGATTATTGGCCCTTACCTGTATCACTTGTATCAATTGTATCACTATCCACCACAGAGGCTTGCAGGGCCTCTTTGTCAAACCCCTCAAAGTCCATATCCTCACTATCACGGACTTGAGCCGGCTGCGGTGGGTGGCAGGTGAAGAACTCGGTAATGTTTTGATGACTGGGCGACCTTGTGCGCACCGCTTCCCGCGTAAATAAAAATTGTCGGTCTGGCAAGGTGCCGCGTAAACCAAATACGCGTAAACCGAGACTAAACTGTATAAAGAATCAATATATCAAAATCATCTCTCTAACACAATTAAAACACTGTTTTGAGTAAAAGTTTCTACACTTTTTTTGCGAGTTGTAAATACTGTATTTTCCCTCATGCCCATCGTCGCCTAAATGTAATGGGAGAGTATTTGTCCATGCAAGATGAGATGTGTAGTTTAGAGATAAGATGGGTAATTTAGACTCTCAGAAAACTTTCCCCAGCACCTAAAAACATTTCAAGGATGTGGACATTTCAAGGATGTGGAATAGTGTCTGTCCGTGAGAGATGCATAATGTAGTTTAAGACTTTCGGAAACTTTTCCCAAGATCCGGAGAAAATCCGGGGATGTGGGATTTTTTTCGGGTTTGAGAGACTTGTCTCATTACCTGGAATTCTCTCATTCCCGGAAGAGTTCTGCACCAATTGTTCTGAATAACAGGGAGATTACTGTACTGTAAAAAAAAAATAATAAATGAGAAAAATGAAGAGCATGGGTGTGTATGTGTGTGAAGTAAACTTATGTTTTGAGGCAGTGAGCTGTAATTATGTCGCCGATTAGTCACCCAGCCACACTCTCCTTTCCCCTAAGTGATATCACAGCATACACACAGCATAGAGTAGCAGCAGCTAGACAAATCTCTGAGTCAGCTGAGTGACTGCCTGGCAGAACTGTGTCAAGACTCCCAGAGGATGGTTTGAGTGTTTGTTTGTACATTTAAAGTGTTCATATGGTACCATAGGTGTAATATCTGTGTCCACTTGTACATTTTATGGTGTTTGTATGGTACTTTAGGTTAAATTGCCAAGGCATTCTTCTGGTTCCGTGAACATCTCCCAGGCATTCGAGCTCATAAAGTTTTTCTTTAGTGGTGAATTTTACCGAAATCAAGGCCCCTACGAGGAAAATTAGTGGCAATGCTTGTGGTGGTGAGTGAGAAAAAGAAAAAAGTGCATACTGTGAGATCTTTTGAAGAAAATATCAAGATATTGGACTTACTAAGGAGTGGTGACTCGAACTCTGAAGTTGTGTGTTGGTTACCTTAGTGTAAAAAAGGGGTAATACGTATATATACTGTACAGGGGGGACCCAAATACAGCGGTCCCTCGGTTAACGAACGGTTCGGTTAACGAATTACCTGCCATAAGAATCTTCAATTCGGTTAACGAAATCCTTTCAAACAACACGTTTTGTTGTGAGCATCAGCTGATGGGCTAGTCTGCCCATTCAGTAATCTGTTCTATGTTTACATTCGTTTGCAATGGAGTAAATATCAATAAAGTTGTGCTATTTAATATTTTTGCATGTTTTATATTAAAATTATTAGTCCTTTTGACATTAATTTCACATATTAATAATATATGCAGTACAGGGAACTAGTTTGTTGTGCACCCATCAGATGCATGAGTCGGTCACAAGGCGTCAGTTGAGACTTTGTTGACAGTGGAGAGAGCATCTATTTTATTGGTGTCTTGAATATTTTTGCATTTTTCATTGAAATTATTGGTCATTCTGAATATTAGTTAACATATTGATAATATATAGTGCAGTGTTGATTTAAAGAAAATAATCTTGAGTTACACCTAGTGAACTTAAAATTTTATTGGTGAAATGACTGCATCAAGCATGGTTCCCTGAAAGGTGATTTCTCCTCCATCCCCACTTCCTTCTCTTCTCCCTTCTCCTCCACCTCACTTCTAATTCCCATCGTCATCATCAACCAGGAACCTTTTACATACACACCTCAAAGTAAGTGTACTTTACTGCATTTCTTTTTTACTTTGTATGTACTTTTCTGTGAGCTGAAACCAATTACCCAATATCCCATTGAAACAATAGATTCGGTTAACAATAGTGATGAATGTGCCAATCCTTGTCTATAACTCCTATGAAACTATTTGGAATAAACATTTTGTCTGCCACTGTGGATTTCTTCTCATACATGGTTGTTCACATAATTGTGACTTCATCCATGCATTTATTAGATATCACACTTATGAACCAGCCCTAAAAAACACAAACATGAGTAGTAATCAGCTAAAAAACCACGAACCCACCTCAGCCAAAATTTGACAGTCTTATTGACTGTCAAATGTGACTTGTAACTGAATGAAAAAAATATGAAGAAATTATGTTTATAAAATTACAATTTGAAAAACAACCATAACTTCTAACTCAGTCTGATACGGTGAGCGCTAGGAAGATGTGGCTGACTCCTTGGGGTGTGCGATTTGAATTTTTGCAGGGACCCTAATTCGTATAAGTGAGAGAAGCTTTCATAACATGAAAAAGAGGTGATAATTTAAGAAATTCTTATAAGTGAATTTTCATATCTTGAACATTCATATATACTGTAGAGGGATACCTGTAACCCCCTATACCTGTACCATCATCCAGACTATAAATTCCTGAACTTTTATTTTAGATCACATTAGGGGGATTCCTTTACCTCGAGTCTAAGTAAAAAATCCTGTCAATTGGTCCAGCTTTTCCATGTGTCTTATTTAATTCAAACTTGGCCATTAGCAAAATTATAAAAACATCTATAACATGATGTAAAAAAATCTCTGAAATCTCAAAGCTAATAAAAAACACTGAAAATTTGTAGAACCAAGAAGAGGCACTATGTGCTCATGCCAGTGTGACATCATGACTCATTGCTTTCAGCTTTAAGTGGCGATTCTCAATTTTAAAGATCTTTTAGGGACTGTGTTGTTATGGAATGCTAAACTGTACAGTATAATGAACAAATACCCCTGTAATGGCCACTTACATTTCAGGGTGTACCTCAGGTTCCAACTTAGGGACTTAGTGCTATAATATATAAGTCACTAAGTGGAGGGCATTAGGCCATAAGTAACACCAATTATTTCATCATTAGTTTATCTTACCTAGAGGTTCATTCACAATCACAATCAACTAAATTACTTCATAGTAAGTAAAACAACAAAATGATTTTTCTGGTCATAGCTTCATAACTGCACATTTTCCTCAATCTGAATCATTCAGAAGATTCATAAAAAAATTCAGATCATCTTTCAATTAAAATTTAAGTACTCAACTGATCTATCAATATCTCTATTTCACTACGTATTCACAAAATTACCAATAGAATAAAAAAATTTTTTTACTTACTGTCAAATGATGCGAAGAGCTCAGGCATATCATCCATACTGACCATACTCTTGAGACCAAATTTGGGGCCTTCCTTATACTGCGCTCTCTTCTGTGCTTGTTGATTTTCTGTTGTGATCAATCCCAGTGTGTTAGCTAGGATCTGTTGTTGCTGTGATGATTGCTGATTAACAGCATGTGTTGGTATGCCTGATGCTAGAGGAGGGGTTTGTTGGGTTGACACTAACAAAGGTTGTTGGTTTGTTGGTCGCCTTGCAAAGTCCATTGATGGCCGCCTGAGAAATGGAAATCAAGAATAGATTAACCATAGTAATGAAATTCCAAAATTTTAAACTACTGTACTGATAAACATTAAATATACTGTACAGGTATAATGTCTTAAAGGGGCTTTTTTATATCGAAAATGAGTTTCTTGTCCATTGTATGTTAAAGAGTCTAAAAAATAATTATGTATATCATTTCTAATATTGTACTGTACTAACAACCCACACAAGATATAATGTTCAGTGTACAAACACAAACCTTATCAAATAAATACAAAGGATAATTAAATGACAAACTGATGATGGTTAGGACAGTCTCAAAGCAGTAAACATCAAAGTTTCAGTGTTGTATAAAGTGATCTTCAAATGAAATCCTCAGTAACATATTTTGGTGATAACTGCAAACACCGTCATATAAGGGTCTGTGCACACAAGCTTACCACAGCTAACACACTGTTTCTAGAGATGCCAATACACTGTACAGAACAGGGTACAGTATTTCTAATTAAGGCTTCTGAGTGTTAATGATCAATAAAGCTGAATAGTGTATGTGTTTTCTATCAACAATTTGATACACAAAATACAATACAGTAGTACTTATATGATTTTCTCATAACCAAAAACATCAAGTACTGTATCTGAAAGCTCGGGTCAATAATAAAATAAAAAACCCAAAAGGTCTTAAAAAAAAAATTACTGCTACCGGTAGCTAAGGGTAGCAGATGAACCATACTGTAAGAACTTACATTTAAAGTCGAAATGTGTAAGAGCCCAAAAATTTCTGACCCAAAACACCATGGTATAAACTTAGATGCACTCTAGTCCAAAGCATTTAAACCCTGCAATTGGTCACTGGTGTAACACACGCACATAAACATCACTACAAATGGCAATACTGTATATTAGTCTGGTGCTGGGAACATCTTGAATTATTGGCCACAATGAAAAGAACCTATCATCATATGATACCATCAACTTTCTTTAAATTGTGGATACTCACAACACATTGTTCTCTCTTTATAGACTTATTTTTGGACATTTAAGAAGGGCGATTTTAGGGGAAAGTCTGCACGTGGTGGTGGTCTGGAGCAGTCATGCAACTTGTGAGGCCTGAGCGTGTGTTCACATATGTATGTATGTGTGTGTGTGTGTGTGTGTATGTATATGTGTGTGTGTGTGTGTGTGTGTGTGTGTGTGTGTGTGTGTGTGTGTGTGTGTGTGTCACTAGCAAGATGTAGAAATGCACACATCTATCAGTTTTCTTGATGTAATTTTTCATTGTTAGAACATTTTTATTGTAACATCATGTTGTAGAGCAGCATTTAATTATTGTTGGTAAAAGCAAATAAACAGCTGATTAAGGGCTATATTCAAGATTGTTTAGCTTGAGATCTCCCTATGGGGATTACCCATGTTTTGCATTCAAGAAGCGTGGAGAATGATCATGGCGTGAACAATGCTCACAGATATTACTGGAATTTTCGTGAGAAGGGGATGGGCGCCGTAAGGGTAGATCAATGTTGACCATTAACATAATTACAATTACAAATATGTTGCAATGCTTCTAGTATAGTAAAAAAAAACAATCATCATACATATGTGATGAATTTCGCTGATGGACAAGGACAGATATGGCGTTTAGACATTCATACTCTACCCCAAAAAATATTTCACGTTTGTTTACCAAAAATCAGACCGCCAAATTTGAAACCCATTCATGAATCTAGTGTAAATATAGAGGAAGGTCTTACTATAGAAATATTCTTCCAATTTTGTTGTTGTCTTTAGGCCTACTCTAATCAAACAGTCGCGTGTGTGAACTCACTTGCCACTAATACAGAAGATACATTTGATAATTCTATTGATTTAGTATATCTTTATTTTTATTGCCCATAACTAACATTACAGTATGGATTGTTTGACATAATCCAGGAAGATTTCTCTTTATGAAGTTGTCAATATTTTTACTGGTGATGTACAGTATTAATGAAATTAATGAAATATTTCAATACTTGCAGCATATTTGCCTAGGTCAGGGTTCAATACTTGTAGCATATTAGCCTCGGTCAGGGCTGAAGTCTTCACTCTACCTCACACATTCAAGTGAATTCATTCATCACCAGTATACATGACTGGCAAATTTTTAAAAGTTGCCCATAATGTCCCACAACATTTTTGCATCCAGTTCTAGACATATCTCATCATTCTGAGTACCTTTCATTCTATACATTCCTGTCACAAATGAATAATAGCGAACATAATAGAACCTGACCTAATCAACCAAAGAAACCTACCTTACCTTATGTAACACACCTAGCCAGCCCCCCTGGACCCCCCCCATATTTTGTTATCTGGTACCAATGAAAGCAACTTTAATGAAGCTTCATGGTACAATTTTAGATTTTATGTGGACGTGAGAGTGCGCTCGGACCAAGCAGGTCGGTTGTAAACCAACAGACGTCGCGCTGTGACTCGGCAGATTATGTGCAACTTGAAAAAAAATACCACAAGATTTGTACTTTGTACAATACAGTATATTGTATATGATAATTCTATTGATTCAGTATATCTTTATTAATTTTTATTGCCCACAATTAACAGTAATGTGATCAGTTGCTCATGTACAGCATACCAAAATTCCCTTTTTTCCTATGTTGGCAGACCTGGAGCAAGTCCCACACAAACTCCACAATATGTACCACCTAGAATGTGACCAATGCCCATGGCTTGGGCAAAGCTTCATTGTGAGGATTCCTCATGAGGAAAGCCCATGTAAAACAATCTTGAATACAGCCCAATGACTTGCGCTTGGCAGTGCAGCAGCCATAGAACCCAACGCATCACTTCCTCCACCTCTTTTATCGTCTAACACATCTATCCCTCAGCTGTTATGTAAAAATATTTTTATTTTATCATGGTGTTGTTGAGCTGTGTTTAATTATAGTAGGAAAAAACTCGGTTGATAAGCATGTACTTTTTCTTTTTATCCAACTGCTAATGAAGCATAAATTTGACTGTAATCGAAGGAACTAAATACTGTACGGTATAGAGGTAGCAAGGGCCGAAGATTGCTGTAAACAGCTGTGGTGAGACACCTTAAAAAATAACCAATGCCACAATGATATCATTGGGGTAGTCACTAGTCTTTACAATACAGCAACATAATTGCACTAGCTGCAGATTCCAGCAAATACTAGACAATATCTTGCCTACAAGTTTTTTCTGTGTTGGTCACCTATGGTGACAACCTACACCATATGACTAAGGATCATATTTCACAATTGTCTTTTATGGTGAAATTAGCCCAAGAACTTGATGTTTAAATTTATAATTTGGGGTTGTCTAATACAGTTCTGTACAGTATGTCAAGTCACCTTATATGCCAGTATATATGGTACACAAACAAAATGCATAACTTATGTTTGTGGTGGCTTGGTGGAGCGTGGAAATCTGGAGTGAGGTGGTGGTGTGGTCCCTGCATTACTGATCACAGGAGATAAAGAGGGTTGACTGACCAGGAGATAAGTAGGGTTGACTGACCGCAAGATATGGAGGGTAGACGAGTTTCCTTTCACCGTACTGTACACTAAGAATTATATACATTACAGTACTTATATCTTGTACAGTAGACCCTAGTTTTCCCAGTTAGACAGTACTGTACTCTACTTTTTTTTCCTTTATTTCATGGCACCATAAATTACTAATTATTTTTATCGTGTGATCAAACCATTGTTTTGTTTTGTAAGCTCGTTTTCTAAGCTCAGAATAATTTAATATTTTCAAATGGACTACAGGTACTGCATTCATCAGCCTAAGATAAACCCAGGAGAAAATGGGGCCACTACAATCAGATTCAGGCCACCAAACTGATAACGAGGGGAAAATAAGCAATATTTTGAATACTGTATTGTAAATACTCACTGTATTTTCACTCATTTTTTTTAAGACTGAAACATGATCCCTGAGGAAGTTACTACCAGTAGAGATTCATAGTGACTACTAACGATGTTAGTAAGCAAATAGACAAATTAAACCTAACATATCACCAGATTCCAATGAGTTATTTGCTAGAGCATTAAAGGAATGTTAGGAAGAACTCAGTCCATATACCCATTTACCATCAAAAAGGGGCATTGTGCCAGAATCCTGGAGGATAGTGAATGTAATAACCGATTTTCCAAAAGGGAGACAGTTCACTATCCTAAACTACTGCCCAATCAGCTTAACATCAATTGTGGGAAAATTATTGGGAGTAATACGGTAGTCACAGATTTTATACAAAATCACCTTGATAAATACAAGCTCTTTTAATGACTAATAGCATGGCTATACTAGTGAGTATTCATGTCTGAAGAATCTATTTTCATTTTTTTAATTGATTTGAATTACTTGTAGTCAATGATGGACACTACTATGATGTGGTTTACCTTGACTTTAGCAATGTAATTGACAGGGTCCCTCGCAAAAGTGGAGGCACATGTCATCGGAGGGGAAATTATAAATAGGATAAGGGCATAGTTAACAGACAGGAAGTACAGAGCTAGCAACATTGGCATAAAATCCGAATGGGGTAACGTCAAGTGGTGTACCCCGAGGCTCAGTATTGAAAGGCTATAGATTCCCTAGAAAGCATTTACGGGAGGATAACAAAGTTAATTCCGGGCATTAGGAACCTTGAGTATAAAGACAGAATAAGAAAAGAAAATTTGCATTTCCTTCAAGAGACAGTGTGGGGCAATATGACTGAAGTGTATACTATATATGGAAGTCTGGGTTAAATAAAGGTGATATAACTGAATTAATTTAAGTATCAAATCAGGAGCGAGTGCACAGCAATGGTTTTAAATTAGATATAAATTGGAATTAGGTAAACACTGGTTTGGAATACAGTTATGGATAGAGTGGAACAAATAACCAATCACCATCATCAGCTGAAAATTGTTGGAAATATATACAAGTGATATGGGCTGGGTGTAAACAGGGTTGTCTAGTATAGATCAAGAAGCAGTTTCCCCCATCACCTCACTCATCATGCCCATTTCTCTGGGCAAATTAAAATAAATTTTTTTATTATTAAATATTCGTGAATAAATTGAAACAAAAATTTCTGAGTACGTACTGCACAGTGTGAAATTGGGGTAGCGTATCGAGTATTTTATATTGTTTCAAAAAATATGTTTTTACGGTTTGGTATTTTCAAATGAAACACTACATTCATCAACCAAAGAAAAGTGATCAGTTAATGACAAGTGAAAGTTCCCCTGTATCTCACGAGATGGCAGTATGGGCGTGTCATCTGCTAGTGTTTGGCGAGTCACTAGTGTTGGCCGTCATGACATCTGACTTGTAGTCCAGGAAGCAGTTGTTTAGATCTAAGTGGAGTTATAATTTGTTAAAAAGTGTTTTAAACTGATTGAATTTGTGTTGAAGTGAGAAAAGTGGTTTGCAGTGAAGCAAGAGACATCATCTTACTGCTGATTGACTGACTTAATGTGCCCATGTTGTAACACCTTATATGACTGATGTTTGCAGTTATTTAAAATACAGTGTGGATAACTGAGAGTCTGCTGTAATATTTCATATCAATAATCTATAGCTGATATTACAAATGAGTACTGTACCTTGAGTATGGGAATGGAAATGCTGTTTTACAAATATGTAGAATGTGAGTAAACATTCAATACCAATGATATGCTGAAATCAGGAGCACACTGAATAAATTGTGAGTTCACAATATCACAACAAATTTTGTTGTTACAAACAATTAAATAAATATAGAGTTGTAAGAACAGAGGCATAATCCCTGTCTTTAAAAAAAATGAATTATTAATTTAAAGGTTAAATAGTGAAGAAGTTTTGAGTTTCTATAACATCCAATAACTAAACATTCATGTAAAATTGTATGAAATATCGAATGAAAGAGTCATCAAACATATTTCATTAAATTTTAAATGGAAAGGGTGCAATAAGTTCAAGAAAATAAAGTTTAGATTATGTTTTTAACCCTTAGGATGGTGTGCCTGAAAAACAAAACACTTAATAAGGGTGGACCATAGAAGTACAGCATAAATATAAAGATCAGAGCAGTTGCATGCAAAAATCAGGCTAAAATCAGACAGCAAGCATAAAAGCAATAAGCCAAAAAGACAGAAAACCCAAGACACTGAGGCACACCTAAGCCCTGCTTACCCTGGATGGAATATAGGTATGCCTTTCCTTTCCTCCTTGTCATTACCCAAGCTTGACTGTTTGCGGTAAAAAACAGAGTGCGCTACACGGTACCCCTCAAGTGAACCTGGGGGGGTACCCAGCTCCGTTACATCCCGCACGGAGCTCGTGGAATCAGAGGGGGAGCGAGCGAAAAGCCCACTACTGAAGTCAACCAGGTATTTGGGCGAACTGCAGTAACAAGACAGAAGTCCATGCTAGCCTATCCTGGGTTACAGGCAGTTGCAAAATATGAAATGCCTTGTATGATTAACATTTTACTGCAACTGGCTTTGACAGTATTTTAGATAATTTACCAATCAACCAAATGTCAATTACAAGCACGGTATAAAAAGAATTTAGTCTTGTGATGTTAATGCTTAATCTTACAGAACCTCATACAAGACATTAGTTTAGTTTAAAAATTGCTCATAGCATGCAAAAGCCTACCATTCATTGGAAATCAGAAAAACAAGGCTATTTAGGAACCTTACTTACATGTACCTTGATCTAATTATGTGTACTGGACAAAATGTCTACTTCAAAACTTATTACTTATAAATATCATAGGGATACAAATAAAGATTTTAAAGAGTATATTACACTAATATTATACACAAACTATTGCATCAATGGACCTTAGTGAAGTGTGTTTAAACTAATGCTACAATATTCAGGCAAACTTGGTCCTAAAACTCTCTTTTAATGAAAGCATCATAAATGGTCACCAATCATAGTTAAAGAAGACCCATAATGGAAGAAGATATTGACTTCCTCTGTAAGTGGTGTTTGTTGTTAAGTTCATTGTTTTTGTAAGTACTTTAAGCAATTGGTACTCCTCATTTATCTGTCTAAAGTCATTGACAAGAAGTGGGTACACTTATTCCAGTCAGTACGGTACATTTATTTTTCAAACATTATGGCTCTTTATCAGTAATCTTAGAGAAAGAAGTAATTCTGAATGATATAAGATCACTGAGTTCCTAATATCATTCTTCAATGATTTTAAAAATTGAGAAAAATATAATGGGGGTTGGCAAAAATATTTTTGGGACAATTACCGGCAGATAACTAAGACGGACGGAGGGAGGGGGATTAATATTTAGGCTTTTCCTGAAACTGCAACACCATATCTAAAACTGCCTTTCAGGAACATTCATCATTAACATATCATATCTATATAATTACTTAAAACATACTGTAAATTCTTGATTCAGATAAATTAGCTATCTAAAATTCTCTAGTCAAAATATGACTTTTTCAAATATCAGAAGAGCCTCTCAAGTTAAGATGATTAGAACTGCTCCACTTTTGGTCTGCAATGTCTATTAAAAAAAGAAAAAAAAATCTCCAATTATTTAACTTTGCCAATTACAACACTGTATTCTTAATTAAAGTAATGTTATTGTAAATTTACATTCATGCTCTCCACATAAAGGATATGAGAGAAACATCACAACATTCTACATTCCATACAAACAAGAGAGCCCCTAAGACTTCACTGTTGTAATATAAATTCTTTTTACTGTCATACAAAAAGATCATCTCCTTTTAAACCAATTCTTTTTACAAAACCTTTCTTCTCTTTCTCAACAAGATTCGCAATGGCTGACTCGGTGACAAAGACATACAATTCAACAAGTTGCTGATTTGCGTAGGGATGCATTCCTAAAACGTGTACATTAATAAGACATGTTTTTTCCCATAGAGCTAAGTATTATTATTAGAGCAACATTCCCAGGCCAAATTTTCAAACACCAACTTAAGCCTCACTTTACTAAATATTGGAGAAATTTTTCAAACAAATCAATAGAGAACATAAATGAAATGCATATAAATAGACAATCAAATGATTGTCAATACATGAGTACTTGTACTTACTAAAATAAAACCGATATTATATACACATGGAAAAAAAAGTATCTACTGCATCCACACTTTGTGCGAAACAATAGGACACCATGGATGAAGGATTTTGACAATCTAACCAAGACAACGCAAGTCATATTGACTGTTTCAAATTACCGATACATCAGAGCCATCTGGACGGTTACTTTATTTTACCGTGTGAACCCTGGTACAGTATATACAGTAGACAATCATTTTACCGTGTATCACCACCACTATCATTCTAATTCTGCTTGTTTAGTGGCTAACTACAGTATACTAATACCTTTCAGGCATATAACTCAATAAATGTCTGTCTGTCAGGGGTGTGGAGTGGTGGTGTTAATGTCGTGGCTGGCTTTTTCATGTGAGCTGTGTGGCTGGGTTGCATGTGGTCATTTAGAAGTGGTGACATGTACCCTGCTTACAAATATTTATGGCACTTGATACAGCTCATAAGTCTTTGTTTTCATTTTTGTATGTATTAAAATACCAAAATTCAGTAGCTACATCAAGTTCCATAAATATTTATATTAATTATATCTACCAAATAACTCAATAAAAAAGTGTGATTAAAAATTTAAACTTAA
The DNA here is from genome assembly GCF_018991925.1 of Homarus americanus. Lineage (NCBI taxonomy): Eukaryota > Metazoa > Arthropoda > Malacostraca > Decapoda > Nephropidae > Homarus > Homarus americanus. The sequence goes on along the minus strand of NW_024726235.1, from coordinate 3,974,239 downwards.
TACTTGTAGATGATAAAAATGATATGTACATGACTAATGTTAATTTGCCAAGCCAACCTATTACATTAAAGTGTGTGTGGTTGTGGACTTAACAGCTGACTTGCCCTCTGTGTGGGTGACAGCAGTTAACGGAATGTTAGGTGGTCAAAATCGCAAATTCGAAGTTGAATCTTGAAATTACTGTACAGTACAATACAGTACTTTTAATTCTGAAAATGTACTGATTTTTGAGTTTAGATAGATAGATTTATTGCATTAAATTATCATACATTTTTCACATTGGTTCACCATGTTTTGTTTAATCCTAAATGTACTAGAGAGAAATTATAAAAGAACATGACACAGAGATTTACCAAGCCAAATCATACAATATGCAGTAATGTTATGTAACTCGTAACCCATAAAATCATTATACAATAGTACACTACAAGATGAAAGCGAGTAGCCTAGATCCACATATGACATGGACAGTGAGACAAACTGCGTGCGGTAGAATTGCAGCGTCACTCCCACCCTTCACCTTACATTTCCCGAGCGCACGGCGGTGGGAAATTTGAGAATTAATTATCTTCCAAATGCAGTTAAATAGAAGTATGGGCTTCAATTAATAAAGCAAGGCAAAGCCCTGGCTCAGATAAACGATCAACGGTAAAATGATCGTCTACTGTATATTTGTAATTATTGGAGTACTTGCAGAACATTTTCCACTCATAGTTATGGATCTTTTGAATGAATGGTGCAAAAATAATCATGGAATATTAATCAACACTTTAACTGAGGCTGAGGCAAATTCATTGGCTGAGGTGAGGCATTACCACTTTGAATGGTCAGCTGTCAACAAGGGTGTCATGACGTTAATTCTGGCACGTTATTTGAATCTTTGTAGTGCTCACCACATAAAAAAAAAGTTATACAAGTAATGGATATTTTGTCAAATAGAACCAACTTAAATTAGCGACTTGCTGTACATAAACTGGACAATACTACAGTACTATGTAATAAGTAAAGGGGGCTCTATCATGATGCAAAAATCCTCAATATAAAACTTAGTGAATTGAAGCTGAAGGATATTCTTTTAAAGGATTGAAGTGGAGGTTGCTGTGTAAATAAATAACACTGAGGTAGTAACCATCTTTTGGTATCGGTAATTGTTATTCACCCCAAAATACCAAAGCCATAGCTAATGCTACTATTAGCCCAGTACCTTATGCTCTAATATCTTCTGCACACTGATCAATATTTGGGCTACTTATAAATTAGCAGAACTTTTAACAAACTAATCATTATCTAGATGACAAGAAAATTGTTTCCTTTTAATAAAAATAATATATTTATAACCCGATAAAATCTGTTCGAGGATCACAAATGGTGTTTACATTGTAGACACAGGAGTCAAAAAGCATGCCTTAGTTCTGATAAAGAAAATTTACTAATAAACCATGTCTTAATGCATGAACCATATACAAAATCTTGTTGGACCATTTTTTGAGCGTTGTTACCAAGGGATAATATGCAAAAGTTGCTTTCAATATCAGTAATGCACCACGAGATACTTTATCCTACTCATAAACAGTGTTGCATGAGTAATATTCAAATTGGGTGAATAGAAATTATCAATGAACAATAGGACAAGTTAATGTTAGTGTATTCATGTTTACAACAATTACAAGTCAGTACATTTCAAGTTCATCAACTAAGTTGAGTACCTCTTATTTGTCCACCAAAATCAACCTCAACCAAGTGAGTACAGCCGAATGCTAATAATTCAGTTTACAAATGTGGACTGAATGTCATAACTGCTGGTTCTTAACATTGCCCAACAAGGACAAAGAAAATATGTTTAATCAACATGCAGATAATGGGAATATCTAAATACCTGTATATGATACCTGCAATGTATTAAACAAGTAGGTTTGGTCTGCAGCCATTTTAATTTCTATATTTTATATTTAATAGATTTATGACAATCCTATTAAGATTTTGTCTTCTAAAATCAACTGATAAAGTTAATATCAGCTGTCCATTCAAATGCACATCCCACATGAACATAATGATAAAAACAATGGTAAGATACATTCGACTGTACGCTGGGTTTCCGATTAACATACAATACAGTTCTCTGTTAATGAAGGAGTATTATCAATATCACACACAATGTCACCTCCAATTACATTAGTACTATATATAGAGACCTTGTATTATCATCTAATACCAGAAAGAATAGCAGTGTTGTTACTTCATGCTCATCAAATCTCAAAAAAGTGCATCATCCAAAACTGTGCACATGTGAAAGTCTAAAAAATTATTCTGTTTATAGATGCAAAACTGGATCTGCTGACTTTTGCCTATCTAATGGAAAGCTTTAGCATTTTTTTCACAGCTTATATATAAATATATATATATATATATATATATATATATATATATATATATATATATATATATATATATATATATATATATATATATATATATATATATATATATATATATATATATATATATATATATATATATATATATATATATACACAGAGTATGCTATAACGAACGTAATTGGTTCCAGAACCTGCTCGTTATAGCATTCGTTCATATAGGATTAATCTGCCCAGCCCCAAATACAACCACTTAACACTGAACAAATTCGTGGAAAATGTAAAAATACGAACTTTATCTTCCTTATTATTCAGCATGCAGGTATTCTAAACACTGCACATCACTCACTTCACGAGTCTTGGCTAGGTCCTCAAACAATTGTTTAGCCTTCTAAGCTTCACTAAGTTACACTGCATTTCTCCTTATCCACACAAAAAACACCCAACACAACACCCAAGTCTAGATTCCTTAGCCACTTGCACAGTTTTAACCCTCTTATTCTTCAAATCGCATATATAGTCGATTTAGCCATCCCATACATCACTAAGTTTTCAATGCTTCTTCCATTCTCATCTCTTTATACTTTCTAGTTTCAAGGGTTATTAGCTTTCACTCTTGGACAATTCATTGTTACAATTATATATTATAACAAAATAGTTATACAAATAACGTGACTTTCCACATCAAAAGACGAAATTTCAACAATAACACTGGTGCACTGGCTAAATGAGATCAAAGATGGCGCCGACGCTTGTTAGTCAGGTACAACAATATCCATGCGCCAGGCAAGTAGTCCCGTATTCATCCGCCGTTGTAGGAGTTATGGTTATAGCATTCTCAATTTTATAGGTAAAACCGTTCGTTATAGAATATTCTAGTAGGATCCGCTCGTTATAGCATACCCCAGCTATAACTAACGCAACTCCTACAACGAACGCGATGAATACGGGACTACTGCCTGGCGATGAATATTGTTGTACCGCAATCCACAACAAGAGCGCCAGGCGCCATCTTTGTCTCATTGTGTAGCCAGTGCACCAGTGTTATTGTTGAAATTTCGTCTTTGATGTGAAAGTCATATTTGTATAACTATTTTGTTATACAAGTACAATTGTAACAATGAATTGTCCAAAGCGGTGAGAAAGCTAATAACCCTTGAAACTAAGAAAGAAATTATAAAGAAACGTGAGAATGGAAGAAGCATTGCTAAACTTAGTGATGTATGATGGCTAACCGACTATATGTACGAATTTGAAGAATAAAGAGGAGTTAAAAACTGTGCAAGTGGCTAAGGGAATCTTTAGACTTAGCAAAGCAAGGTGTAATGATTGAAGAGATAGAAAAATTTACTCTTAGTGTGGATAAAGGAGAAAGAAATAGCAGGTGGTAACATTAGTGAAGCTTATAATTTGTGAGAAGGCTAAACAATTGTTTGAGGACCAAAGCCAAGACTCCCAGTGGAAGTGATAGTGATGTGCCAGTGTTTAGGAGTACCTGCATGCTGAATAACACTAAGGTAAGATAAAGTTCCGTATTTTTTACATTTTCCACAGAATTTTTTCAGTGTTAAGTGGTTGTAGGGCCGAACGGATTAATCCTATAACTAACGCAGGTTCTGGAACCAATTACTTGCTATAGAATATTCGTAGTGATCCGCTGCTATACATACCCACTATATATATATATATATATATATATATATATATATATATATATATATATATATATATATATATATATATATATATATATATATATATATATATATATATATATATATATATATATATATATATATATATATATATATATATATATATATATATATATATACACAGTATTACCTACTAAGTTTCACTTAACGCGCTTTTTTCATATACCTGTATCCTCACTTAACGCGTTCAATTGATCTGTAAAGTGAGGGTTCACTGTATACATACATACATACATACACACACATACATACATACATACATACATACATACATACATACATACATACATACATACATACATACATACATACATACATACATACATACATTTATTCATTATATATATATATATATATATATATATATATATATATATATATATATATATATATATATATATATATATATATATATATATATATATATATATATATATATATATATATATATATATATATATATATATATATATATATATATATATATATATATATATATATATATATATATATTACTGGCATCCTCCTCAACGAATTCAACCTGCCCAGAAGGTCGTTCGTTAACCGAAACATAACCGAACCATTGTTTCAATGGGTTTTGGGTATTGGTTCCAGCTCAAAATTTCCTAAATTCAACAAAATGGTAGAAAAGTTCACTTACTTTGAGGTGTGTATGTAGAAGGCTCCTGGATGATGATGATGATGATGATGATGATGGGATTTAGAATGGGGTGGAGGAGAAGGAAGAAGAGAAGGCATTGGTGGAAGAGAAGTCACCCCATGGCCATTTCACCCATAAAATTTTAGCCTCTTGGTAATTCAAGATTATTTTCTTTAAATCAACACTGCACTGCATTATATGTCAATATGTAAAATATATTTCAAATGACCAATAATTTGCTTTGGAAACACAGAAAAAAGCGTTTAGTTGAAGAGAGTCTCAAGCAAGATGTTACTTCCAGTGAAAACAGAGAGAGACTAATCCTGTTTGCTGTGTTAAGAGGCTGGATGCCGAGCATTAAACTAGAATTTTACCTTCTGATTATGTTCAATAATTGTTAAAATGGCTAAAAAATTGAATATTAAACTTTTAAAATTATTGAATAGTATAAACTTCTTGATATTTACTAAAATAGTAAGGAATTTAAGCCCTAGAACCGATTAATGGCTATGACTGATACTAAAGCTGGTTGCCCGGTCAGCATAAAAAACATGTTGAGGTCGGGTTCATAAGAACTTTAACCAATTTTTCTAACCGAATTGAAGATCCTATGGAAGGCAGTTCGTTAATCAAATACGCTAACCGAGGTGTTCAAACGAAGTCACTGTATATATATACATATATTATATATATATATATTATATATATATATATATATATATATATATATATATATATAATATATATATATATATATATATATATATATTATCAAACCCCCGACTTACGACAAGTTAGGACCCAAATCCAGGTCGTAAGTCGATATGGTCAAGTCCGATATAAAAAAAAAATTTTTTTTTTTTAATAAAAATCTACAATGAATTACAGTACAGTAAAAGTAATAAATAATGATGAATGGATACAGTACAGTGAAAGTAATAAATAATAGGAATGGATACAGTGTGACGAGCATAACCTTTAATGTAGTCAGCTGAATGCACAATCCCTATAATTAATTATACATGGAGACTACATTTACTGAAACTTTTCGGTATAGAAATGCGTGTGTCATTTAAAAATTTTTTTTTATCTGAGGCGGTCGTAAGTCCCGACGGTCGTAAGTCCAAATGTAAGTCGGTCAGGTATATATATATATATAATATATATATATATATATATATATATATATATATATATATATATATACAGTATATATATATATAATATGTATATACTATATATATATATATATATATATATATATATATATATATATATATATATATATATATATATATATATATATATATATATATATATATATATATATATATATATATATATATACAGGGAGTTCTGCTATAACGCGTATTTTGATAACGCGAATTTGCTCTAACGCGATTTATGAATTCGGAACAATATTTGTATAACGCGAACGCTTGTTTGCTATAACGCGATTTTTGCTTACTATTTCTCCAATTTTGTGGTATTAACTGTGAATATGGTAAAGAAGAATATCTCCAAAAGGCGCTCTGATGATAGAATTCCCGGTGATTATCGTAAAAGAAAGGATATAACACTTGAAGAGAAGCTCAATGTTATCAACCTCAAAATCACCCTTCTCCCCCATCAAGTTACATTCATATTTTTTCAAGGTAAAGTGTTAAATTTACTGTATGATTTCATTATTAGATATGAATGTAACATTTATTTAGACTGTGCTATCCTTTGTGTTAGGCTAAATACTAAATTTTTTCGATTTCGAGTAATCTGCACCTAACCCTATTTTCTCCATAAGCCCTGTTATTTCTATTACGCGATTTTCTATAACACGATATATATATATATATATATATATATATATATATATATATATATATATATATATATATATATATATATATATATATATATATATATATATATATATATATATATATATATATATACACATTATATATACTGTATTCCTACAAAATCAAGACAAAATAATAAAAAGCATTTCAATATCACATTCAAATCTCTTTGTCAAAAACATTATGCTCTAATATATCCATCGGTAATGTCTTAAAATTTTAAAATGATCCTCATTAATCAAGACCTCTATGCATTGTCCTTAGCAAAAATTAGCAGATACCTTCATGTTAAGAAGCAAAGCCCTTTACAAAATTAAATAAAACTGGTTGTAATCTATTCATTCAACTTTACAAATCTCACCTGGACAGCATACTGGAGACATTGGACATACTGAATACATTGGAAAACATTCCTGCTTTGTTTCCATCAGGTCCCTCTGGGCCAACATTCCCTCCGACAGTACTGACTGGTGGTGCTGATGATGGGTGGGCCGCCTGGTTCTGGGCCATGCTGTCTTTATCCGTGTTGAAGCTTTCCATCCATGACAGAGGATATGACAGGCGTTTGAAAACCTATAAATATAAGGCATTTTCTAAGTTTTAATCATTGAAGTTCATCCTTCATATGTATTAGCAATGAATAACATATACACTGTTTAGTAAATAAAGAAGAATGTGACAAATTCCTATCCACCAGGTATTCCTTATTCTCAAATGTACTGGTAACCCTTATTCCCATCTCTGATCAGTATTCCTTATTGTTACTAATTATATATTTAACTCTATTCCCTAGTATTTCCGTACAACCAATTTAAAAATAAATTCTCAAATTTTTCCGTTTACACTTGTTGTGCATTAACAATTATGCTATTCACAAATTTATATTTCCCTTGAAACATCAAGAGTAACCAACATGTACCGTATAACCAGTACTATAAAAAGAGTTTTGAACAGCTGCAATCTTAAACCTTTTCTCATTTGTTATTTTTATACCCTCTACATGTACAGTACCTGCCTCTGTTTGCCAGTTGGTATCTTAATATTACATCATCCAGTTTACACTAGAATAACCCGTTATAGTACATCCTTCTTTCTTCACATAGCCAAACTGTGGAATGCTCTGCCTTCTTCTGTGGTTCCATACTCATACAATCTGTCTCGCTTCAAAAAGCTGGTTTTCCAGCACCTTTGTGGTGTAGATTAATATAATAATTTTCTTGTCTATTTTCGAGTTCTTTTTACTCTTATTTTTTCGCCCCCCTAGGGTCCCGTTGTGGGTCAATGACCTTTGCCCGGGTGGGCTATTCCCAGTAAAAAAAATAAAAAAAATAAAAAAAAGAAGAATAAAACAAACAGATGATAGAAGCCTGAAATCCCATTTTATAGAAAACACAAGATGAGTGATGTCAGGTTCACTTAAGGGGAGAATATACACCATACAGTACTGTATTTTAAAACTTAGTCCCCTTCCCATTTTTTCCCTTCATATCTTAAAATCCTTTTATGAAAATGAAAGGAAATAAATTCAATGTTTACAAGCTCTTACCTTGAAATGCAATCTAAGTTTTTACATTTACATCCCAATTGACTTCTTTCTCCATGAATTCATGATCTGCTCCTTCCCGGTGTACAAGAACATTACCCTCGCACATATTGAAAGTCTACTGTATTTACTGTACATATTGTTAAAAATAATAACTCTTCAGTAGAATAAGTTGTTCTTTCGCTATGCAGTACGGTACAGTAAACCCTTGTTAATCGTGGGTTTGTGATTTGTGGTTTCAACTATTTGCAGTAAGCAGATGGTGGCTATCTTACAAGCCTCTCCTGCAGCACAACGAGTAAACCCCACACGTCTGCAGCAGTGGAGTGAAATTGAAAAGGCAGAAGTCAGTAATGACCCTGACAAAGAAAGTTGAATTAATAATTACGTTAAAAGGGGATCAGTGCTGCCGCAGCTGATCGGTTGTTTGGAATAGGTATGCAGTACTGCACCGAGATAGTATAAGTTACTATTTGCCAATTTGCCTATTCGTGCCATTCCTTAGAACCAAATCCCGGCGAATAACAAGGGTTTACTGTACCTGTACTTGTTTTTCTTATCCCTCTGTAACTATGCATCCCACAAAAATACTCTACTGCACCTATCAATCCTGCATACCTGTATGTTCATTGTGGTGTAGATTAATATAACTTTTTTCTTTTCTATTTTTAATTTCTTTCTATTCTTATGTTTTTAACCCCTAGGCTCCGTTGTGGGTTGTTGAACCTGTGCCCGGGTGCCCGAGTGGGCTAATTCCCTTTAAAAAAAACCTGTACATTATGCTTGAACATGTTATTTGCTTTTTTTTTTTTTTAGGGAGAGAGAGACTACTCAGGGGATTGATCTTCTCTACTTAAATCTAAATTAGCTCCATGAATTTTCTTTTAACATCTCTTGGGAGAAAGAATGCCTTAGAGGGATTGAGATATACAGAGTTGATACTTCCTGATATTTTATAAGGATTAAGGTCTTCATCAAGAGGAAAAAAAGCAGTATTCTCTTCCAAGCCTTTTCCTGTTAATGTAGGGTAGCTGTAACCCCTTCTGCAACAAGGCCCCAAATCTGTTTTCCTATTATCACTTCCTTCCCCAAAAAACACTTGACACCATACTCTCTAGTCATTCGTGCATACTGCTTCTTCTTGGATGTCCACTCCCAATTTTGGTACATCTTTCACCCCATCTTTCTATTCCTTAGTCTTCCCTTCTCATTCTTATCATTATCATATGAACTATACACTCTTTTTTCCAATCTTTCACTTCCCATTCCCTCAACATATAATCTAAGCAGACACCGATCTGCTTTCTACTCTCCATATCATATCTCTCACTTCCACATCTCCTTATTTTTGTCTCTATTATTCTCTGTATCTTATTCATCCCACATATTGCCCTGCAGCATGTCATTTCTGCTTTTTCTAATTTGCTCCTTCCCTTGGCATCAAATAACCTAAAGTTCATAATAAAGTAACAAAGAACAGACTAACCACCCAAAAGGCTCGCGAGCTGAAAAGTGATGTAATTTTAAATAAAAATAATACCACTAATAAAAATAATTTTGACTCCATAATATTTCTACACATCTCCAAGTTGACCTCCACTGACACTGTTCTCACCCCACGGTTAAGATTCAGTAGATGACAACCATGGGACTCTACAATGATATGTATAGAGTACAGTACAGGTGCACCCAGGTTATCGTAAAGGATGTATTCCTAAAAGTTACTGTGAATAATGAATTTGAAAATATTGGGGGTCAGCTGATGTTTGGACTCGCACCTTCCTCTTTTGTGTGTGTGTGTGTGTGTGTTCTTTCATTTGTTTGTTTGTTCATAAGTTGCTGGTCCATGTCCAGTATACATGTCAGAAAACATAAGAGGAGGATTCTGCAGGTCTCTTCCCCATAAGAATCAATGTAATTAGGGGGGGATGTGTCCCCAGCCGGCAACTTTCACCACATATTTTTTATATACACTTCTCATTATCTGAGGTAACTAGGGACCAGGACCACATGTATACTATAGTACTGTACCAGTAAATACTGTATGCAGAATAAATAAAAACTAATTAATAAAAAATTAAAAAATACTGCATTGCTAGTAGGCAATAGTTTCACTGCACTTGGGACACAGAAGTGGCTGAGATCCACAAACACTGCTCCCTCCTCCTCCTCCTCCCACAATCCACACTTCGTGTGATTAAACACAGTATTAGCCAAGTTTTAACCCAGGAATCTTGCTTGAAATTATCAAGACTTGACGATCACGATCATCCAGTTAAATTTCTCCCCAAACTTGCCCAAAATAAATTTCAGTCCAGAATTTGGTCATGAAAGCGCTCATGTGACCGGGGCTTAACTCTAAACTTTCTCCTGTTATACAGTCAAGCAAATTCATTCACCAACATTCGTTAATTTTATCCAAATCATTTACTAAATCAGTGTAAACACCAGGTGTATCATCTCCCATTTACATTTCATATTATTATTCATCAAGCTTGCAACTCTTGCCATTACTCCATAAAGATATTAAACAACCATGGTGACAATACACATTCTAGAAGTAGTCGTCCTTACCCTGCAAACCAGTTTCCCACTTCCCAATCTGCTCTAGGCAATGCTTCACTCTCCTTATAGGAATTTTGAGCAGCAGTCATCAGTTTTTTATTTATTTCATAAATTTTTAATGTTTCTCCATCACATAATTCTTTAAACCCATAAATGCAAAAAACAAATTCTTCCCACCTACAAAATTTTTCACTCACAGTTATTAATCTTCCTTTTCCCTCTCTGAACCTATTTCCAGTACTTGGCAACTTTACACCAATGACAGGCTGAATACTCACAGAGTGGTCAACTTGTGTACAATCACTCACAAGGTCTTCCTAGATGACCAATACCATTTTACAGAACACTGGTATCACATGTATATTAACGTGGTACAATATCACAGACTCATGGTACTATTTCATCAACTAGACAAATGAAGAGTAAGATTAAAAAATTCAAAAGATACAGCAACTGGACAACTTTTACAGTAGAGATAATGGGGGTCAGATACAGATAATAATCAGAAATCTAAAGTAATACTTATTACTAAACTCACTACCTGTAGTTCAATGACTTAAATTGCTTGAAACTTCTACATGACCATACTAGCACTGCTACTTTGTGTTCATCATTACTTTACTCTCACCTCTGCTTGACCCGAGCGTAAAGCACTCAAAGGTTTTGAGGCTGCAGGTTTATGGGTGTGAGTTAACTTTTCTGATGCCGAAGAGTTGCAGCTTGTTTCTGTTCGCCACAACCGGCTTTGTGATATCCACTAGCATAAAAAAAAAATTATGCCTAAATTGTTAAGAGTTATAATAACAAAAAAGTAAAAAAAAATCTATACAAATCTTTTTATCTCCTAGTTTAAATATATATATATATTTTTTAAATGACAGGACAATGGATTAAAAATACTGTAACTTTGCTTCATTGCTTACCTTTTGCTTCCGTGATTCTTGTATACTGGCTTCACTTCCTATGTCTGGTATGGCTTCTTCACCCTCCCCAGTTAGGTCAAAAGTAACTGAAGTGGTCCTCTTCTTATCATTGCACATGGACTCATCTTCCATTTGTGTGGTTGCTGCAGTCCAATCAGTTTGAGCAAGGTCCTGAGCAGCTGTATTATCACATTGGGTTTGAGCAAGGCTTGGGGGTGTGGCATGGGAGTCTTCTAGACGACTTGCCTCAGCTATCGGCGTAAGATCTCCAGCAACAGGTCCTGTTTGCTGCTGCAGGCCACTAGGTGAAGGCTGTCCGGATGAGGGTTGCCCATCACCGCTAGCAGGAGAAACATCTGAACCTATGGGAGTAAGGAGTTCATGCTCAAAGGCCTTTGGAAATGCTGAACTTTCACGTGTATCACCTCCACAAGAACATGATGAATCATTATCATCTTGGGATGCTGCTAATTCAGGAAAAGTTGCATCTTTGCTGAGAGACGCATCCTTCCCTGGAGACTCTTGGCTCCCAGTACGCTCCACGTGACTTGGGCCCCAGTAGATCTCTGGCTTTGGAATTTCAGGCCTTCATGGATGAAAAAAAAAAATACTGTAAATAAGCTGATATAACATTGCCAGTATCTAAACAAACAATAGTCAAGCCTACAATACCTACAATAAACACCATACAAGAAAACATAAATTTACATGTAGTGCATTAATAATTGATGCATACAATTACTGTACAGTACTATTTCATCACACTGTGCACCAATCTTTGCAAATTATACTCACTTTGGTAGATTGGTATCTTTAACTCTCATATGTGCAATGTCATAATAGAGTGCTGCATTAACAACGAACTCCATAGGAGCGATGACACCATAACTTTCAGGCCCATGTTCAATAACCAGAGGATCAGACACATTAGGATCAAACATTACTGCATTTGGAGTCACTAGGAGGACGCCTGCCACAACTCCCTGAGGAGGTAAAACAAAATACTGTAAGCATATAAATGTTTACATCTTGTTCTTGTTCCAAGAGTGACCATTGTTTTACATATTTTACTGAAGTACACTTTGTTTCAATATAATTTATTTTAAACTCTCCATTAACACCTACAAACATATGAACAAATCCCAATCTATCTTTTACTTTCACTCAGGAAAGGTTAATTTTGTTTGTATAAAAGGAGGATTGAATCTTGGAACCCCATTTCATAGCTGAGAGGGGAGGGGTTTGCCTTGCAAGATACTGTACCTTCATGAGGACAACCCCCTGCCAGTTCCTGCTATGGTTAGAGCAGGTTTGGAAAAGAATCAGGATTTATTTCTTTTAAATAAAATAATTTTTTATATCAATTAAAAAAAATTACCAAAATGTTATTTTTTTGTCATTTACCATTACTGTACTGTATATGAAAATATTAAATTTTCTCAATCTAAGGCTTATTGAGGGATAAATGAAAGAAAATTTAGGAATCAAACATTTTTAAGACAGAGGTATCCATGTAACTTGACAGAAAACTGATGAATTATAACATCTGACTATAGCCTACTGGTATCTCAATTAATCAGATATAATTAGCAATAGGAACTTGAAATAAATCTGATCAAACTTGTGTCTTATTTCTCACTCCATTTCCTTACATGCAAACCCTACATTGTATAAGAACTGAATAAAGTTTTATACATTTAAATTTTTTATGTTGGAACACGCGTGATTTAAATGTCCGCAGTGAGATATACAGTAGTCTAGCGAGTCCCGGTGTGTTGTCAAACTGCCTGCTACTCTTAGATGCACTCTCCCAACAGAATATATCCTACTCTCCTAAGTTTTCTTTTATATTTTTATATTACTGTAGAGAGTATAGAATTTTATTTATTCATAAGGCACACGTGCATAATGAGATGAATTTTCTGCAAATTCTATGGTTACTTACGTATAATATTGGCATGACATACAATCGTGAGAGAGGCAACTGACATATTTTGGCGTGATAGAAATACAGTACAGCATAACACTTGTAGGGTACTGTATTTTTAATACTTATTATACAGTTGTACCCCACTTAACGCGGTCAATAGAACCCAGAGGGTCCCGCGTTAAGTGAAATCCGCGTTAAGTGAACAACAAAACATATGGGATTAATTCCAATAGAAACCGGCCCGACCCCCAAACTCCACTTTTTGAAGACACTTAACTATGTTGTAGTAAAAATAACATCTTAATTTTATGATGGTACATGCACACAATTAATACTTAAGAGAAATAGAGAAATACAGTCGCCAAGTTAATGTCCATTCAAATAATGGACTCAACTCCCTCCCCCTCTTCTCACACTACACTACCGGCTCTTCCCTCTCTGAGAAATTTTTGGGGGAAAACCACTAAATTTTAATAAATAATACCTCAAACTAAAGTTAGGATAATACAATTGACATTGCTGGATTCCTTGTAAGACCAGGAATATTTTGAATATAAATGTCATATATTTTGCACAAAAGATAACATAGTTACTCAGAGAAAACATTTTATCTAAAATTTGTATGTCTAATGCAAAATATATGATGTTTATATTCAAAATGGTCACCAAATTATAAGAATTCCAGCAATGTAAATTATATTCTGGCCGGGTAATTTGTATGAATTTTATGAGCTAAAACACATATCTTCAGTTAATAAAAGAAAAAATATTCTTCACGACATTATCTGTCAATCAAAGTACCCCACCTTGCCTTCCCCCCTCTTCCAACCGCTGGTCAGTCCAACACTCCCATCCCCCGACGGACCATCTGTTAGCCGGCTGTGTAGTGTGAGAGGGGAGGGAGTCGAGTCCATTATTTGAATGGACATTAACTTGGCGACTGTATTTCTCTATTTCTCTTAAGTATTAATTGTGTGCATGTACCATCATAAAATTAAGATGTTATTTTTACTACAACATAGGTATGTGCCTTCAAAAAGTGGAGTTTGGGGGTCGGGCCGGTTTCTATTGGAATTAATCCCATATGTTCTGTTGTTCACTTAACGCGGATTTCACTTAACGCGGGACCCTCTGGGTTCAATTGACCGCGTTAAGTGGGGTACAACTGTATGTGGAAAAAATCCGTGTTAAGTGAAAGTTCAGCTCTGGCGAGGCACCGCGTATATGAAAAAATGCGTTAAGTGAAACCGCGTTAGGCGGGGTAATACTGTAGTTATTTTTATATTATATTAGATGTTTTCAACACTATTTATGAACAATATTTGGATACACACAGACTTACCATAAAACAATGGATGATGCAAATGACATATACTGATATGAAACATATGATGTAAGTGTACAGTACTGTATAATAAAAAAATTCTTCCTATATTTGTTAGTGACATACAAATGTGAAATGATGTATATCAACTCAACATATAACAAGGACACCCTGTGATGCATCATAAATAGTTGTATAATATCCACTGTAGGTATATACTACCACAAAAATCACCAAGGGGGAAAAAACCTAAATTTCAATTACAGGTACCTCTCACTTACCATTGATCCACTTAGCAATAAATAATTTTTAACACCCCTTCTTGTTTAATGATTAATCAAAATTTGGTTTAAAAATGTTTGACCCACTGGGAAAACCCAGTAGGGAAGTCTGACAAACTGGGGATTCTGTGCTCCAAGAGTGCATCATTACGATACTGTCCTCTAAACTCTAATGTGGTTTAGAAATATAAAAAATATAATAAAAAACTATAAAATAAGAAAAATGAAAAGCATGAGTGTGTATGTGTGGGAAATGAACACATGAATTGAGGCAGTAAGCTGTAACTGCGGCCAGCTGGACGCTCTTCCCCCATGTAAGGTCATGGCTTACACAGCCAGCAATCACACATGTCTCTTGAGTCAGCTGGATGACTGCCTGCCTGAACTGTGTTACGTGCATAGTGTATCAGTAAATGTGAGGAATAAATAAAGCAATGATGATAATAATAATAATAATAATAATAATAATAATAATAATAATAATAATAATAATATTAATAATAATAATAATAATAATAATAATACTGAAATAATAAAATAAAAAAATAATAATAATACTAACAATAATATTGCGTTCCCATTTGGCAATCGTTTCACAACACATGGGGTACGAGACAGAGAACAGCAGAGATCTCGCACAGTGCTCCCCCCTCCCATTCCCCGCTGTGTGTCAACTCATGTACACATATGAAATGTTTATTCCTGTATGTTTTTGACCTTATGATAATCATTTCTTTTATCTTTTTGCACATTCTGTATGTACGATTGTGTGTACTTTCATTTCTGCTACAATGCGATAATTGTGTTCTTGTGAAACCTCGCGCTATAGAAATTCATGCAATAAAAATAACAGGGCTTACAGAGAAAATAGGGTTCGTGCAGATTACTCAAAGTTGAAACAAATACAGTGATCCCTCGGTTAACGAGATTTCGGTTAACGAATTACCTTCCATAAGATTCTTCACTTCGGTTAACGAGCAAACCCTCGGTTGACAAATTCCTTACGAATTTTTTCCAACATGTTTTCGCCTGCATTTGGCTGCCCACCAGCTGTAGTATTAGTCCGCCAATACAGTAATCGGTTTTAGGACAAATTCCTTATCATTTTAGTAAATATCAAGAAGGTTGTACTATTCAATAATTTTAAAAAATTTATATATATTAAATTTTTTAGTCATTTTAACAATTAATGAACATAATTGAAGTACAGGAAGCTAGTTTTTTGCGCGCCAAACAGCCACTCAACACACCAAGCTTGGCGTTAGTTTGTTTACCAGTTCAGAGGAAGGAACATCTTGTTTGAGACTCTTCAACATAAATGCTTTTCTTCTGTGTTTCCAGTCAAATTATTGGTCATTTTGAAATATATTTCACATATTGATAATATATAGCGCAGTGCAGTGTTGATTTAAAGAAAATAATCTTGAATTACACCAAGTGAACTAAAATTTTATGGGTGAAATGGCAGCATGGGGTGACTTCTCTTACAACCCAATGCCTTCTCTTCTCCCTTCTCCTCCACCTCCATTCTAATTCCCATCATCATCATCATCATCAACCATGAGCCTTCTACATGCACATCTCAAAGTAAGTGTACTTTACTGCATTTATTTTTAGTTTGTATGTAATTTTTAGTGAGCTGGAACCAATTACCCAAAAACTCATTGAAACAATGGTTTCGTTTAACGAATTTTTCGGTTAACGAGCAACCTTCTGGAAGGAATTGTGCTCGCTAACCGAGGGACCACTGTATAGTAACTAGCCTAACACACCTAGCTTCTCTTCAAGTGTTATAGCCTTTCTTTTACGTTCACCGCTGGCAATTCGATCACCAGAATGCTTCTTGGGAACATTCTTACCTTGTCTTTCCATATTCATGGCTAACACAACAAAATTGGAGAAAACAGCAAAAATCACGGAGGACACTTCACAGAGCAATCAACAGAAACCGTGCACAAAAAGGTCGAAAATGCCGTACAAACAATGAATCCAATGGTCAGGGAATCTGATCTCATCGATTAATTGTTAATGACGAAATGGTCTGATTGTATAAACTGATGTACCTAAGTTCTATACTGTAATGTAAGTATTGTTATCAAGCAACAGAAAGTTTACTTATTAACTAGAACACTAGAAATCGATGAAATACCTGGTAAAACAGTAAAAGGAGTTGGTCTGGACAATACTCGTTTGCAGTGCCTGGCTGACTAAGACACCATAATGGTCATTTACAAGGGCATATAATACCATGGCTTATCTTTCAGCAATAATGAATCTACAAGAATAAGAGTGAAAATTTTTTGATAATTACAACAAGCTTAGACTATCCGAGGCTGATGGATCGCGTCAACAATATAACCTTCTTAGGTTAATAATGTAGAAACTTGCTCTCCTCTCTTCCTGGCGCTTCATCCGTTATGTATTTTTTAGTTTTATCTTTAAAGTGTTTGATAATATTACAAGTTTAAATGTGGTTAGGTAAATTGTTCCAATCCATTATGGCTTTAAAGATGAAATTTTTTTTTGTTTGATCATGGACACCAGGTACCAAAAAAATAATAACATTTCTCTGGTGTCCGTATTCTACACACAATTTGCTATAAAATACCCTGGACAAATTCATTAAAATTAAAAAGAAAAACATGATTTTGCCTCAACTGCTTCACTATGCCTGAAACTCTTATCATGTCCAAAGAATACAGGACTTCCTGACCAATGTGATCTCTTGTGCTCATGTCCAGAAGAAACCCACACTACCTTGTTTGGAATAATTTGTAGTACTGTACAGTACGTTATTCCCTTGAGCTATAAAATTTACCCACTCATCACTATCTCTAGTTGTCTTACTGGTTGGAAATCTTAGAATTTGTTGGTGCAATATATTAATATTGGATGATATAATTTATGCATTAAGGTTACAGCCTTCCAGATCCACTCAAGGTTTGGAGGGCTTGGCTCTGGAGACAATCATCAAAATTTGAGCTTTAACCCCTGCCTTGGGCTTAATTTGCTGAACATGGGGTTGGGTTACAGTGTAACCAGCCAGTGGAATGTGTCAAGCCCCTTAACCATGGTAAGCAATGGCAAAGGTTCTTCCAAATGAGGTACCTTATTGGTCACTTGGCAATGACCTGTAGGTTAGGCAAATTTCTTTATCTAAGATTTAGTTAGATTGACACTTTTGAAAAGTGGAAGGGGCCCACCTCTCAGTGAGGAATGTTTCCTCTTTTCTGCTCTTCTATAGGCATATCAGGTGAGAGATACTGAGAAACATAGCTACATAACAACAGTTTGCACTAATGAAAATGCATAGGCCAATAAAGTAACAAATCTTAATAATACTATGTTAAACAATGATGACTGATAGATATGTATTATCAACAGCATGTACAATATTGAAATGCTTAATATCTATGCAAGTTTCTTTACTGTAGGTGTTTCTGTACAGTTGACAATTAAGTGTTCACTGTGGCACACTCACCTGTCCATCTGTGATATGCCGGACACTGATCTTCAAAAACTTCTCTAGACATTCACGGTCCAATGATTTTTCAATATCCACTGAATTGGCTGGTGTTCGAGGGCAGGTATGGGGTGATACTGGAGTTTTGAGGTCGCCTCGTTGTATTGGTGAGGGAGGTCGAATTTGGGCTAACGGGTCTGGAAAATTAATATCAAGATAATTTTCTTTAACGTACAATACTGTACTGTATAGGAAATTCTTTCTTAATATGGTTCTGTAGTTGGCTATTTTAAAAGTAATTCTTGCTTTGTAATGAGAATAACCAGTCATATGAAAATGTCAGACAATTAAGTGTGTAGATTTTGTTGGAGAATGCCACAATTTTAATCATGAGACAATAGACTGGGTGAATCTTACCACAAGCCGAGGGAGAAAAATTCCTTGATCTCAGTCAAGACTCATTTCTTACATTACACGTGTCAGAACCCACGAGGAGAGACAACATTCTAGATTTATTCTAGAAGACTGAGGAGGCTATGGTGGGTGAGGTCCACATTGGGGAGAAGCTAACTCTGACCAGCGATCACTACATATAGTAGTACTAAGATGGGATACAAGCTTTGATAGTCAAGAGAGAGTAGTCGAGGAGAAATACTATGACTTCAACCATGAAGATTACCAGCTCATGAGATACAAACTAGAGAGATTTAACTGAGAAGAAATCATTCGAGGAGTCAGACATAGATGAATCAATACAAAACTTCATGGAAATCCTGGAGTTAACACTAGAGGAATGTATACCCCATAAAACAAAGAGAAGAGGGAATAAAACCAGGTGAATGAATCATAAAACTAGGAAAGCCTGCAAGAGAAAATACCAGATGTGGAAGAAACACTGGAGGAAAAGGCATCCCCTACTGATAATGTAGTATACACAGAGACCTAAATGTGGCAAATCAGGAAATTAGATCAGCCAAACAGCATTTCAATATGAAATTAGTCCAAAATATTAAGTAAGTACTGTCAGCCCTCTAAAGGAAGAAAACAACATGGCCCTGGAGGATGACAGACAGACAGCTGATACCTTAAATTAATACTTTGCATCGGTACAGGGTATTCACATAAGAGACAATGGATAACATGCCAGTACCTAAAAGAATGTACTGTATACTTCAGGGGAAGAAAATTAATTAAGAGATAGTAATTACAGACGATATCATCAACATGAAAAAAGCGAGCTTGAAAGAATTCAAATCCCCTGGAGTGAACAGAGCACAGACCACGGTGATAAAGGAGGTGACAAACGAGACTTTCACCCCACTAAGATTCTTATTTAGGAAATCCTTGGATCAAGGTAAAAATCCTGGGGGACTGGAAATCAACCAATGTCACTCCAGAATACATGAAGGGTAGGACAAGTGCAGCAGAAAACTACAGGCAGATCAGCCAACAACACATAAATGTAAACTCTTTGAGAAAATTATGAGGGACGCCATCATCTAACAACCGACACAGTCTTATCAATGCATCACAACAGGGTTTCATGGAAAGAAAATCCTGTTTAATAAACTTACTCATATTATGTGAAATGGTACAAAATATGTGGACCAAGGCTTCCCAGTATATGTGCTGTACATGGATTTTCCAAGGCATCTGACAAAGTCCCACATGCATGACTTGCCTCCAAGATCCAGGCACATGGCATCACAGGCAAGATTTTGACATAGATTAACAAGTGGTTCAAAGACAGGCAACATAGTGTGGAAATAAATGAAGTATATTCCAAATGGAAAAAGGTTCTCAGTGGAGTACCACAAGGGCCTATCCTTGAAACCACTTTTTTTGTGATCTACATACAGTAAATGACATGAAAATATATAAAGCCACATTGTCAAGTTTGCAGATGATATGAAGATACTGTATTTGGGAAGGTATCAAGTCAGGATGATGTCGTAACAATGCTAGAAGACCTGAATGAGCTGTCAATAAGGAGAAAGATCTTGGCATTGTGATAGATCATTCACTGAAGGGAACGCAACAAGTGGGGGCAGCAGTGAGAAAAGCAAATCGAGATTTGGGAACTATAAAGCATACGTTTGAATACAAAGAGAGGAAAATGCTCCTTCAACTGTACAAATCCCAAGTACGTCACAGCTTGGATTACTGTACTGTATACAGGCATGGAAACCCTATCTCCAGAAAGATCTAACATCCCTAAAAAAGGCACAACGCAGAGTGACTAAGATGGTTCTGGAACTGTCATCTCGATTATCCAAGTAGACTGAGGGCTTTAGGACTAAGGGCCAATTGCAAGAACAGTCGTTGGGTGTACGACGCCGTTTACGATGACCTTCTTGCCCTGATCTTGTTTCAGGAATACCACCCTTTTGAAGCTCTGGAGAGATCTCGAAGTTTCGATATTTTGAGTACAGCACTAGCTAATAATTCCCACCAGGAAACTTGTTTCGAGACTCCTCCAAAGCTTCGAAAAGTGCAGAATTCCATGTGTTAGAGGCGATATTGCTGAAAAAGACCAGGGCAAGAAGGTCATCGTAAATGGCGTGGTACACCCCATAACCGTTCTTGCAATTGGCCCTAATAGCCCTCCAGAAAAGGCACAACAGGGCAGATCTCATTCAAACATTCAAAATATAAAAGCAACAGAAAACGTGAACCCGGGACATTTCTTTGTGACGTCACGCACCCCAACATGAGAGGACATAGCTACAAGCTCACCAAGTTATCATGCAAAATGAATACATATAAGGAAATACTTTTCACACAGGTGATAGACCTATGAAACGGTCTACCAGCCCAAGCTGTGGAATCAAGAACAGTACAGTACTGGGCTTCAAAATAGCCCTTGATAAAATTATCAAGAACAGTGGAGTGATCCTACACAGGCCACTGACCTCCTTCCCTTAGCATAGCCACCTCTAGTGGGGCCATTTGGTAAATAAAGGGAGGTTTGGCAACTGAAAATCTTGTATGAAGTGAGTGAACTATTTGTTCATTATGGTGTTTCATTTCAGAAAATGTTTAACAGTACTTCACTACAAAACAATTACTGTATTATAGCTTCCTGTACCTACACAGAGTGATAACACTGAAAATTTGATCAGGACTGGTCTAGAATTGTCTCCCATTTGAAGTCAAAGTTCTTCCACTGACTCCCTTCATAAAGGAGAACCCTAAAGAGAATGTTCATGAAATTAGGAAAGGGCATAATCCTGCACGTTTCTGTGAGGTACAAATTTAAACAATGCAATGACCAGACTGAGGCAGGAACACCTCTTGGATTCCCTGCACTGCCACAGTCCTACAACATGAAGAACAGTTAAGTAGTAGTAGATGGCAGCCAGTGACACTATAATAAATCAAAGCAACACAAAACAGACACCTTCTCCACTTCATTAGCAACTTAACAATGGAGCAACAATAAATGGTAAGATGATAAGTGGGGACTCCAATGACACCCAAAGTGACTTAGTTCCCACCCTTATCCCACTCAAGTCATCATATAATGGCTTCAGATACGCCTGTATGGCATGTATTATAACTTGCTCTTGTTGTCTACTATTCCCCTCTACCCTAAATCTTGCACTCTTGTCCTCTATATTCTTCCTTCATTCATGAATCACATTTATTTTCTCTTTTCTACCCACTATTGCCATTCGTCACCAGGTCCCCAGTGTTCCATACTCTCACCTTGTCCATTGCTCTCAGTGGCGTCTTGTAGCCCCCCGTCGGCCTTGTTGTCCAGTAATGCTGACTTGTCTGGGACGGCTATCACCTGGCCAGGGTACACAAACCTGGTGGACAGCTTGTTGAGCTTGCTTAGTTCCGAGGGCGTTGTGTCAAACCTGGCTGCAATGCTTGTCAACGTGTCATTGGCCGACACCTGAAACACAAAGGTAATGATTGTAAGTACAGTACAGTACAAAAACTGACCTACATCTTACAATTACAGGTAATTAAATTCAGTAAATTACCAGAAAGTTCATAAAAGTAATGGTCGAGAAACTATCTGAAAAATCCTTATCATAAAATGGTAAAAACTTACTACAGTATTGGTTAATAAACAGACCTTAGATCTTCATAGGTACATGTTCAGTATAAAAATAGTGTTATTCTATTGTTGCTGAATTCACAATATACTGTATTCATAACTTCTGTAACTTTCAAACTACAAGTACAGTTCACCCATCACTTAGAATTATCACTATCCATATAGGATGGATGCATCATTTAGAGTTACTGTATATGATTTTGGGATATTCAATTCAATACTCAGTCGAATGGATAAACGCACAAGCCTGCAGGTACTGACATACATTCTCTATGCTTACCACCTCTTGCCCAGCCTACCACCCTACCCTTCCTACCACCTTTCCCTTACCACCTGCCTAGCCCACCACCCTACCTTTCCTACCTCCTGCTCAGCCCACCACCCTACCTTTCCTACCTCCTGCTCAGCCCACCACCCTACCCTCCCTACCTCCTGCCCAGTTCACCACCTTTCCCTTACCATCTGCCCAACCCACCTTTCCTACCTCCTGCCCAGCTCACCACCTGCCTAGCCCACCACCCTACCTTTCCTACCTCCTGCTCAGCCCACCACCCTACCTTTCCTACCTCCTGCTCAGCCCACCACCCTACCCTCCCTACCTCCTGCCCAGTTCACCACCTTTTCCCACCTTCCTACCTCCTGCCCAGCTCACCACCTGCCCAGCCCACCACCCTACCCTTCCTACCTCCTGCCCTACTAGACATAATCCAGACAGCTCTGTCCTCTTGTTCCACCTTTTTCTTTTCTTTTTCTTTTATCCTCTTCACCACTGATCGGCTTGTTAGCCGCTTGGGTGATCGGTTACATCTCTGTCACGCACTTAATGCAACCCATGTTGTACTGCTTCCCTCATCATATTTATGTTTTTAAATTCCACCATAAATTATGTATACTTTTAATATACCCTGTAAATGTAAAAAAAAAAAAAAAAAAAAATATATATAAATAAATAAATAAATAAATATCGAAGTGATAACCGTGTTAACATTCTGATATGTTCTTATTACCACCATGCTATGTACAGTATATACTATTCCGGATGATACAGTATATATCAGGTGTCTTCAAGAGAGCTCAGGCTCTCAATTGGCTCAGCCATGTTAATTCAGTACTGTATTATGATTTTGTAATCGACTCTGTATCTGCCCACCCAGGCACAGGTCACTGAACAACAACAACAACAACAACAACAATAATAATAATAATAATAATAATAATAATAATAATAATCATAATTCATAGTAAATAAAATTTATAATAAAATACACAATAAAAAATAACAATAAAATTATAATGACAACAATAATAATAATAATAACACTGTAATAATAATAGTAGTAATATTAATAATATTAATAATAATAATAATAATAATAATAATAATAATAATAATAATAATAATAATAATAATAATAATAATAATAATAATAATAATAATAATAATTTAAAGCTCAAAAGTGAGAAACAATATATGTGTTGTGTTGTCAACAGTAAGAGAAGCAATTGAGACCCTGCAATTGTGTGTAAATGAGGCAGAAAGTCAGATCAGCAACCTGGGACTTGGTCACAATTTTTGTGATGCCATATAGCAGCAGGGTCTACCATTAGACAACACATTATGCTTCCAGTATCTTCCCAGGCGGTAGTACCTCCCTGTTTGATAGCTGCCTACTACCTGTAAAATCCTAATAAAATGCACATTACCTCTCTACATTGTATTACAGTACAGTTGTACAGTATTACGCTTTAGCAATGAAGGTCTTCAATCACGTTTTCTAGATTGTTAAATACACTACTGTAGTCATTAACAATTAAAAATATGTGAAGTAAATACACTACTGTAGTTATTAACAATTAAAAAATATGTGAAATGCATCACGGGTGCGCAAATGTGAGTAGTGTATAACACTTGACTGACTGTATGTATGAGTGCGCTAACGGTTATTCCATATATCACATCTTATCTTTTATACACCACTGTGTTTTCTCATGGCTTCACATTTGTATACATTAATTCTCGTTTTTTTAACATAATTTTCCATTTTCAACATAATTTCCTAATTTTTTATACCAGTCTCTGTTTTCCAAATTTTTCCCTTTCTCCCCCACAATTTTCCTCCTTTCTGAACTATTTTAGTTGGTTTAGGAACAAAAATCTGCTATCTACACTTTTTTTTTACACAATTTCCCCTTTTGAACTAAATTTCCCGTCCAACTCAATTTGCCATTTTCGACTCTTATTACTTTCTTACCATTCTCCGTTTTTCTAAGTCTATTTATTTATTTTTTTTGCACTTTCACCAAATTTCCTTCACTTTTACCACTTTTCTTTTGCCGTTATCAGCCATATATCCTTCGTTCTGATCAATTCTCCTTTTCATATATTCCATGCGTTGTTACCAATTATTTTACCTTTTTGCATTACATTTCCTTATTTCTTTCACCACTACGCTTCACTCCCCTTTCTGAGCCTCCCTGTTCACTCCATTTCCGATGATTACATCTCTCCCAGGTCCTCCGTTTATTGGCTCTCTGACCAACCACCCATTCTTCTTCTGGCCTCCCTCTCTTCCCCCTTTATTGCATCTCGTTGAGCCTTACACACCACGATTACCGCTTATCGGCACGGGATCCGCTGAAAGGGTGAGGAATGAGGAAGAGAGGAAGAGGAAGATAGAAGGAAAATGGGAGAGAAAGGAAGGGGAAGGGAGAAAGGAAGGGGAGGGGAGAAAGGAAGGAGGGGAAAGGAAGGGAGGGAGAAAGGAAGGGTGGGGAGGGGAGAAAGGAAGGGGAGGGGAGAAAGGATGGGGAGGGGAAAAAGGAAGAGGAGGGGAGAAGGGAAGAGGAGGGGAAAGGGGAAGAGGAGGGGAAAAGGGAAGAGGAGGGGAGAAGGGAAGAGGAGGGGAAAAGGGAAGAGGAGGGGAGAAGGGAAGAGGAGGGGAGAAGGGAAGAGAAGGGGAGAAGGAAATAGGAGGGAGAAATGGGAAAATAAGGGGGGGTTA
Source organism: Homarus americanus (assembly GCF_018991925.1). Classification (NCBI taxonomy): domain Eukaryota; kingdom Metazoa; phylum Arthropoda; class Malacostraca; order Decapoda; family Nephropidae; genus Homarus; species Homarus americanus. The sequence goes on along the minus strand of NW_024726235.1, from coordinate 3,948,532 downwards.
AGAGGGGGGAGAAGGGAAGAGGGTGTGTGTGATAAGGGAGATAACGATTTTCATTATTACTACAGAGTAAAGCCTTTTAGCTGTCAGATACTTGACCACCTTCTACCCTGGGGATTGTTCAAGATAATAATAAACCAAGTTAAAGGTTATTTTCCCCGATTGTCCAGCAAAATAAATACGTCTTTGATCTCTGGGGAACTTCCAACTCGAAAGCTTCCCTTTCTCTTTGTTCTCCTCACCCAGAATCAACCACGGAGGAGACCAACAATCCAACATACTTTTTTTTTTTTGGACTATCATACTATTACACTATTCAGAATGTGCACACACTCATATTATTCAAATATTCACACTTACATTACCTAACGTCCACAGTAACAATATTTATCACATTAAAGTAGGTTTCTGTATATACACTTTTTATGACGATGAACCACAAGCGTGTTGGTGGATAGTTCAAAATTAATTAACAGAAACAACTTCGTTAAAGCTCAGAGAAAATATACTTATAATGTACTTTGCCATGGAAAAATTAAAGGGACGTGCACTATGCCCGCCCCAATAAGGTGTAGGATGTGTTTACAATACAGACAAATCTAAATCTACAGCACCATCTACGAGAAAAACTAGTTGACTATCGCAGCATACCTCACCTCCCTCAGTTCGAAGCACTTGGCAGGCGATACATATGTAGAGAGAAAACAGAAGCACTAGTACAGTTTCGCTCCTCGTTCCCACAGGCTAACACCACTCATGTAATCTCCCACAATCGTCCAGCTGGGCGAGGGAGCCACCATTATGGGGATGCGCTCTGCCATATACAGTACCATCAAATTCACCAACCCATTCTTATAACTTGGTATGTTGAATTCTCCGGGTAACTGTTGCGAGAATGCATCCAACCGACCTCCATTAAGCTATGACACAAAAGTGGCTGCCAAAATGGTGTGGAAATTGCGATAAGGACATAGTCGTATATTTTAAAATCTGGATCAAAAGAGCTGAAACAAATTAAACCAAATGTGTCCGGTATATTCATAATTTCGTATCTTAGAGAAAATACCTAAATAACCTAACCTAATCTAGGTTAACTTGACCTCACCTTCCCAAACAAACGTAACCTTATTTAAACAATATTAATGCACTGGTAAACACATGGGCGTAGGATGACAGCAATATTTCTTATCACTAAGTCCAGTTCCTGTACTACGTATCTCTGTGAGGGCAAGTTAGAAGCAGTGTGCACATTTAAACGCTTGTCAATCTACGCGAACAGCCGCGGTGAGAACAGAAGGGCATATAACTGATGCTGAAACTGAATTCCGTGACTAAGAATATCCCCAACATTATTACCCGGAACCAAATAAATATGGCAATAAAATTATCTTCCATGATACTATAGTGAGCAGCGTAGTATGACTCATCGGGGCTACATCACACTCCTGGTCGTGTGTGTAGTGTTGACCCGTATGTGTGTCGTGTCACAGATGGCTAGGGATATAATAGGGTGACAAGGGAGGATCAGGGGAGGGTGGAGGGGGGGGGGGTTGTCAAGGCCTCTTGTATACATCCATCTGTATTTTTGCATCTTTCAGAACGAAGGAAATACCAAAATTTAAGTTCAGTTTTCAAAATAGTTTCCTTTACAAGCACCAGAGCACCGATGGTTACGTTAAAATCAATATATACACAAATATAACTCAATACCGCATATAAATTACCTTTCTATTATAGGAATAGTAGGCGGAGTCATATACAATTGGCTTACGAGTTTATTTCATATTTTCATTGTCTGGGACCTGATGCTTATGGCCGTATTTAAACTGATAATGGTGAGAGTAAGGTTGGGGGGGGGGGGTATACTATAATGCAAAAGGCGACTCTCTCCCTTCTGCGGAAACCACACACCCAGTTGAGATAACACACACTACTACTACTTTGCTGTCACTCGGAATCGAGTATGACGACCGTCCAGCTATGATACAATGATACGAGGTATTGAGGATGTCACCGAGGTTAGGGAGTTTTGAGGTGACTAAAGTGGCCGATACAGGACCCGCAGCGTCGTCCACATTTGTTGCACATGTGGAGGGCTCCATCTACTGTGGGAGGGGCGGTAGCAGCGTCTTTCCGAAGTTGGCGCTTGTCTGCCACGGTTTGCAGTCGGGCTATCTCGAAAGTATTGACACCTTCTCGCGTGGTGCCCTCCAAGCGTTACAATGTGGAGTAATCGACTCCCAAGTGAGGGGGTCGATTTGGTACCTTTTCATGTTTGTCTTAAGACTATCATTATACCTTTTCAATTGCCTGCCGGCGTTACGTTTACTATTCGTTAAGCGACTGTGAAGAAGCTGCTTTGGCAGTCTACTGTCGTTCATGCGGGTAATATGGCCAGTCCAACGTAGTTGTTCATGGTTAATGGTAGCCTCACTGCTCCTACGGTTGGTGTTAGCAAGAATATTGGCATTTGTTCTTTTGTCTTTCCCAGTGAATTCGGGGGATGGACCGTAGACTACGTTGGTGAAAGTTTTCAAGTGCCTTGAGGTGCCTCCCGTATGTGACCCATGTCTCACTGCCATATAGTAGGGTAGGAATATACGTGTAGCTTTGTGGATAATTTCAGCTCCCTACAACTGAAGACACGATTTCGGAGTCCGCCCAAGGCTTGAGATGCACATTTGACCCGATGCTGAATCTCTGCATCGATGTCTGCGGTGGTGGACAGGTGGGAGCCGAGATACCGAAAGTGGGCAACATTAGAGGGTAGTACCGTTAAGCTGGATGGATAGTGGAGGTGTGTCTGAATCAGGGGCAGGTTGAAAGAGCATCTGAGTCTTACGTACATTCACCTCAAGACCGAAGTGTGCATACGCGTCTGCGTAGGTGTTCAGGATCTCCTGTAAGTCGTGTTCAGTGTGAGCAAAACACACGCGCACACACACACACCAATAAAATTTTAGTGAAAATACCATACTGCTGAGTAAACCAAAATTGTCCGAGTCCTGAAGCCACATAGATCTCGCTCAGGATACCCCAGGTTAAGGTAAATTATGTTAGGTTGGGATAATTTAAGTTATGTTAGGTTGGGATAATTTAAGTTAAGTTAGGTTGGGATAATTTAGGTTAAGTTGTTAGGTTAGGGTAAGGTCAATAGCGTAGTGAGAGGGGAGAGTCAGTTGCCACCGGGCTCAGTGTTCAGAATTTACCAAAATTCATAATTAGCTTAACCAGTTTCAAAAACAGTATTATAAAAGTGTACTGCAACAAGAGAGAATACAGTTTGAAGTAAAATATCATAGTATATAAAACCGTTAGGTTTTTCAGTCCTGAATTTAGCCTGTTTCCGTTATGATTTGGTCTATTAAGTCACTTTCATTTTCTGTACAGTAAATCTTGGCCTTTTCTGCTCCGTCACTCCGTGTAGACGGAGTGACGCATTACTAATGCGTTCATACTAATGAGTCTTTAATATGAACTTGTTCATGTCGGGAGGACGTTGGCAATAGATAAACCTGCCTGTTTATTTACAAATCCACATGGCTTTATTTTTCTGACGAGTAAGTAACAATGCAACATCAACTTTGGTATATATTGTGCTATATCTACTGTACAGTATAGAAAGTTTGTATGGTCATTGAATATTTGAACTAATAAGTTAATATAAAGATCATAGTTCACCTATGTCTAGGGTTTTATTTTTTCATCTATGACGGATTAGAAGTTTGCCTTGGGTAACTAGGCCTGTTGATCTTAATTTTCTTAGAATTAATGCTGGTGTTTAATCTTTTGAAGATGTTAAAGACTTTACAGAATTACTGTATATAATGGTGGTCATAATATTCCCAAGGTCACGGTTATGAAATTTGCTGCTCTGTGCCACCGTCAGTGTCAACCATAGACCAAGGTATATTTGGCAAGTGGTCCTGCTCAGCTCAGCTCAGCTCAGCAAGAACTTAGGACACGGCGATCTCATGATTACCACCTTATATGTACTGTACAAACAAAACCATTAAGGTACAGCTCTGTCGAATGAAGTGTTACAACCCTTGTTTTTACTTGAATGCGATCATTATATAGCGCACTGCTATAGCTTAACAATACTTACAACCCTAAAATGAGATGATCAATGGCAAAATTAACAAATAGTATGCATCAATACACAGCAAGGGCATCGTCATAATGCGTTCGTTTTTGCTATTATAATAACTTAAAGTGGGGCGTAAGGTGATACAGATGCATGTATGTATGTATGTATGGATGGATGTATGTATGTATGGATTATGTATGTATGTATGTATGTATGTATGTATGTATATGTATGTATGTATGTGTATGCATGTGTGTATGTATGTATGTATATGCATGTGTTTGTGTATGTGTGTGTTTGAGAAGCACAATATCTTACGTTATAGCCGATGGTGACCTTCTCCTCCCCCGCCTGGTAATAAGCTGACACAAGGGAGGTCAGTGAAGAGAGGTCACCCTCACGAAGCAGTGACCTGGCGTAGGTGAGAGGCACAAGGAGGGCGTTGAGGCCCCACGACATCGTCACATGAAAGTCATCAGGGTTGTCGGCGGGTCCTGGACTGGGACACAGGGCAGACCCGCTCAAGTTTCTTCTATTGTAAGCTATGTCCTCACACACACCTGCGTCCTCCATTATGCTCTGGCCGCCACAACCCTCTGGACACCTCCCTCGTTCCACTTCTTCAATCTTTGATACGATGTGTGTGGTGTGGGTACGTGTGTGTGTGTGATGAGGGCCAGGATAGAAATACTGGATCCTCACACTGCTGACCCTGCCTCTCAACAACCAAAGTACAACAGTCGTTGGGCCTTTACACCATTGATTTCTCCCACATTCGTCTATGACACCTCACGAAAACTCCAGCTAAGAGGAAGTTACCAGCCTGGAGGTGGCTTGTGGGTGTGGTGCATCTAGGAATGTTGCTTTAACTGCCGTCACCTCTACTACACTGTCTGTGTGGGTGCACGTAACCAGATATAAACTTTACGCTCTCCGCCACCATTAGCAAGCATGATACACTTTTGCACTTATCTCCCGGATTTTCCTGTTAAATTGGGTGAGTCATATTAACTGTCCTTTTGAATTTGTCTCCAAAGAACTGATTTTTTTTAAACAATTAAATATGCAAGCATGTATACGGTACATAATTATGATTATCATCACGATATAATAATTTTCCCAGTTGAATTTTAAAAATAAAGGAATAATGAAGACATACAGTTCAAAAGAATTAATAAGTTAATCACAAAGAAAACTTGAGGTATTAAAAAAAGTAATTAAAGATCACGAGATACTACCCAAGAGACGCCTATCTTGCTCCTAAACCAATACAGCCAAACACCTCGGTATATACAGTACATAATTTACCCATATATCCGATAAAAATTCAGGGAATTTAAGGAGAATATCTGCAACAAAAACAATATACTTCATATTTCAATTGACACTCTTTCCGTTAATGTAGATACACACTCAGGCCAGGGTTGCCTACGTCTCGTATCAAGGTCCCCCCCCACCTTCCACCAACGCACTTTACTGGTTGACATTACGCAAACAAAGTGTTCGAGAGGACGCTTGAGGACATCAAGGGTGACTTATACTTGATCCTACCTTAAGCAAAACACCGCTGACCCCTCCCTGCATGTTCTGCTGTCTGGCGCCATTGATACTGAGGCGTCAGCCAACTGTCAGCATTGCGCGCCATGGTAACCGTCGTGAACAATGCAACTTTCAGGACTGGGGTTCCACTCAGCACTCCTAGCCGAACCAAAGGTTCAAGGCTCTCGGTATCCATACGTTATTTTATCTTTATCCTCTTGAGTACGATGACAACCCCAAGATTACAATAATTTAACACTACAATATAAGTACTTAACCCATAGACTACGATGACTTAAATGAATCTCCATACCTTTTGAAGTAACTCTTAAGGCTTTTTTTTTACACTTTTACTGTACCATTAAAAACCATTATATCATATATTATCACGTTGATATAAATTACCATTGCAGTGATTATATATTCTGCCGACAAGACATGATCCTGACTGCCCCGTTATTTCACCCCAACAATACTCATGTACTGCTTCCACCTACTTATATATTTTTAATAGTAATGAAAAAAAGTGAGAACGTGGTAACATTCTAACATGTATTTACTAACACCATATTACATGTAGTAATCCAGATGATACTAAATGTTATATAATAATTCATTGAGCTAAATGTACAGTATATAACAGGTGTCAATGTTGCTAATAATTATTGTCCACTCTGTATTTTTCCGGCTAAATAAACTGTTTCAATATCAGTTAATACAGTGAACTAAAATGGCCACACACCCGTCTATCTCCCCCTGGTCACACACCCGTCTCTCTCCTCATGGCCACACACGTTTATCTCCCCATGGACACACACCCGTCTATCTCCCATGACTACACACCCGTCTATCTCCCCCTGGTCACACACCCGTCTATCTTCCCATGACCACACACCCGTCTCTCTCCCCATGGCCACACACGTTTATCTCCCCATGTCCACACACCCGTCTCTCTCCTCATGGCCACACACCCGTCTATCCCTAGAGGGCAAGTGTTTTTCATATGTGAATTTATACAGCTGCATTCAGGACCTAATACATTTCCTTCCCACTGCTGGTATCTGCTACTTGTAATAACTGTTCCGATTTTATTGAGAGAGAGAATTTACTGTATATTCATTTACTGTTTGTATTGCTCATCCATATGATTTCGCACGCCATGTACTGTACGTGAACAAGAATAGGATCAATTAGAATCAAGCTTGTGTTGGTGTCTGAGCGTGTCGCGTCCGTCCTCAGGGGTAGAGTATGGGGTTAGGGTGGGCTAAGTCCCGTATAATAAGGTCGGGTGAGATGTAATTACAGTATTCGAGGGAGAAGGGGTCTATAGGCAGCTGTTGGGGGGGAGGGTATATGAAAAATTACTAAAGAAAGTCAAATTTAAAACGTGTCACTGTTTTCATCATCTTGAGCAATGGTTTGACGCCCACGGGTCTCCATGCGGTATCTCTCCTCACAGAGGCAGACCTGGCACTACATAACCTGGGGACCTGCCACGCTTTGTCATAAACATATGAAGTGTATCGGGAAATCTCGCCCCACACTCTCATCATTCTGTCACTATATGTAACTTGCCATTCCTGGCACATAATGCAAAGGGGTGCCCAACAAACTACCCACCTCACGGGGTAAATTTGAAAGTCTGAATCTAGCCCGCCACCCCCGTGGTCACAGCAATGGCGTCGGAAAATTATATAAAAAAAAGTAATGAATTCAAAGACACCCACAATACCTAATATACAGTAGATTCACCCAAGTACCTGCGTGTCCCTCAACACATGCACGTAGCTACTGAATAAATCTATGAATCTATTGCCATCCTCGACATCACCGCCAGTAACTGATCCACAAAAACCTGAATTCGACAATATCTATAAAATCCTTTCGTGAGATTTCTGGCCAATGAGGGATGGTTTATTCTAGCAGCTCAAGGAAACGAACTTGCAATGGCTGGGGCGGATCAGCGGACCAGGTGATGCACTTACTGCGAACGATGAGAGGGGAGGGGGTTGATAATTAGTCTAATATTCACAACAATCATAATAAAGTCTTCCTGAAGTAATCATAGCAAACCCTCCTTCCCCGACCCATTATTCACTTAAACGTACTCGTGACCGATGGTGGCGGCATGAGAAACTGAAGTAGATTCGACAGACGGGTGGGAGTTATAGGTGTATTCATCTGTGGCTGTAACCAAGGCCACATTGCCCATTCCTGCCCCCTCCTAGTGTGATGAAACCGGAAAAGCCAGTGGCGCAACCAGGAGAACATTGCGAATTTCCCAGTTTTAAGGAAACAATTCAATGTGAGGAATTCGTAACCAACCTCAGCAATCAACGAAATCACTGAATAGCCTATAACCTCCACCTACGGCCAACTAAAATTTAAAATATGGAATTCATTGGTGCATATTTCCATACTAACCTATACTATGTTATATTCCTATATCCTCGGCTAACTTTTAATATATACCCTCAAATATTATACAGTACCCTCCATGACATTCATATCAACGTCATATGAATACACTGAACGTTCCACGCAAGTCATCGAGGTTAGGTTGGGTTCCGTCAACGGTCGCATGCCGGCTGTTGCATACTGATGATGTGATCCAAGCTACAGAGTCGATAACGGAGCTATTTAGCATGCTGGTGACGCTAGGATATAAACAACCATCATGATTACTACAAACCAGCTATTAGTATGCTTAATTCATATACCCCACGTTCAAAACAACGGCAGCGAGGTCATATTCTGTCTCCTCCCTACTACTAGTCTGGCTTGATGTGTTTCCCAGATTTACTTGCAACACTATTCCTGCTTACTACTTAGTTTTATTTGCTACTAATCGGGGTATTATTTTACTTTCGGACAACGCTAAAAATCTTAGGAATTTTGTCTTTGCAACTAATATTTAAGACAATTCTAAGACGCCGTTCTTCTATGACGTTTCCCTCAAACTACTTTTATGACGGGAGGTCCAGGGGGTAGAAGCACCCGGTTAGGTAAGGTAATTTAAAAGGGAAACGTCATAGAAGAAGTGTCTTATAATTGTCTAAACTATTTATTGCAAAGATAAAATTCCTAAAAATTTTAGGTCGTCCGAAACTAAAATTTTATACCTATCGCGTCCCGCATGCTCCTACTTAGACAGGGTCGGCCAAAAGCCAAAATATGAAGTTACATAATTTTAACCCCATCGACGATACTTCCATGACCACGTAAAATATTTATTACCGTTAATTTAGGTAAACTGGCCCAGTGAAAGACTTCAACAACTCTATCAGGTTCCCGCCACTTGTTAAACGCAAAAACTTGGTCTCATTCTCTCCATGATATAATTCTGACTAACATATTTGTGACGAAGTAATCCTCAATGTCAACAATTTAAATAAGCGTGTATAAGATTCGTTTAATCGTTTAATCTATATTAAACGAATTTAAATGAAAACCAAATTAAGCATAAAACACAGCTGTAAATATTGATCGTTGCGCCATGGTTGATACTAGCACGGTCGCACCTGGTCGGTCACCTTGCCCAGCGGAGATGTACCGGTATATTGGATTTATTTTTAAACTTACTTATTATCAGCCCTTGAAGTAATTCTGTTTAATGTCCATCAACTAAAGGGTCAGGATCAATATCGCAAATTTCTTTTATGGTCGTGGCTGCTGAAGGTTGTGAGTGCAGAACCATTCAATCATCAGTAAAAGGTTGGGTTATTTGTGAACTATTTTCCTTCCCTTTATGGCCCAGATTCTTTCATTTTGTTTACTCATGCACTTGTATTTTATGTATGATACTGTCAAACACAAAGCCCGTGGGGTATATTTTATAGCACAGTCACAAAAAGGCTTCGACATCAAGGGAGGATCCAGGCAGTCAGTTGCCGGTTTCTACTGGCCAGTGGTCCAGAATTCTTTTCTAAAGGCGTGTAGTGCACCTGAATACAATTTTACACACTTGCATCACCACAACACACGTGCACCGCTCAACATAAATTTTCATATCACATTGACATGACTGATTCGTGGTAAACCCTCAGTGGGGAAACGAGCAGTGCCATAGCCACCTGTCAATTACTTAGGCCTAGACTGGCCACTAAGTGTCCGAGAGATTCCGCCTTTTCAATACACTGTCTAACCTCAGGACAGTAACACTATATTCATTTAGTTCAGTGTCATCGTTTCACTTCGTACATGAATACTACCACCACTTTCAGCCTGGTCCTCGCCTCATCTACTGGTCCGATAGTCTCTCATACTAGGAAACAGTTGAACTCAACTCCCGTACTGGCAACTCTACCAGTAAAATACCAGCGAAACTTATTTCTGATAGTTTTATCCACAATAAAATTTAATTTCTGTTTTTTTACATTTAAATCACTTGATACTTAATTTATACAGCTGATAAGTGAACAGGATGATGTCGAATTATACTACGAAAACTAATAATGACAATCACAGGAAGTGGAATAAAGTCTAACTGGTACTTTCCTTCCTCAGCCACGATGGCCACCCTCTCCGACACACACACACACACACGTGATCCTAATGTCACAAGCACAACCCACTTAATTATAAACAGACAGTACATATAGTTATTTATATATATATCAAATATTATCATAAAGGAAACAAACACACAAAACACAGAACGATACTAAAAACATTGGCACACTTATCAGTAATGAGTTAATATTTAACTTAGCATTTGTTTTTTTCCAGTTGACATACCAAGTAAAATAACCTTTCAAATCTGTTCCCCCGCAGCATTAAAATATAGATAAACATTAACAATATGCAATACAACAATAAAAACTCCGAGACCATGCACCATGCACAGTTGGCAGCCCTGCAGTTTCTTTCCACGCACGCGTCATTATCGCTAACAACCTTACGCTCGACAAGTTGTTTACGAAGTACCTTGACGCTTCTGTGTGCAGGTGGAAGTGATGGGAGGCGCATAAACATTGGCAATATTGAGGTAAAGTCCTTTGTGGAAGTTACACATGCAAACATCGGTATGTACTCCTTTCCTACACATGACAACTCTACCCAAATCCAGGTAAAAAAGTCACAGGTAAAAAAGTCACAGGTAAAAAAGTCACAGGTAAAAAAGTCACAGGAAAAAAAGTCACAGGAAAAAAAGTCACAGGAAAAAAGAAAAGTTCACTATCGAATTCTCACATTTTTTAAGGTTAATATGTAAATCAGTTTCAGTAACCTAACCTAACCTAACCTAACCTTTATTACCGGCCACCATAAATTAATTGTGACTTTTTTCCTGTGACTTTTTTCCTAGCCAAAATTGTGACTTTTTTTCTGTGACTTTTTTTTCCTGTGACTTTATTACCGGCCACCCTCTACCCTTTCCACCGGGATGCGTTCTTTACAATTCCGGCAACAGATCTATGGAAACAAAATACCAAGAATGGACACGACGAACAATACTGATAAGTGCAGAAAATGATGACTGCACATAGTTTGGGTGTGAAACTTCCCCAAACAGAAACCGTTATATATCAGGATATTCTAGGCGCGTCCCACTCCCTCCCCAGTTTAGTTTAACAAATTTATTGGCAGAGCTTGTAGTACAGTTTGCCTATTCTGAGTAATTCAGTCAGGTCTTGAGACTGAGGGTGGCATCACTTCTCACTGCCACGCAGACCAGAGGTTCATACACAAAGAAATACATCATATTCATTAACAACTATAAATGTATAGAGGTCAGATTCATATGGGTAATGTCACTGTTCACTGCCATGCAGGACAGAGGTTCGTACACAAAGAGATGGATCATATTCATTGACAGTACATATACATATATGTAAACACACACATACATATACATATATACATACACATATACAAGTACATGCACATACATATACACACACGCACACATACATACATATATGTCGGTCAGATTCATGTGGGTAATGTCACTTTTCACTGCCATACAGGACAAGAGGTTCGTACACAAGGAATGCATCATATTCATTGACACTATATATAGGTCAGATTCATGTGGGTAATGCCACTGTTCACTGCCACGCAGGACAGAGGTTCGTACACAAAGAAGGAAATACATCATATTCATTAGCAGTATATATAGGTCAGTGGATCACGTACATTGGAGTCATTCTGATTGAAGACTAATCAGTGTGGGCTAGCAAATTTGGGATAGGCAGCAAGAATGTCCTCAAGCACACCTGATTCAATTTCAACAAGGAAATACAGTACTGTATATGTATACCTCAAGTGTGTTGTAATCTAGGCACTTAGGAGTATTACTGTAATTGCTGAGGAAGGCAATTAACTACCTCCTGGCGTACATACTGTATAGTGTCGAACAACTCTGGTGATATTAAGTTTACAAAGATTCTTATGATGAATATCCTCGTACCTGAAGATGAAATATTGCACCGAACAGCTACTTTAAACAGAAACTAAAACACTCTTCACATTTTACAATAACATTAAAATTTTACCATATAATCTGCCATAATCAGATACGTTAACTAAGCACCAGTTAAGGAGCACAATAAAGGTATTGTATTATACCTTTATGACTCCAAACCCAGCTGTGTATATATGCCGCGACCTTGAACACTTGGGGGCGGGAGTGAGGGCCCATAACACCCCCCGCCATCTCCCCACTCTCCCCCGCCGTACTCGCCTCTTACTCTACGCAGACGCCCGCCCACCCTTATTTAACTCTCGTGTTTCACAAGTATATTGATTTCATTTAAAGTGTACTGTACTACGCACCGAGACAGTCACTTTAACTTAGCAAATGGACAATACTATTCAATTCATATACAGTGAAGACAATTCCCTTTTAATCTCGTCCCTACGTCACACGACAAAATAACAACAAAACTATAGAAAATGGATATTGCATCTTTGGGTAACTATGACTGGTGTTGATACCCAAGGTGAGCTCCCCTAATACAAATCATTTTAGCACCATAGCTTATATTTATTAAAGGGAAATACCGTAACAGAAAATTCAGTTGGAATCACCTGATCTTATAACCCTTTAATGGGCATGAACATCAAAATCAAAAGGCTTTACCAAGAGGTTCAAGGGCAAACACGTATACTCAGCCGGAGTCAACCATGCAACCAAGCCATCAATTACATTCTCCCCCTCCCCCTCCCACACACACCCTCCTGTTGGGGCCCAATTTACTTAATTTATGTACACGTAAATGGTAACGATGACTTAGCACGCATACACTATATTTGAAGACTCCTCTGAAGAAGGGTTTAAACAAACACACACACACACACACACACATACACACCACCTCCACTAGCCCTATCAACTCCACCATCCTCATCCATCTCTTCACCCACCACAACCACTACCTCCACCAAACTCACCCACCCCTTCTATCACCACCCCTGCCACCTCATTCCCTCTCTTGTCACTGAGTACACAGCCTTGCGTCACTGCGTCAATATTATTAAGTTCTGAGCATCTTCCCTTAAACACTTACACTTCTACTTTCAATTTTACTTTTGTAAAATTTGTTTTCGGATCACTTGAAGATCAACCACCCTCATGCTAAGCTAAGCTAAGCTAAGCTAAGCTAACCTAACCTAACCTAACCTAACCTTAAGCCTTATCTAAGTGTGCTGAAAAAGCCATTAAAAAAAAAACTTATCTTTCCCCACAAAAAAAACAGACAAATCAACAAACTGTAAAAAAAAGGAATTAAATTTTCATAAACTAAAAATTAAAACTTTAATAATAAAAAAAAAATTATATAATTATCTGAAGCAGCCGTCACTATTCTTAAAACACATAACCTTTGTACCACCACACAGCGCTCATTATCACTGCCATTTCCACATCCGCCAATGTAGCTTTCACCCACACTCAGTCCCTCCCAAGGTCGCCACCAATACGCACTTAAAGTGGTTTTACCCTCGCTCTTACACGGCTGTGCTTGTACCGTCCTTAAAGTGTCGTTTTCTAGTGCTTTTATATATTCATTTTCTATCATAATTCGTTTTATATTACTACACACTAAATTATTTTCTACTGTTCTACTTCTCCTGATTTCAAATTCTCTTATACTCCTGGAAATTATTTTTACTTATTTTTTATCACCGACGCCATATTTTCCGCCGTTCATTAATCTAATTTATTACACTTACTCTGTTTTCCATGTTTCCTTCACTTCTATTTTTCATCATTCCCCAAATTTATTCACTATTAAATTCCCACCATCTAATTAATTTAAACCCATTTTTAATAGAACACTTCGGTTTTTATTTATAACTTAAACCATTTATAAATTTTTCCTTTGTTTTAGAAAAGTTCCACGAGTTTTAAAACGGGTTAAATCCTTTCTGGACAGTGACCCGAAATAAGACAATAATTAATTAATAAGATAAGATGTCAAACTACATCAAGCTGAGAGCGAGTGAAATCAGGAACAGAAAAGTTTTACGAGTGAAATCAGGAACAGAAAAGTTTTACGGGTGAAATCAGGAACAGAAAAATTTTACGAGTGAAATCAGGAACAGAAAAGTTACGAGAGAAATCAGGTTTTTGTCTGACTAAATTACCTTGAGATAGAATTACCATGAGGGTGACGTAGGCTGCGTTAGAGAAGGTCACAAACAAAGAGTTGGAACCCACACATACGATGCTTAACAGATCTAATTTATTTTTGATGTTAATGGCAAAAAAAAGTATTACCTCGAATATTAATTTAAAACATATTGCTTCAAATATTACTCTAAAATATTGCCTGAGATATTACTCTCAAAAATATATTTCCTCAAATATTTCTCAGCTCCAAAGGGAAAAAAGTTTCAGTTTCTTCCCACAAACAACTTAAATCTGTCCAGTTTATTCTGTTTAATTCTGTCTAGTTTACTCGGTTTACTTTCCAGAATGTCTAGTTTACACAGTTAATTATCTCTAATTTATTCTCAAACAGTTATACTCTATCCAGTTTACCATGACAGTCTCAGTCAGTCTAATACGCACGTCCAGTTAAAGTTTGTGCTTCACCTAACACAGGGAAATCCTCCTGTGATGGAAACTACTGTAGGTGCAGCACGCAGCCCTAAAGTGGTACGGGAGGGGAGGGGAGGGGAGGGGGAGAGGGTAAAAGCGGGGAGGGCAGGGTAGAGGAGAGAGCAGAGGATGGGAGGGAGGGGAGAGGCATCAATAATACTGCAGAAAGCAAAGAGTTAGGGAGGGGAGGAGAGGAGGAAAGGTTAGGAAGGCGGGAGAGAGAGAGAGAGAGAGAGAGAGAGAGAGAGAGAGAGAGAGAGAGAGAGAGAGAGAGAGAGAGAGAGAGAGACGATTACATCAATAATGCTGCAGGAAACAAAGTGTCAAGGAAGGAGGAAGGAAGGGAGCGAGGGAAGGATGGAGAGAGAGCGAGAGAGAGAGAGAGAGAGAGAGTTGGATAGTGTCGATAAAACGTAAAAACAACATATGGCTGCAAGAGAAGACGGGAGGGAGGGAGGAAAAGGGAAAGGACTGGAGGGGTGGAGGGAAAGAGGGAGGGGACGAAGGAGGGAGGGATGGAACGAGGGAGGGAGGGATGGAAAGAGGGAGGGAGGGAGAGAAGGGAAGCTGGCGCCACATGGGGTCGACAGGCACGTGGGACAGATCAATACCCCCAAGTGACGTCATGACCAACATGTAAACAAAAGGCCCGGAGACTCACCTGTTTACACCTCACCTCCCTCATACATCTCGTTTGTTTGCGCGTTATCGCCATCATACACTGCCTTTGTTTGTTTGTTTGCACCTCAGTTCCCTCATACAATCATCTGTCAGTCATATACTCACTGTTTATACAATATCTACCTCATAGTTTGTTTGTTCACACCTCCCTCATACAGTGTTTGTTTACACCCTCACCTCCTTTGTTTATTTTGTTTACACTTCATTTCCCTCATACTCTTATCTGTGTACACATCATCTTCCTCGTTTGTTTACACTTTACCTCTTCGTACACACACAGTTTGCTTGTTTGTGTTGGTTTGTTTGTTATTGCCCCCCCCCTCTCTGTTCATTTGGATCACCTAAAGCTTAGACACCCCAGCTTATTTCACCTGAAGCTTAGACACCCCAGCTTATTTCAACTGATGATTAAACACCCTAACGCTAATCTGATCTTACGCTTCCTTGGGGGGGGGGGTTAGGTTAGGGTTAGGTTAGCGTTAGGTTAGGTTAGAATTAGGTAAAGGTTAGGATTAGGTTAGGTTCAGTTAGCGTTAGGTTAGGTTAGCGTTAGGTTGGATTTAGGTTAGGTTAGGTTAGAATTAGGTTAGCGTTAGGTGTTGAATCATCAGGTTAAATAAGCTGGGGTGCCTAATCTTCACATGATCCCTATTTCCTATTCAAAGTTAAGGAACACCCTGACCTATCGCCTTCAAACTGCCACATTAAGACACTTTATATTTTTCTTCTCTCTTTCGCTCTCTTTAGTTCAGATAGGTCAAAGGTCAAGGTCACCGAGTCATTCATAAAAGTTTCGTCCGTGTGAATCAATTTTACAGTGCGTCAGTTAGCCCTATACCCGCCTTCCATGATTGGTGTCCACATTCAACTATGGTATTGACCAGAGGAGATTGTATTGACCAGAGGACCAGAGGAGACAGTACTGACCAGAGGAGATTGTTTTGACCAGAGGAGATTGTTTTGACCAGAGGAGACAGTACTGACCGGAGGAGATTGTTTTGATCAGAGGAGACAGTACTGACCGGAGGAGATTGTTTTGACCAGAGGAGACAGTACTGACCAGAGGAGATTGTTTTGACCAGAGGAGACAGTACTGACCGGAGGAGATTGTTTTGACCAGAGGAGACAGTACTGACCAGAGGAGATTGTTTTGATCAGAGGAGACAGTACTGACCAGAGGAGATTGTTTTGACCAGAGGAGACAGTACTGACCGGACAACAGACAGTATTGATCAGAGCAGATAGTACTGACCAGACAACAGACAGTACTGACCAGACAGCAGAAAGTACTGACCAGACAACATAAAGTACTGACCAGACAACAGACAGTACTGACCAGACAACAGAAAGTACTGACCAGACAACATAAAGTACTGACCAGACAACAGACAGTACTGACCAGACAACAGAAAGTACTGCCCAGACAACAGAAAGTACTGACCAGACAACAGACAGTACTGACCAGACAACAGAAAGTACTGACCAGACAACAGACAGTACTGACCAGACAACAGAAAGTACTGACCAGACAACAGACAGTACTGACCAGACAACAGACAGTACTAACCAAACAGAAAGATACAGACAGAAAGTACTGATCTGGCAGACAATATTGACCGAACAAGACATTACTGACAACGCGACAGACAGTATTGACTAGACATGAAGACAGACACCTGGCCGCCACACCGCCATTTATAATGAGCTTTCACCTGTGTGTGCGTGCGTGTATGTATGCATGTATGTATACGAATTCATCTATTATTATTATTATTATTATTACCATCATCTATCATTAGCATTACTTTATTTTTATTATTATTATCATTATCAATCAATATTACATTACAGTATCACCATTAACATCAATATAACTTACCTTCATTATCATAGCTAATAACTCCATATCATTACAACTACTAATTACCTTATCATCATTATTTTCTTCATTATTACCACAGCTAATCTTATCACACAGTGGGCGACAGATTAACCCCCCCAAAACTAGACCTAGTCCTTTCTGGAAGCTGCAGGGTGGCGGCGCCTCTGTCTAGACACGTGGGTGGGTGGGTGGGTGGGTGAGTGGGTGTTTGGGTGGGACCTCTGCCCTCAGTCCAAGTCCATCTGCAGTCATTTTTTTTTGTCAATTCCACCCAATCAAACCCTGCCCCCCCCCCCCTCAGGTAAGGTTGGGTTAGGTTGGGGTTATGTTAAGTTAGATTAGTTTGGTTGGGTTAGGTTAGATTGGTTAGGTTAGGTGTATTCGTTTTCAAGGTACATAAGTAAGTACTGTACAAAGACAAGCTAACTAAGACGCAGGGGTAATCGCGATATATCTCAGCTTTGGATGCGGCTCATAAAGGTTTTCCAATATGGTTCATTATAACGGGACTCTTATTGTGGTTCTCTAATATGGTTCTTTATAACGGGACTCTTATTGTGGTTCCCTAATATGGTTCTTTATAACGGGACTCTTATTTTGGTTCCCTAATACGGTTCTTTATAACGGGACTCTTATTGTGGTTCTCTAATATGGTTCTTTATAACGGGACTCTTATTGTGGGTTCCTAATATGGTTCTTTATAACGGGACTCTTATTTTGGTTCCCTAATACGGTTCTTTATAACGGGACTCTTATTGTGGTTCTCTAATATGGTTCTTTATAACGGGACTCTTATTGTGGTTCCCTAATACGGTTCTTTATAACGGGACTCTTATTGTGGTTCTCTAATATGGTTCTTTATAACGGGACTCTTATTGTGGTTCCCTAATACGGTTCTTTATAACGGGACTCTTATTGTGGTTCTTTAATATGGTTCTTTATAAATGGGCTCTTATTGTGGTTCTCTAATAAAGTTCTTTATAAATGGGCTCTTATTGTGGTTCTCTAATATGATTCTTTATAACGGGAATTTTTACTGTGGTTCTTTAATATGGTTCTCTATAAAGGGACTCTTATTGTGGTTCTCTAATATGGTTCTTTATAACGGGAATTTTTACTGTGGTTCTCTAATATGGTTCTCTATAAAGGGACTCTTATTGTGGTTCTCTAATATGGTTCTTTATAAAGGGACTCTTATTTTGGTTCTCTCAGATGCGTTTTTAAGTGTGGAAAACCAATACAGACAGACTAACAACCAAGTGGACGGCTGGATAGAGAAGACGGATGGACAGACAGACAGACACACGGACGGACTTGAAATTCGAAAAGACAGACAGACACAGATACAGACCTGGTCTCTTGAGGACAAAATGTTAACATCTTCCTTACCTGAGACACTGATCTCTGTCCAGGACGCCCCGCCAGGTGGAGGAAGGGGAGGGAAGGAGAGAGGACAGAGAGGGAAGGAGAGAGAAAAAGAGAAGAAAGAGGGATGGATGGAAGGAAAGGGAGTGGAGGTGATGAATAAGGGGTTTGAGAAAGATGGAGGCAGAGGAGAGGAGGAGGAGAGGAAGGAGGGTACATTAAGAGCGTCCTTGTGCGTATAATCACACACAGCCACTCGCAAATTTAGTCACAATCTTAAGACCAGAATCCCTGAACACCGCTGTGTCAACACAGCTGTAAATACTATCCTACTGTTTATATTTACAGCTGCCTCACGAGCTAACAGTAAAGGAATCAACACATTTGCACAGCGAGTATATTTCCCTGGTCACAATAAGAGAACCATCTACACCAACTAAACACCAGACAAAGAAACCCTCCGGGCAATTGCAACCTTTTAAATGGAGTTCAGGAAACAAAAGACTATCTGGAGGTAAGAGTTCCAACCCCCCCCAGGCCATCAGGATCCTCTCCTGGATTAATTTTATCTTTGTTGAGAATATAAAAAGCTGAAACTTCGTGTTGTCAACATTACGTAAGCATCAATAATCGTGGCAGGTTATTTACAGTTAATGTTAAACTTAACAAACAAATTCAATTATTAGCTCAAAGTAGCCTAAATAATGGCAGAAATTCAGTTCAGCAATTAAACAATATGCTGTACAAAGAACATGAAACATAATTGCGGCATTTTGGAACCAACTTGCAGCTCCGTTATGCCTAAATTTCACTGTGTTGATATTGTGGTCGCTTAAACAACACTGCCGGACATGGAGTCGAAACAAAGTGTGTTAGTGAATGTTCCTGGAAACTACTACATTTTTGCCCAAGACCTGGACGTTCAGGACTGATGGTCCACTTAATTTTACTAAAAATTCTAGCAGGAAATGTTTAAACAATGTTTTGCGACAAGGAACTTACACCAAGTGAGGCTAAAAACACAAACCGTAATCAAGACCTATTAGTTACATCACAAGAGAAAACTATCACAAGTTTGTAAAGCTCAATTCTCCACAGCTGTCTTACGCTTGGTGACCGACTCAAAGAACAACACTACAGGTTTCTTTAAATTCATCGACGATTTATAAATTTGTATGTAGCAATTGTGATTATTTATTAGGAAGGCTTCCATATGATGAACAAACGGAACACTGACACAAACCCATGAACTCCCGCCATGAGGAACACTCAGAGAAACAAGGCCATGTTGCCTAGAGTTGTCATATCTAACACAAGTTGCAGTAATTTATGGTACACACCTGTTTATGGAGGGTGGGGGGGAGGGGGGTGTTACGTAATAGGAAGGTGAATGATGAGTTACCTAACCTTACCTTACCTAACCATAATACCCTTCGTCAGTATCGTCGTTCTTTTGATTTCCCGCGTCCGGAGTGAGGTAGGTGACCCCACTATGTAAACAAAGGCTGGGAATTACCTCTATTACGTCTCAAGGTTTTAAAATTTCTCATTCGTTTACTTTAATGTTATTTTGGCGGTTGATACACACTCAATAAATGTATCCATTAGCCACATTTACTACACCAATGATGCAAAAAAAAAAAATAATAATAAACATTAAAATATAATCACGAAATATTTTTACTTTTTTTTTCGACCTGTAATAACAACAACTGTGTTTCATTGTAAGTGATATACAGTATTTTACCCTAAACACTCACCATTACGATCATTAGTGAGCATCTTAAGAGGGTAAATAGTAGTGTGATAGGTCCTGGAGTACTGTGGTAGATCCTGAGGTACTATGGGAGGTCCTGGGGTACTGTGGTAGACCCTGAGGTACTATGGTAGGTCCTGCGGCACTGTGGTAGACCCTGAGGTACTATGGTAGGTCCTGGGGCACTGTGGTAGACCCTGAGGTACTACAGTATGGTAGGTCCTGGGGCACTGTGGTAGATCCTGAGGTACTATGGGAGGTCCTGGGGTACTGTGGTAGACCCTGAGGTACTATGGTAGGTCCTGGGCACTGTGGTAGACCCTGAGGTACTATGGTAGGTCCTGGGGCACTGTGGTAGACCCTGAGGTACTAGGTCCTGGGCACTGTGGTAGACCCTGAGGTACTATGGTAGGTCCTGGGGCACTGTGGTAGACCCTGAGGTACTATGGTAGGTCCTGGGCTAGACCCTGAGGTACTATGGGAGGTCCTGGGGCACTGTGGTAGATCCTGAGGTACTATGGTAGGTCCTGGGGCACTGTGGTAGACCCTGAGGTACTATGGTAGGTCCTGGGGCACTGTGGTAGACCCTGAGGTACTAGGTAGGTCCTAGGTATGGTCCTGGGGCACTGTGGTAGACCCTGAGGTACTATGGTAGGTCCTGGGGTACTGTGGTAGACCCTGAGGTACTATGGGAGGTCCTGGGGTACTGTGGTAGATCCTGAGGTACTATGGTAGGTCCTGGGGCACTGTGGTAGACCCTGAGGTACTATGGTAGGTCCTGGGGTACTGTGGTAGACCCTGGGGTACTGTAGTAGGCCCTGGGGTACTGTAGTAGGTCCTGGGGCACTGTGGTAGACCCTGAGGTACTATGGTAGGTCCTGGGGCACTGTGGTAGACCCTGAGGTACTATGATAGGCCCTGGGGTACTGTAGTAGGCCCTGGTGTACTGTAGTAGGCCCTGAGGTATTGTGGTAGGTCCTGGTCAGCTTAACAAAAGTGTTTCGTCACCTCCTTAATCCTGGCCTCTGTTGTTGTTGTAGATGTATTAATGTATACCTGATGCTGTAGTTAAAGTATATGATGTATTTAGGCACTACAACAGCCAGAGGTCTTCAAGCCAAACTCACAAAGTCAAGACACGATTTAAAAACATAAATGACGTTCCCTACTAATTATTCACTCCTGTTGAGAATACTAAATCAACTCGGAAATTGGTTAATGAGAGTTTGAACGTAAATTATCAGGTATTTTTATTTATACATTTTTGGGGGCAAGACATCACTTTTTTGTCTATAAATAAATGCACGCACACACACACTACCTGAACTGAGTGTACGTCATATCCTATGTACACAAACACTACTAAAGGTCAGTGATCAGTGTACAGCATATTACATCACACCCCGTACACAAACAGCACTCAGGATCAATGTACACAAACTACGTCATAATCTGTGGTACTTCACGAAGGAAACGGCAAGTGTATTTCATTACACCAAAACGTCTGCCACACACCATTCATTCACTACTTTCTTAGTGAGGCCATCACAGACGTGGGAAAATAGCCTCTAGCGTCATGGTCAGTAAAGCCGGTAATAACGTGTTTTTCTTAAGATACAATATCACCCGCACTAGACAAAGCATTATATCCTCAACAGCCCCAATCAATAAGACCCACAAAGGCGTATTTATTTTTATTTTTAAACTACAAAACACACCAGAGAATTATAGCCTCTAACGTCTCGTATAATAAGGGATATAATTGTATTTATTCCACGGATAACGTCATTATTCCCTGGTACTGGATTATAGCCTTTATTATCCAGTATAAAGAGAGCGAGAATGGCACGCAGGGACGAGGCAAAGTGCTTTGGTAGGGAACGTTACGGCAGCCAATCAGCAGCCAAGTTTACCCATTACGCACCAGATTCCCCTCCCCCCCCCACCCAGATGTTAACAGCTTCAAGGTCAATTGTATTAAAAGCTTCAAGGTCACGGGTACTGGTGACAGCTTCAGGGTCAAGAATATTAACAGCTTGAAGGTTAAGCGTAGTGTAATAGTACCAGCTTGATCGTCCACACTCTGTCCACATCCACACCCTGCCCACGTCCACACCCTGTCCGAGCCTACACCTTGCCCACATCCACACCCTGCCTACGTCCTCACCCTGTCCGAGCCCACCCCCTGCCTACGTCCACACCCTGCCCACGCCCTACCCACGTCCACACCCTGCCCACACAATGGCCGCACACTTTGTTATTGACATTTGAGTGAGAAGTATTCAAGCACATTGTGTATTTGGTTCTATACATGAGAACTGAACCAAATACACAATGTGCTTGAATACTTCTCTCGTAAATGTGAATAACAAAGTGTGAGGCCAGACATACTGCCTCACACGCCTGTACTCACGCAGTTGTGAATAAGTTACCCTTTATGTATAGAACTAAACAAATAATGTAATTGAAATACTGTGTAACATTCAGTGCCATAATATCCTGACAACGGGGGTTAATTATTATGACCCTTTGTAAACTCTACTCTGTAATCCTTTTGCGCTACCGCTCACAGGATGAGTGTTGGGTGCACAATAAAGTAGCCGCTGTAAGCTGCAAAATCAGAAAAATCAATCCACACACACACACACACACACACACACACACACACACACACACACTTTATACCGACGGCCAGAAGTTTAATTTCAAGCCAATAAGGTGATAATGAGTGACTGTAGATGATAATGAGTGACTGGGTGATAATGAGTGACTGTAGATGATAAGAAATGACGGTCTGTTTTCTCTCCTTCCCTCCTCCTCTTACCCTTCTCTCCCTTACCTCCCATACCCCTTTTCTCCTCCCTTTGCCAACCCCTTCCCCTCTTACCCTTTCTCCTCGCGTTCTACTTTCCCTTATCCCTTCTCCTCTCCTCCCCCCTCCCATCAACCTCTCACTTCTCCCCACCCTCTTCCCTCCCTCTCACACCCCCCCCCTCTCTCCCCACTTCCCTTGATGCAGTCTTACCGTAACAGGCTATGATAAGGTCCCCAGTGGCCGCCCACAACCTACACGAGTTATCTCTACCTCGCTCTAATTATCTCACTCTCTGATATCTCTCGCTCTATATATATATGAGAGAGAGAGAGAGAGAGAGAGAGAGAGAGAGAGAGAGAGAGAGAGAGAGAGAGAGAGCTCCATTTATTCCTGATAATAACAATAATAAAAAAAACATAACTAACTTCCCCAAATCGACCCAACAAAAGACATTTCCCAACGCTCATCTTCCCCAAGACGACCCCACACAGTTTCCCCAAATCTGTGGTGTGATCGACACTTAAGGAGAAAATGGGGAAATGCTTTGTCTAGGTCCACTTGCTTCACCCTGTCCTATCGTCACGCCATATCCCCACGCTCTATCACTGTCACCATGTCCCATCCTATTCCTACGACCTATCCTATCCCCACTCCTTAACCTCACACCCTATCCTATCCCCACGCCATATCCTATCCCTACGACCTATCCTATCTCCCCTCCCCATCCTATTCCCACGCTCCATCCCTCTCCCCACGCACTATCCTCTATTCAGGGTAGGCCTAGCCGGAGCCCAGATTAAGGAGGATATCATATTTCTGGCCTGGAATTCGCGTTGTGCTTTTTCTGTTATGAGAAATCTTTGAGAACTTTCTTTTTCTACCCCAGTGATCTCTCTCTCTCTCTCTCTCTCTCTCTCTCTCTCTCTCTCTCTCTCTCTCTCTCTCACACACACACACACACACACACACACACACACGTCGTCCAATTTCACTGAGTCCCCCTCCTCCTCCTTCCTTCCCATTTTACCTCTACCATTCCTTCACCTCTCCTCTCTATTCCTCTCCTTCCCTATTTCTCCGTTATTCTCCCTCACCCAGTGTTTCCTACCCTTTTCCTACCTTCCTCTTCTCTACCTTCCCTTTTCTCCCTTTACCCCCTCCTCCTCCTCCGTTATTTCACTCCTCTGCCCCTAAGATTGATCCTAAGCCCAGCAGTGAGCTACAACACACACCCAAAATACCCCAGCCCCTACACGTCTCCCTCAGCCCCTATACGTCTCCCCAGCAGCTACATGTCTCCCCCAGCGTCTACACGTCTCCCCCAGCACCTACGAATCTCCCCAGGCGCACCAAATCTCCCCCTCAGCGCTATGAATCTCCCCAGCACCTTCATGTCTCTCCCAGCCGCTATGAATCTCCCCCAGCTCCTACACGTCCCCCCCAGCACCTAGAAGTATCCCCAGCGGCTCAACGGCTCAAGGGAAACAATATTACCGAGCATTCCTGTTCACTAGCTCGCCTTGACTTCAACCAGACCTGTAGAATGCTGCAAGGTGTCCTCAGAGCCCGGGACACTGGTGGTACTAGTAACGACCTGATGACCTGGCACTATAATGACCTGGCACTACTTAATGACCTGATGACTTGGCGACATGGCACTAGTAATGACCTGATGACCTGGTACTAGTAATGACCTGATGACCTGGTACTAGTAATGACCTGGTGACCTGGTACTAGTTAATGACCTGTAACCTGACACTAATAAATGACCTGATGACCTGGTGACCTGGTACTAGTAATTACCTACATTAAGCGTCAACAAGCGTTTCCTTACCCTCTCAACCTTTCAACATCAACATGGCACAGTGTGTGTGTGTGTGTGTGTGTGTGTGTGTGTGTGTGTGTGTGTGTGTTGCAAGAGAAGATATAGGTGAAGGTAAAATGGTGGCGCTTGTAAAGGAAGGAAGGAAGGAAGAGGAACGATTCTCAAGGAGTCTACAAAGAAGGAAATGGAAGAACAGAAGTTAAGGAAGTAATACGAGGGAGAACAGGTGAGTGAGAGTGCAGGTGTGTGTGTGTGAGGGCAGGGAGGGAGGAGGGAGGGAGGAGGAGGAGGAGGAGGAGGGAGGAGGAGGAAGGCTGAGGAAGAGATGGATACACCAGGTAGGGACAAGTAACAAGGAGGAACATGACTCACACAACAAGTACAAGTAACAAAGACATGTAGTACAAAGAGGAACATGACCTCATACGTACAAGTAACAAGGAGGAACATGACTCACACGTAACATGTACAAGTAGCAAAGAGGAACATGACCTCACACGTAACAAGTACAAGTAACAAAGAGGAAAATTACCTCACACGTAACAAGTACAAGTAACAAAGAGGAACATGACCTCACGTAACAAGTACAAGTAACAAAGAGGAACATGACCTCATACGTACAAGTACAAGTAACAAGGAGGAACATGACCTCACACGTAACAAGTACAAGTAGCAAGGAGGAACATGACCTCACACGTAACAAGTACAAGTAACAAAGAGGAACATGACCTCACACGTAACAAGTACAAGTAGCAAGGAGGAAAATGACCTCACACGTAACAGGTACAAGTAACAAGGAGGAAAATTACCTCACACGTAACAAGTACAAGTAACAAGGAGGAACATGACCTCATACGTACAAGTAACAAAGAGGAACATGACCTCACACGTAACAAGCACAAGTAACAAGGAGGAAAATTACCTCACACGTAACAAGTACTAATAACAAGGAGGAAAATGACCTCAGACGTAACAAGTACAAGTAACAAGGAGGAACATGACCTCAGACGTAACAAGTACAAGTAACAAAGAGGAACATGACCTCACACGTAACAAGTACAAGTAACAAAGAGGAACATGACGTGTGGGTGAATCATGTAGGGACACTCAACAAAATTCGCCTAATATAAATAAACCAAGGCTACGAGGGAGTATGTTTAAGGCATTACTCTCTCTCTCTCTCTCTCTCTCTCTCTCTCTCTCTCTCTCTCTCTCTCGGCCAATGTTTTTGACAATAAACTCAACAAGAAGAAAAAAACAATATGAAAACGATTTTACGACCAATGTAAAAGTCTCCCACAATAAGCAGCTTACCACAGAGACTTTATATACCTTCAACAAAACAAAAGACGGGTATAAAATCCTCCACCTTAACCCTCAGTCAAGTTTGCCATCACAATATCTCCCGGTTTATCGGTTCGCTCTTCTGGTTTAAAGGTTCGACACTCCGGTTTAAAGGTCCTGCACTCTGGTTTAAAGGTCATGACACGTGTACACAAGTGATCTACCGTGTAAGTTATGAAAGGTGTACATAAGTGACTTACCGTGTTGGTCATGACACGTGTACACAAATGACCTACCGTGTAAGTTATGAAAGGTGTACATAAGTAGACTTACCGTGCAGGTCATGACACGTGTACACAAATGACCTACCGTGTAAGTTATGAAAGGTGTACATAAGTGACTTACCGTGTAGGTCATGACACGTGTACACAAATGACCTACCGTGTAAGTTATGAAAGGTGTACATAAGTAGACTTACCGTGTAGGTCATGACACGTGTACACAAATGACCTACCGTGTAAGTTATGAAAGGTGTACATAAGTAGACTTACCGTGTAGGTCATGACACGTGTACACAAATGACCTACCGTGTAAGTTATGAAAGGTGTACACAAGTGACTTACCGTGTAGGTCATGGTAGGTAGAATAGGTGGAGGCCTCCCGTCCATTTTTTTCTCACTGGGCGAGATATTCTCCTTACTCGCATCTACCGGTTCTGTGTGGGGCAGAGACAACAGGAATTAATTATATGAAGAAGATTAAAATGAAAAAAAAAATACCCTAAGACTTTTTCCACATTCTTTAATTTAGGATAAAAATTTAACGTAAGATAATGTTAGTTGAGGGGAAAAACTTTAACCTAAGAATATCAATTAAGGGAAATAAAGAATCACATGAATATTAGACACCCCAGCTTATTTCCCTTGGAGATTAACGACCCTAATGCTACGTGAGGGGTTAAGTTAGGTTGAGGTTAGGTTCGGTTCGGTTCGGTTCGGTTCGGTTCGGTTCGGTTCGGTTCGGTTCGGTTTGGTTTGGTTTGGTTCGGCTAGGTTAGGTTAGGTTAGCATCGGGGTGGTTAAATCTTCAAGCAAAATAAAACTGGAGGTGTCTAATTTTCAGGTGATCCGATATACAGTATATATATATATATATATATATATATATATATATATATATATATATATATATATATATATATATATATATATATATATACAGTATATATACAGTACCTTAAGACAGTCTAGGAATCACTTGTATCAGATCCAAGAAACGTGACTTACTTACCCTCAGTCATGGCTAGGTAAACACTGCTGACGTCACGAGGATTAGGGTGAGTTAAAAGCCTCTCTCATTTATCACCTGACTTGAGCCAGGTTCGGTCACGCACGCTCGCTTAAACTACATCCTTGATCACCGAAGGGTCAAGACATACCTGGCGCTCCTCTCGGAGCAGCCAGGTCAACTGTTAAGTTGGCCCATACCAACCCCCTCCCCTGAACCCTCCTCCCCACCGGAATATCAACAAGTTCTCGCCAGAAGTTACAATTTCATTTAGGAAAGGAACGGAACCAGTGTTAAACAGAGGTGAACAGTGGTGAACAGTGCTTAAGTCAGTGAGAACAACTCAACAGTAACAGTCGTACCCAAGTTAACCTTCACACAGTGAGGTCCCAGGTACCCAGTGATAACGGCCCGTGAGACCCAACAACAACCAGCGATGTGTTAATCCGTCTACGATAGGAAGGCCTAAGACCACACCTCACTCATATAACACCATCTGTGAGGGAATTACTACACCACATGTCCCTCATAACACCATATGTGAGGGAATTACTACACCACGTGAGGTCCCTCATAACACCATCTGTGAGGGAATTACTACACCACGTGAGGTCCCTCATAACACCATCTGTGAGGGAATTACTACACCACGTGAGGTCCCTCATAACACCATCTGTGAGGGAATTACACCACATGTCCCTCATAACACCATATGTGAGGGACAAGTCACACCATCTACACCACCCCTCATAACACCATCTGTGAGGGAATTACTACACCACGTGATGCCCCTCATAACACCATCTGTGAGGGGTTATTACACCACGTGAGGTCCCTCATAACACCATCTGTGAGGGAATTACTACACCACGTGAGGCCCCTCATAACACCATACTGCAGGTCCCTCATAACACCAGGGAATTACTACACCACGCCAGGTCCCTCATAACACCATCTGAGGGAACTACTACACCACGTGAGTTCCTCCTAACACCATCTGGGAGGGAGTTACTACACTATGAGTTTGCTGTTCAACACCTACATTAATCTGTATGTTCACTGTATGTTCCTTTACCTTTCTCTAATGAAGGCTTTTGTTAAACCACCAATGTATGTAATAAGTCATTTATGTCCAATGTATATTTTCAGCCTTCGGGCTGCATAATTTTTTCAATAAACCGTTAATTATTATTATTATTATTATTATTTTAACCGGTAAACTCAGCAGTCAACTAAATATTTAAAAGTTCAGTAAATAAAACTCATTAACTACAGGACTTTAAATCACTCATGAAGACCCTTTTAGTTAACAGTATTAGAATTTAACCCAACTAGTGATCTACAGGAGTTAATTTAATCCTAGCTACAACAGGTCAGGTTAGGTTATGTTAGGTTAGTGTTAGGTTAGTGTTAGGTTAGGTTAGGTTAGTGTTAGGTTATGTTAGGTTAGTGTTAGGTTAGGTTAGGGTAGGTTAGGTTTAAGGAACACATACCACAAATTAGAACCAGGATCAGTGTGCTTAAAAATAGCTGTACTGTGGTAAATTAAGTCTACTTCACCACACCAGCGCCTGAAACACCTCCCTTCCGTTGTGGGTTGGTCACTCGGGTCCTCCTCCTCCTCCCTTTTCTCTTCCTCGTTCGTTATTCTCTCTCTCTCTCTCTTCCACTGGTATAATAATCCTTCACCTGTGTCTTATTAATCCCACAGGTGGTAGTATTTGGTGGTGAGGGAGAGGGCAGCAGAGGTGGTAAGGGCAGAGGAGCAGGGTGTGGTAAGGGCAGCAGAGGTGGTAAGGGCAGCAGAGGTGGTAAGGGCAGCAGAGGTGGTAAGGGCAGCAGAGGTGGTAAGGGCAGCATAGGTGGTAAGGGCAGCAGAGGTGGTAAGGGCAGCAGAGGTGGTAAGGGGCAGCAGGAGGTGGTAGAGGGCAGCAGAGGTGGTAAGGGCAGCAGAGGTGGTAAGGGCAGCAGAGGTGGTAAGGGCAGCAGAGGTGGTAAGGGCAGCAGAGGTGGTAAGGGCAGCAGAGGTGGTAAGGGCAGCAGTGGTAGTGGGGGTGGGGGGGGCAGCAGTGGCGATGATGGAGGTAGAGGTTTTGAGTCTTACAACATTTAAGAAGAAACCACAGAAGTTCTTAATACAATTACAGAGGAGGTCTTACAGCTGGCCGGACCCCCCCCCTCCACCACCTCCCCTCAAGGACGCCACGGATACTCTAACACAGTCAATGTTGTCGGGTTTTTTTCCCTGATTATGAGAACAATTTTGTCTCAGTGATTTGGTCGTTCATTATTTACCTTAACTGGAACCACAGAGATTCTCAAAGGATCGTATGTTAAGTTTGTTTTATGTCGTAAGTGACGTGAGGATGCGTTTAACAGGCTCACTTAAGTTACGACACAATGATGGTGGCCTAAAAGACGTTAATGATGACGATGATAATGAAATAATAATAATATCAACAATAATCAAAATAATAACAATAAAAAAACAATAATTATAGTAAGGAAGATAATAAGGAGGAGACGGAAGAGGAGAGGAAGAGGAGACCAAAGAAGAAGGGGAAGAGTATAAGAAAATATGACCTACATTATCATAATCAGTCACACATTATTCGCTACATGTTGTCTGGGACGCGGCGACGTGAGTGAGTCAATGTAAAGGTGTTGTTAGTTGTCTTTATGTAAGGTCTTGTGAGAATGAACACCCATCACCCGCCGATATACACCCATCCTCTCCATCTAACCTTGTCTTAAGCTGTGTAGATTAGCATTACCCAGACTAGGATACACCAAGCTAAGAGGGTGTAGAGTGAGGCGACAAGGGTTTATGACCTCACATTACAAGTGTTACTGCTACCGACACCATATTATAGGGGGAGGGGGGGAGGTAGTTAAGTAAGGTGATTATAGATGTCACCTCCGCCTCCCTACATGCCCTACAGGTGTGAGGTTAAGTGACAGGAGTTATGACATCATTTTAGGGCAGACACAAGTGATGTTTAAATATCTTTCCCCAGAAAAAAAAATCCGGGCAAGTATATTTCCTCCCCCAAAACTGTCAGGGTAATAAAAAAAAAATATTTGGACAAGACAATTTCAAGTAATTTGTTAAACAAGTAGTGTAAATGTTCCATATAATCTATACTGCCTGCCCTGTCTACCTGCCAACTTAACAATCCATACATCCATCCCCCTCACCAATAACTATCACCATATATCTACCACGATTACTAACCACTATCTACCACAACCACTAACCACCATCATATCTACCATATCCACTAACCACCACACACTATCAACCACGACCACCACCAACACACTCACCCCCACATAACACACACCTGCCACACCATTAAGACTAGCATTAGCTGTCAGTAATTGCTACAGACTACACCAATTATAACGGGAGATGAGGATTACCAGGTGCGCTCTTATACCTAACTAAGGCTCCATGTTACAGTGAGACAAAACCTTATTATGAAATGGTCGCTAACTTGAGATAATTATTTACATCTGGTATACCTTGAATAGGCCTATATGAATCTTTATGTTATTAAGTGTACGTGAAACAAAATAACAATCTTGGTTAATTACAGGTAAAGGTAAGAGTGAAGTAAGGTTTATAAAGAGAGAGGTGAGGTAAGCTAGGGGGCGGGAGTACAGGAGACAGATGACTGCTACACAAGAGGAGGAGCAGTGAGGGAAGAGCTCATGCACGGAGTCTGTGTTTATTACCTTGGTCAACTGCCTCCAAGGAGACTCCCGCATTATCCTGCTGTACACTGCTGCTGCTGGCGGTCCCGTTATAATTATGGTTTCTGACAGTGATCTTGATGGTACTGTTAGCCACCAGACTTCTGCCGGTGTGGCCGTTAAATTCCTGAGTGCTGCTGTCGCTACTGAAGCAGTCGTTACCCACACCAGGCGTGGCGGTGGCGGCATTGCTGGCGCTACGGAAGTACTGGGAATCCCTCACCAGGCTGATGAGCATCCAGCTCCTGTAGTTGGACATGGCGCAAGCAGTGTTCCCGGGGCGTCCTCACCTCTGACCTCTGGCAAATGAAGCGTCAACCGTCACCAAGGACACGTGTAGCACTTTTCTACCAGTATAAAACATTATCTGTATTGTGTTAAAGTTGTCCTGCTCATGCTGTACGGTCTGTGTCACCAGCTACAGTGGCCTCCTTACAAGTGTTCGGTCACCAGCTGTGTCTCACCATCAATGAAGAGAAGTCACAGGTGGCCACTAACACGTGCTGAGCATCCCCGGAAGGAAAACTTAATTAACCAGTTTTACAAGTCTCCCGCAGTGTCTCCAAGTGGGCAGGCAGAAAGACAGACAGGCTGGCAGACAGGGCTCACGTGTTGTTTAATATATAACCGTCAACTGGGTCATCACTCTTAACTGCCTCCTCAATATGGCGGGTTCAGCTCCTTGTGTGGGGGTGGACCAGGTTTTCACGGTACAGTAGACGGAAGGTGCGCCAGATTAACGTACCCCAGGCTGAGGTACGCCTGACTAAGTACGCCAGACAACGTACACCTGCCTTCTGACGCTCCTTTATTATACGACCACTGGAGTCTTGTTGGGTTTTCTTCATTAATGCGTCAGGCAGCTCAATATCTGTCTTTTCTAACTGCCCGACTGAAAATATTATTAGTGGAGGAGTTCCTTTATACGCTGCCGGGTGTACAACTAGCTCCTTACTAACGTGACTACGGTTAACTCCTAGAAACCTTCGTCTTCATCTGTATCAATTTATTTAGTGTGAGTCATAGAAACCACACGAAGGTACGACTTATTTTCCAGGTAAAAACCGCAATCACATAAAAACCATTATTGTGGCGCTTGCACGTTGAAAATCACACTCAGGACGTTTTCTATTTATAAATATTACTATCACAGCGTTTTATAATAATAAACCACAATCACAGTTTTCTAATAATAAATAAGCCAGTCACGACATTCTCTAAATAAAAACTACATACCCATAAAAAGAGACCAATATACTACGCATTTTCTATACACAGAAACCACAATCACAGCGTTCTCTAATTATAAATCACACCAGTACGCATTATCTACATCGAAAACAACAACTGCCTTCACTCAGAAACCGCTCTAAAAGATGCACTCCCTACTCATAAAACCTCAAATTTGTGGGGTTCTCTAGTTAGAAACCTCATTATCCACGGGGCTCAGGACCTAGAAAAGCTGTGAGAAGCACCAAGTTGTCTCCTTGTCTCTACTACGCTAGAAGTCACACTGCCTCCATCCACCGAGGAACCTGGGGTGGGGGAAGGAGAGGGGGTTAAGAGGAGGGAGGGGAAGGGGAGGAGGAAGGAGAAGAGGGGGGTGAGAAGGGGAGGAGGAAGGAGGAGAGGGAGGAGAGAATGAGGTGTTAAAGGGAAGGATTGGATATGGGTAAGGGTAGGGATGATGGGTAAGGGGTGGAGGGTGATGGGTGGTAGGGATGATGGGTAAGGGGTAGGGGTGAAGGATAAAGGGTAGGGGGATGGATAGGGGTTAGGGGTGATGGATAAGGGGTGGAGGGTGAAGGATAAGGGGTAAGGGTTATGGGTAAGGGGTAGGGGTGATAGGTCACGTATGGGTTAATACAGAAAGCTACGGCACTATTCACTCCCTCACGGCTCTCGGCTTCATGTGCTCACTGACTGATTGTCTTACCAGCTTTCTGGACAAGACGTGCGTGACACAAGCCTGACATGTATATATTGTACACTGTGTGTGTACTGTACCGCTGTGTGTGTACTGTATGTACACTGTACCGCTGTGTGTGTGTGTACCGCACTACCGCTGTGTGTGTACTGTACCGCTGTGTGTGTACTGTACCGCTGTGTGTGTGTACTGTACCGCTGTGTATATATTGTACCGCTGTGTGCACTGTTCCGCTGTGTATGTACTGCACCGCTGTGTGTGTACTGTACCACTGTGTGTGTACTGTACCGCTGTGTGTATGTATACTGTACAGCTGCGTGTATGTATACTGTACCGTTGTTTGTATACTGTACCGCTGTGTGTATGTATACTGTACCGCTGCGTGTATACTGTACCGCTGCGTGTATACTGTACCGTTGTGTATAATGTACCGTTGTTTGTATACTGTATCGCTGTGTGTGTATGTATACTGTACCGCTGTGTGTATGTATACTGTACCGCTGTGTGTATGTATACTGTACCGCTGTGTGAATGTATACTGTACCGTTGTGAGTATGCTGTTCCGTTCTTTGTATACTGTATCTCTGCGTGTGTACTGTACCGTTGTGTGTGTACTGTTCCTCTGTGTGTATACTGTACTGGTGTGTGTATACTGTACCGATGCGTGTACTGTACCGTTGTGTGTGTGTACTGTACCGCAGCGTGTGTACTGTACTGTTGTGTGTGTACGCTACAGAAATGACAATAAGTACATAACTCTTGCTTAAGGCCATCGTGTTCTCTAACGGAAGACTTAATTACTTGGTTTCCCCGTTGGTTCCTCTACGGGGAAAACTTCATTAGTGTCCATTTTTTCCCTACCTGGGCAGAATTTATCGTCTGTTTTCCTTGCGGGGTAACTTCACTATATGTGGGAAGACAATCATCTGTTTTTACTCAATTTCCTTATGGAGAGACTAACCTATTTTCTATACCCCGACAGATTAACCTATTTTCTTTACACCGACAGACTTACAAATCTACTTATATATTTTATCAAGGAAATCAGTAATTGTTTTTTTTTTTACTGGAGAAACTATTGTAATTATTAATTTTTTTATTAGTTTATTAATGGATAACTTAATAAACTTAATATTGGAGCATTAATTAATAACTAACACAGGACGTTACTTAATACTTTATTTAGAGTCACCCTTCAATTACTCATTTTCTTTATAAGACTTGAGTAAATTATAGGGGGAACTTACCTAATAATAGACTATCATTACTCCTGGGGGATAATTTTGCTATTTTCCCATTTTCTTTAATCAGTTTTTACATGTCGTTGACTTAATTACCCACTTCGTTTTTTGGGGTGAAAATCAAAAGACAAATTTTCAAAGGAAGAAAAATTTTCCCGACAATTTTCTACATAAAGGAAACTCAAGTTAACTTATCCACACATTCTTCATTAATAATAAGTTACAAGTTACGGTAGAGTCTTTGTGTTATTTTGATGTCATTTCCGACGTTAATTCTGCAAGTGAAAAGTCAGAGACGAACTTTGCTTACATCACCAGTTGGGAGGAAAATTTTGACAGCCGGAAACACCGTGATTGACGTAAAGTTTTTTCCCATAGTAATTTTTATAACATGATTTGCTGACGATAATGGCCAAGTGTGGAGTTATTTATTTTTGTTTATTTCGGTAAAATGACAGGAGGGAAATCAGCTAAGTTTGTCTGTTTGGAGAGAGAGAGAGAGAGAGAGAGAGAGAGAGAGAGAGAGAGAGAGAGAGAGAGAGAGAGAGACGGGAAATACACAGGACATTTGTTATTTAAATTTGTTCTGGGAAATGTTAATATTATATAACGGACCGGGACCCAGGATAACATAACCTTAATGGACCTGAACCTAACCTGAACCTAACCTAACCTGAGCCTAACCTGAACCTAACCTGAACCAAACCTAACCTGAACCTAACCTAACCTGAGCCTAACCTGAGCCTAACCTGAACCTAACCTAACCTGAACCAAACCTAACCTGAACCTAACCTAACTTAACTTAACCCAATCTAACCTAACCTAACCTTCCCAGAGAGAGGAGGATTACACAGAGGGGAGAGGAGGAGGAGACAGGAGGGTAGAGTAGAGGGAGGGAAGGGTTAGGGAGGGGAGGGTTAGGGAGGGGAGGGGAGGATCGATGCCGTTGCGGTGTCGAGGGGAGAACGTAGGGGTGAGTTTAAAGGGAGGGAAGGGGAGGGGAGATTATATGGGGTAAAGACAATTGTCACCTCATATTGTGCTACAGAAGCCGAGACAGAGAGGTGATGGCGGTGAGGGGAATAAAGAGGGGAAAAAGAGGACAGGGAAAGAGGGAAGGTATATATTAAGAGGAGATAGGGAGGTAGACAGAGGGAAGGGGAAGGGGAGGGAGAGAGGAGGGGCGGTGGAAAAGATGGACAAAAGGGGAAGGGATAGGGAGAAGGAAGGGTAGATAATAAGGGAAGAAGAGAAGGGGGTGGGAATAGTAGACAGATAAATGGCTGGGGAAGGGGAAGCAAGAAAATGAGGGGAGTGGGGAGGAGATAGAGAAAGAGGGGAGGAATGAAGGTAAGAGGAAGAGAAGGTGGCGATCGATCGAGACAGGAGAGGGGGGGATCCATGTTGTGAGGGAAGAGGAGAGGGGAAAAGAGGAGTGGGGAGTGAGGGGATGATGGGAGGGAGTGAGAGGAACGAGCAGGAGAGAGGGAGAATGAGGGGATGAAGAAAAAGGGAGAGGGTAGTGAGGGGAAAGAGGGGGGATGGGGTAGTACAGGTAAAGGTAATTAATTAGCTTCTGGTTGTACCACTAGCCAAGGTCAGGTCCGGGGTGCTGAAGAGTGATGAGTACTTGAAGGGAGAGGAAGAAGAGGAGTGAGAGGTGAGAGGTAAAGCAGGAGATTGGGGATGTGAAGCGGGAGGGGGTTGAGAGGGAAAGGAAGGAGCAGGGGATTAGGAAAAGGGACAAAGGCTTATTAGGGGAAAATGGGAGTATGTGAGAAAGGCGAAGAGGACAGACAAACAAACAAACACAGACAGACAGACAGACAGACAGACAGACAGACAGACAGACAGACAGACAGACAGACAGACAGCCAGCCAGCCAGCCAGACAGACAGACAGACAGACAGACAGACAGACAGCCAGCCAGACAGACAGACCGACAGAACACACAGACAGACACAGACAGACAGACAGCCAGACAGACAGACAGACAGACAGGACAGATGCACAGCCAGACAGCCAGACAGACAGACAGACAGACAGACAGACAGACAGACAGACAGACAGACAGCCAGCCAGCCAGCCAAACAGAAGACAGACAGACAGACAGATGGGAGACAGACAGCCAGCCAGCCAGCCAGCCAGGGATGTGACAGACAGACAGACAGACAGACAGACAGACAGCCAGCCAGCCAGACAGACAGACAGACAGCCTAATAGTTCAATCCTCGGCGGCGAAAATTTCCAAGACGCGTGATAAAGAGCCTTCGACAAGTAGACCCTCTCACCCCGTCGAGCTCTGCCACCCACCACAAAGACGACACTTCTCCCGCCTAAGCGTGTGTAGAGGACAGACAAGACGACTTTCTGCCTTCCACACGCGTGATGGGGTCAAGAAAGACGACCCTCACCCACACACACGAGTGAAGGGAACAAGGAAGACGACTCTCACCTACACACACGAGTGAAGGGAACAGGGAAGACGACCCTCACCCACCCACACGAGTGAAGGGGTCAAGCAAGACGACCCCACCCACGCCACACGAGTGAAGGGAACAGGAAGACGACCTCACCCACCCACACGTGACGGGGTCAAGGAAGATGACTACTCACCCACACGTGATGGGGCTGGAAGAAAGACGACCTCACCCACACACACACGAGTAGCGGGAACAGGAAGACGACTACCCACCCACACGTGATGGGCCAAGAAAGCACACCCTCACCTACACACACGAGGAAGGGAACAAGGAAGACGACCTCACCCACCCACACACGATGGGGGTCAAGGAAGACGACTCACTCCACCCACACGTGTGATGGGGTCAAGAAGATTTGACCACCCACACACACGAGTGAAGGAACAGGAAGAAGACGACCACCCACTCCACACGTGTGATGGGGGTCAAGGAAGACGACTCACTTCCACCCACACGTGATGGGGTCAAGGAAGACACCTCACCTGGCCACACACGAGTGAAGGAACAGGGAAGACGACTCCTTCCACCCACACGTGTGATGGGGTCAAGGAAGACGACTACCCACCCACACGAGTGAAGGAACAGGAAGATGACCACCCACCCACACGCAGATGGGGTCAAGGAAGACGACTCTTCACCCACCCACACGAGTGAAGGGAACAGGGAAGATGGACCTCACCCACCCACACGAGTGAAGGTGAACAGGAAGACGACCACCTCCACCCACACGTGTGATGGGGCTGGCAAGACACCCTCACCCACCCACACGAGTGAAGGAACAGGGAAGACGACCTCACTCACCCCACACGTGTGATGGGGTCAAGGAAGACGACCACTCCACCCATTAATGAGTGAAGGAACAGGAAAGACGACCCTCACCCACCCACACGAGTGAAGGGAACAAGGAAGACGACTCTCACCTACACACACGAGTGAAGGGAACAAGGAAGACGACCCTCACCCACACACACGAGTGAAGGGAACAAGGAAGGGAAGAGGATTGAGGCGTGTGAGGAGGCCAGCGAGCGTGATAAGGATAAGGGTTAAATTACAAAAGGTTAAGACTAAATTAATGTTAGCCTGAGGTGGATTACGTTAGATTAAGTCTAGATTAGGTTAGGTTACGTTAGAGGACACTAGTACCACAGGCATGCAACGTGACATATAGTACGGCTCCTTACCACCTATTAAGTCTGGATGGCAGGCACAGCAAGGAGGCAGGGAGGGGGAGGGGGTGCTGGTAGATGGGGGAGGGGGAGTCACTGGTGAGTCACTGTGTAAGGGGTCACGGGGGGTAAAGAGGAGGTGGTGGTGATGGTGGGTAGTGATAGTGAGGGTACGACACACTATTAACATAACTCATCACACTACACTACACAGAAACACTCACGTACTCATAGATTAGTCACACACATATAAGGCGTTGGCCTACTTACCACCAGCAGTGAAACTCACCCGGCAGTCACCTCGCTAGTTTTTCTAAGAATCGTCTACGTCAATCTCTAAGTGTACAAAAATAAATCACCCGAAGATTAGGCACACAAGCTTAACATTAACCTACCCTACCTTAACCTAAGCTAAGTTAACCTAACCTAACCTAACCTAACCTTGCATAACCTCCTAGGCAGCAGCAATAGGGTGTTTAATCATCGTGTCAAATGAGCTAGGGTGTCTAATCTTCAGGTGATCACATAAAAAAGATTTAAAAGCTATGTGTAGGTAGATGGTACCAAACAGGGAGGTACTACCACCTGGGAAGATATTGGAAACATAATGTGTTGTCTAATGGTAGACCCTGCTGCCATATGGCATCACGAAAGATGTGACCAAGTCCCAGGTTGCTGATCTGATTTTCTGCCTTATTTACACACAATTGCAGGGTCTCAATTGTTTCTCTACTATTAACAACACAATATACATATATTGTTTCTCACTTTTAATTTTTTTACGGTCCTTTATTATTATTAATATTACTTTTATTATTATCATTATAAACTACTAGGGACACCATCACCTTCCCCGTCTGTCTTCCCAACATAAGCAGTGAAGTCCCTCAGATGTGAAGCCTCCATATAACGGACGATACCCGTTAGTGATGTCCGTTAAATGGAGGTTTTACTGTACAAGACGACGGGAAATTAACACCCCGAGCCCCTCTCAACAACAGGAGATGAACTTGCCACGTTTGATCAGGTCTAACACACACACACACACACACACACACACACACACACACACACACACACACACACACACACACACACACACACACACACCACCTCGACCCCTCCACAGATAACATGACCATATTCCTTTATATATAAAAGATAAACCTGACTTTCTTCACATTTCACGGCATTAAATTTATCATATGAAACTCTTTTTATTAGTATTATTATTAGTAAACAAAAATAGTTGTTGTTGTTGTGTGATTCAACAGCCGGGATCCATAAGAACCGTTCATCATGTTTTCTGCCTCCACACAAGACAACAAGTTTGACTAATGAAGGTAAATATTCCTTCTAGAACACAGACACACATAGGAGGGGAGGGAGGGAGAGGGGAGGGAGGGGAGGGGGGGAGGGAGGGAGGACGGAGGGAGGAGGAGGAGAGAGGAGGGAGAGAGGAGGGAGGGAGGGAGGAGGGAGGTTAGGGATGATAGTAGTTAAGGGGACCAGTGCCTCCTCACTTCCCCCCTCCTCCCTCCCTCCCCCTCACCAGTCCCTTCCCACACCTCTTTCCACTCACATACATCCACACATGACTATCCTCCAATATTCTCTCTCTCCTCCCTTCGAACACACCCGCTCCTTTCTCTCTTCTTCTCGCACTCTTCACACCCTTTCCTCTTTCTCCTCCCCTACAAACAAACAAACAAAACACACACACACACACACACACACACACACACACACACACACACACACCTCCCCTTCCCTCGAACATACGCACATAAGCACACACTCCCCTCCCTCCCTCTCTCCCAACACACACACACACACACACACACACACACACACACACACACACACACGACACATCCGGGCGATACTGCAGTCGGATGTGCCCAGCTTCCCAGGATACCGACTGAGGTGACCGCTATGTCCGGGGTTCCGTCAAGTCCAATGAAGGCGACCAGTCAAACAAAGTCCAATTTCTCGTACCATAATTAAACAAAAAGATATCTATCCATGCATCTATCCACCTTTTAAGTCCATCCAAGCCATCCATCCATCTGTAAGTCCGTCCAAGCCACCAAGCCGCCAAGCCAGTCAACAGAACCACCATTTCCTTGTTGATCGGTACCATTTCAAAGGATCTCATCAGTGAAGCTCTCTTGAACACCTCCTTCACCAGACAGCCAGAGTGTTTCGTCTCCTATTAACAAGTTGGTTGACAGTCTGAGGATCCTGGTGAAGTAACTGTGTGTGTGTGTGTGTATCCTCCTCCTTCTACTACTACGGCTGATGATAACGTAATAACACTTCACTAACAACACCACAACACTAACAATAACACCACCACCACAACACTTCACTAACACCACAACACTAACAACACCACCACAACACTTCACTAACAACACCACAACAACACTTCACTCACACCACAACACTAACAACACCACCACAACGCTAACAACACCACCACAACCCACAGGTATTAAAATCACATCACCACAACACCTGACATGAAACTCTACGTGTCCAGCAGCATGAGTGACCTACATACAACTCTACACACGGCTCCACGCACGAGAGATATAACCACACCCCCAAGTAGACGGTTCAGACACACGCACAGTCATCACGGTACAGGAATTTCTCATCAAACAAACAGCAACATAACGTTCACATGTCCATAAACAGAGTGATCATGTTAGCAAGAATGTTGAATGTTTACCTGTATACTGCAATGATGATAATAATAATAAAAAACAACAACAATAATAATAATAATAATAATAATAATAATAATAATAATAATAATAATAAAAATATAAAAATAATATAAAACTATAATAAAAAAAATAATAATACACTATCATTATCATTAGTACTATGATTGTTCGTAATATAGCTTAACTGTTACGATCATACTACCTTTTTATTAATACTAATATACCAATAATTAGTATCGGGATTACCAGTACAATTATTACTATTATGATTATTACGACTTATCATGGTTATCATTATTATTATTATTATTATTTAACACTAAAATCGGAAATAAACTGAAATTTCATGCACTAACGAGTGTCAAAAGAAAGTGACGCACATAAGACGGGTCAAAACACAGGCAGACAGAAGGACAGACGGTCAGGCAGACAGGCAACTAAAAACATGACAGGAAGCAGAACTACATTATATACTGGTCAGAGTCAAGGCACTATCAATGAACTATACTGCACTGTTGTTGTTGTTAACTTATATTAATTTCAATTTCAATTGTTTATTCCTTGATAGAGGAAGCGGGATCCTAGTGCTGTCACTAGGTATCCCTGTACAATAACACCAGAAGCATCTGGCAAGTGTGACAAGTATATACAGTATAAATATTATAAAGGGGCTTACTAAAGCCTAAGGAAGGAAGGATATTCCTTTAACACATAATCAATGTTATTTACATAGTATCCGGCCAGTATGGGGAGGATCATCGTGTCTCCGTCAGGGGGTCGTGGAGTGGTGGTCCAGCAGGCGTCACGGAAGCGTTGTGTGTGGGGACATCTTAGGAGGTAGTGAATAAGGGTGCGGCTGTCGGGTCTTCTGCATAATGCACAAGAGCGTTGCTCAGGGATGCGGGGATACCAATCTCCCAAGCAAAGTCATACCCAATGATGATACGGGCAGCAATCACGTCCCCTTTCCGCGACCCTTTCCCATAGACATACGAGAGGTCAGGAAGTTTACGGAGGACATCGTACCAGGTGGGCGAGGAGTCCAGGGGGATGGCTGCTTCCCGAGCTTCTCTCTGTTTGCGGCGAATTTGGCTCC
Organism: Homarus americanus; assembly: GCF_018991925.1. NCBI lineage: Eukaryota > Metazoa > Arthropoda > Malacostraca > Decapoda > Nephropidae > Homarus > Homarus americanus. The sequence goes on along the minus strand of NW_024726235.1, from coordinate 3,906,564 downwards.
TAAGCTGTAAAAGTGTTCGAGGAACAACGTAGTCAGGGGTGGCCTTGTTACAGCCAGTCTTGGCAAGGCCATCTGCTGCCTCAAACTTATATTAATGTCTTTGGTGATTCTATTATTGTTGTGGTTGCATACACTGTTATTGTAAATATTAATGTAGATATTTTTGTTACAACTTATATTGTTGTTGTTTCTGTTTCAGTTGTTTTATTGTTGTTGTTGTAGTTATTCCATACTACTACTGTTATGGATGCCATTATCAGTAATTAGTCTTATCGTTGTGTGTGTGTGTGTGTGTGTCAGGCCGTCACTAGGGGGTGACACCTTCACTGCCCAACGTCAATATTATCCTCACAACGCCTGCTGGTGGTGGTGCTAATGGTGGGAGTGTTGTGGTGAGAGGTGTTGGTGCAGGTGGGGTGGTGTTGGTGGTGATGAGGGGTGATGAAGGGTGTTGGTGGTGATGAGGGGTGTTGGTGATGATGAGGGTGATGAAGGGTGTTGGTGGTGATGAGGGGTATTGGTGGTGATGAGGGGTGATGAAGGGTGTTGGTGGTGATGACGGGTGATGAAGGGTGTTGGTAATGGGTGTGTTGGAGGTGGGGGGTGCTATGGTGGTGGCGCAGGTGGTGGTGTGTGGCGGTCGATCACCTGTTTTACATTCTAGATGACTGTTCGACCAGCTGTACCTCCTCACTCTCCCCGCCCGTGACACGTACTCACCCCCCACCAGTCACTTAAGACACTACACGCCTCCCAGTCCCTCACCCCCACCAGTCACTTAAGACACTACACGCCTCCCAGTCCTCACCCCACCAGTCACTAAGACACTACACGCCTCCCAGTCCTCACGCCCACCAGTCACTTAAGACACTACCTCCCAGTCCTCACCCACCAGTCACTTAAGACACTACACGCTCCAGTCCTCACGCCCACCAGTCACTTAAGACACTACACGCCTCCCAGTCCTCACGCCCACCAGTCACTTAAGACACTACACGCCTCCCAGTCCCCACGCCCACCTGAGACATGACAATCTATACACAAGATCTTCCTTTGTTATAATACGTAAAGCATACAACACCATATTGAGTTTGTATGGTGAGGAACCTTAACGCTAAAAAAGATAAAAAAACTCCTAATGTTGATGTTAAGAGGCACCTAATTGGCCCCATTCAAAAAACAGATTAAAGATGGCGTCAATACTACGTCAATACTGCTTTAACTACAAGTTCTTTCAATGTAGTCAAGGAGGAGATTTTTTTTTAATCTCTTGCTAAATTATATAACAGATTTATTTTTTACACTGATTTATTCTTGTGATAAATTATGCAACTTTATACATTCTTGTGAACAATTTTATATGTATGCAAAAACCTCACGATACACCTACTTGTTGCAAGGATGAATTCTGTCACACATTCATCGTCTTGGTGCACATTGCAACATGTCCACTGCACATTTAATCGCCATTGTCAACCTCCAAAGCACTACATTGCAACTATAAAAAATCATCATTGTGGCAAACCTTGCAAGATGTTGATTTATTGCAAACTCATCCATTGTTATGACGAATTACAAAATAGATTAATTATTAATTTATTCATCGTCGTGGTGAGCTAAGCAAGAAGAGCATGGAAGCTTCACTAAATTATTCAACCTTCTGGTGAATTGTGCAATCTATACACTCACACTCAGGCTAAATTATACAACACAATGATTCACTACACAGTTATTCCTCGCCGTGTTAACTCAGGAACCTGGAACTACGTCTCCACACCTCGAGTCTCGGTCCCTGGCAGGTGAATAACTGACATTAATAACCCGCCGACCAGACTCAGATTTAACAAAGATTCGTACGATTTTTTTTTTAATTTGACGCTAAATGAAAGTATCTGCTATTGCTGACGCTTCTATTACTTTATGTTTGTTTGGGATCATTTTTGAATTAGGGATCTGTGTGTACCATAGTCTTATAGAGAAAACGCGTGTTATTTCATTCCTTTTTTCTTTCCGGTGAACTTGACAGTCGGCCAATGAACTTGTCATCAAGGTGTCATGTCAAGGGGGAAAACTGACAACCGACCTTGACCGCCTCACCCCCGCCTCCCCGACAGTGACCTTGTCAAGGGACGTAACTGACAGGTATTGACTGAGGTCGAGTCCACAACTGCGCCACTTCATCACAGCGTCAAGACCAGGAACTGCAACCTCAGCCACGAGTATGACGGATGTATTTATGACCTTATTAAAATCAGGTCACGTTAAGACTTATTTAATTACAATTCGTTCAGTTCTCAATATGTATCTTGGTCTTTACGAGTGTGAAATAATCCTAAATGATACAAAAATAAGCTACATTGTCACTCGTGTAGATCATTACTACGTCCAGCACACGTCATAACTTCATCAGCCGTTCATGAACTATGTCACTCTAACGTCACAACCACATCAGCCAATAACGAGCCATGTCAGTCTTACGTCACAACCGTATGGGGCAATTACGAGTTACATCATCGGCCAATTACGAACTACGTCATTCCTACGTCACAGATTCGTCTGGAAAATACGAGCTATATACATACAAAACCGGAGGACATATATAAGAAGCTATAGATCAACTCTCATCACATATCAGTCAAACCTACGGCATTCTTACGTCACAGTTCCGATGGCCAATCACGAGCTATGTCAATTTAAAGCGAGATCCTCCTTCAGCCAATCATGAGATGAAAGAGGGGCGTGAGAGCCATCCACTAACGCCATTCGATGTTCGCTCTTGTCAACATCATCAGGGCCTCGGCGTCCTTCTGCCCTCGCAAGGTGCACTCAGCACATCTCGACCTGCTCGGCAACACCTCCCAGCCTGGAGAACACACACACACACACACACACACACACACACACACACACACACACACACACACACACACACACACACACCCATTACCTCCCAATCGACCTCCAGAACAATAACACAACACTTCTCAGCCTGAAGAACACTCGTGGACTCACAACACCATCACCTAGCGTCAAGAACATCCGGCCACAGGAACACACACACACGTGCTGCTCCTCACAGCCACAGCAACACCGGGTTTACGAGACAGAGAGAGAGAGAGAGAGAGAGAGAGAGAGAGAGAGAGAGAACAAGTACTGAGGGCCACATCACCTTGCTTACCCACCACACCTACTTAACTCTCTAATTAAGACTGGGAGGGAAATTAATGGACTGCTGCCGAGAGATAACAATATACAGTCTCCCAGGGCATACTGCTATAGTCTCCTATTATCCTTACTTCCTTCTTTCTTTCATTCTTTTTCTTCCGGCCTTCCTTCCTTCTTTCACTCTCCCTCCTTCCTCTATGGTTCTTCCTCCAACTCCCTACTACCCCACTCCTTCTTGACACTATCAGCATCACTCCTGCTACCAACCACAACCACCCCTCCCACACCACCACCAACACCCTCTCCCACACCACCACCAACACCGTCCCCACACCACCACCAACACCCTCTCCCCACACCACCACCAACACCTCCCACACCAACACCGTCCCCCCTCCCACACCACCCCAACACCCTCTCCCACACCACCACCAACACCCTCTCCCACAACAACACCGTCCCTCCCACACCACCACCAACACCCTCCCACACCAACCAACAACCAGCATCCACCACCCTTCCCCACATCATCACCACGTCACTCCACCATCACCACCCCCGCAACGATGGTGGTAGTACACACACACACACACACACACACACACACACACACACACACACACACACACACACACACACACACACACACACACACACACACACACACACACACACACACACACACACACTACTCCTATAATCTACATAGACTATAAGTAGATATTTAAACGTCTCTTACTGAAACTTTATGACACTTAATAAATCGATGTAAAAAAAAAAACGAAACAAATAATAAAAAACAAATCCTGGAAAAACATACACAAAGATCCAATATTTACGTTCAGATTCAGAGAGTTTACTCTAGTCAATAAACACCACAACTCACACAGGTATAAAGTACAGGTATGTTAATTTCCCCGTGGTGACAGCAGCCTGAACATCCTCAAAGCTTAATGATATAAACAATACAGTATTTCCTATATTAACAGCATCATATATTTAGACATTGTTTATTCCATGATCCACAATACGTTATTATTATAGACTTATAGATATAATATAGACAGTTCTGGTGCGGTAATTTCCAGGAGCTTTATAATACAGTTTAATAATACACAGTGTGGTGCTGGGTATAATATTCTGAAGCATAATTTATCACCCAGGATGTGTGACGGAGTTATGTGATAAGAGTCTGTTCAGTTTACTAGTTCACCCAAGACAAGTATCAGTTAAAACCATATTAATTTATAAAGGAAGTATTAGGGAGTAGAGTTAATTTATTTCTTAAGATATAAGGAGTATAAGGTTACTGTTAACACCGTCTCTATTAACTGTTACTAATACCACACACGGTTACTGCACCATCGTCTAATGTTACTCGTGACACATGTTCATTACTGCTAGGTACCGTTACTACTGTACTCTGTGAGGTTCCTTTATTAACACGCCCTTCGTCCTTATGATACCCCCCCCACACACACACATCTGGCACAACAATCAACCACCATCACCCCTTAATTACTATCACCTCCAATTACTCACCATTCTTTACCTGTCGTGTCCAGGGGAAGGAGATGGGGGGTAGTGTTAATATATAACAACACACACACACACACACACACACACACACACACACACACTTGATGCAACACAATTTTATCAAGGTAAATTTATCTTTCTCATGGCAAACGTAAACTGTGTACAGATATGCCTCACCTGTCTGTCTGTCTGTCTCACATAAACCCGTCTGCCTCATATAAACCTGCCTGTCTCACACATAAACCTGCCTGTCTCTCACACATATATTCTGCCTGTCTCACATAAACCTGCCTGTCTCACATAAACCTGCCTGTCTCCACATAAACCTGCCTGTCTCACATAAACCTGCCTGTCTCACACATAAACCTGCCTGTCTCCACATAAACCTGCCTGTCTCACATAAACCTGCCTGTCTCACACACATAAACCTGTCTGTCTCACATAAACCTGCCTCTCTCTCACACATAAACCTGCCTGTCTCACACATAAACCTGCCTGTCTCACCGTAAACCTGCCTGTCTCACATAAGCCTGTCTCCACATAAACCTGTCTGTCTCACATAAACCTGCCTGTCTCACATAAACCTGCCTGTCTCACACATAAACCTGCCTGTCTCACATAAACCTGCCTGTCTCACATAAACCTGCCTGTCTCACACATAAACCTGCCTGTCTCACACATAAACCTGCCTGTCTCCCATAAACCTGCCTGTCTCACACAAACCTGCCTGTCTGTCTCACACATAAATGCCTGTCTCCACACATAAACCTGCCTGTCTCACACATATCTGCCTGTCTCACACATAAACCTGCCTGTCTCACATAAACCTGCCTGTCTCACACATAAACCTGCCTGTCTCCACATAAACCTGCCTGTCTCACATAAACCTGCCTGTCTCACATAAACCTGCCTGTCTCACATATAACCTGCCTGTCTCACACAAACCTGCCTGTCTCACACATAAACCTGCCTGTCTCACACATAAACCTGCCTGTCTCCATAAACCTGCCTGTCTCCACATAAACCTGCCTGTCTCACATAAACCTGCCTGTCTTACACAAATCTGCCTGTCTCACATAAACCTGCCTGTCTCACACATAACCTGCCTGTCTCACACATAAACCTGCCTGTCTCACATAACACACCTGTCTCCACACCCACTCCTGTCTCACATAAACCTGCCTGTCTCCACTAAACCTGCCTGTCTCACACATAAACCTGCCTGTCTCACACATAAACCTGCCTGTCTCACACTAAACCTGCCTGTCTCACATAAACCTGCCTGTCTCACACATAAACCTGCCTGTCTCACATAAACCTGCCTGTCTCATAAACCTGCCTGTCCCAACCCTGTCTCACATAAACCTGCCTGTCTCACACATAAACCTGCCTGTCTCACACATAAACCTGCCTGTCTCACATAAACCTGCCTGTCTCACATAAACCTGCCTGTCTCCACATAAACCTGCCTGTCTCACATAAACCTGCCTGTCTCCACACATAAACCTGCCTGTCTCCCCCTCCCTGCCTGTCTCACACATAAACCTGTCTCACACATAAACCTGCCTGTCTCCACTGCCTCTCACATAAACCTGCCTGTCTCACCATAAACCTGCCTGTCTCCACATAAACCTGCCTGTCTCACACATAAATATCTCTCACATAAACCTGCCTGTCTCACACGTAAACCTGCCTGTCTCCTCAACCTGCCTGTCTCACATAAACCTGCCTGTCTCATAAACCTGCCTATCTCACATAAACCTGCCTGTCTCACACATAAACCTGCCTGTCTCACACGTAAACCTGCCTGTCTCACATAAACCGCCTGTCTCATAAACCTGCCTGTCTCACATAAACCTGCCTGTCTCACATAAACCTGCCTGTCTCACACGTAAACCTGTCTTACGCGGAAACGACTAGAAATGGGGCAAGAGATACTCGCCTTTAAGATACGAGCGAACACGTCGATAAAACAAGTGAGGGACGACACACACACACACACACACACACACACACACACACACACACACACACACACCCCCCACACACACATCCTACAAAAACGACCCTCCCACACACACATTCAACCCCACACACACACACATACAAGCAACACCCACACAAACACACCATCCTCCAAACACACACACACATCCCCTACATAAAACCTCCCCCCCACCCCCACACACACACACACACACACACACACACACACACACACACACACACACACACACTTTTAACCAAGCATATCTCACATCCGCTCTGAAAATACACAGCCAACCTTGTTACTTCATTCTTAAATAAACCCATTATAATTGTGTGATCTGCTCTGTTATAATTCAACGGGACGCTATACCGTTCTCTGTTACGAATCAACGGTTAACAGTCACCAACCCATTAAGAATCAATAGCAAATAAAATCCTCGATGTTATTTTTCAACGGGATTTTCTGTTATGAATCAAGAGGATTTTTTTTTTCAACAGTAAATTTTCTGTTTTGAATCAATAATAAACTGCCAACGGTAATCTGTTCTCTGTCTGTTATGATTGAACGGTAAGCTATTCACTTCACCCGTTTGGGATGAACAGTAAATTATATATACTCTACTTGTTCTGTTTTAACGGTAAATTATGATCAAGATATCAACAGGAGGTAAAGTAAGGAAGGAAGGAAGGAAGGAAGGAAGGAAGGAAGATAAAGCGAGTTATGTACAATGTAATCGAGAGGCGACGTAACATAAAAAATGCATCGATTAATTCCGAGTTGTGTTTCTGTTCGGTCACCATCCTGAAAACTCTGAAATAAAGAGATGAAATAGTGGTGGGAGGAAGAAGGAGGAGGAGGGAGGAGGTGAGGGAGGGTGGGAAGAAGGAGGGAGGGAGGGAGGAGAAGAAGGAAGAAGGAACTGAGAAGGAGACATTACTGATAAGACATCCAACATGTCAGACTGCAGCACCACAACACGCCACTCCACCTCTCCTCTTCTTGGCGCACTATGACAGTATATACAAGTAAATGTCTGATGGGGAGTCTTTAGTCATCACTGTCATGGCTACGTGGTCACAGCTCGGTCACCTTTGTTTACATACGACATGGAGGTCCAGGTCGGCATTGAAACAAGATAGTGGTGCATAAAAGCCACACGACCCGTACCCCATGACACTGCCTCCTCATGACACTGCCTCCTCCTTATGACACTGCCTCCTCCCCACGACATTGCCTTCTCCCCCTGACTCTGCCTCCTCGCCACGACACTGCCTCCTCCCCATGACACTGCCTCCTCCCACGACATTGCCTTTCCCCTGACTCTGCCTCGCCACGACACTGCCTCCTCCCACGACACTGCCTCCCTCCCTCACGACATTGCCTTCTCCCCTGACTCTGCCTCCCTCCCCGCGACACTGCCTCCTCCCCCATGACACTGCCTCCTCGCCACAATGACACTGCCTCTTCCCATGACACTGCTCTCCTCCCCACGACACTGCCCCCTCCCATGACACTGCCTCCTCCCCACCCACGACACTGCCTCCTCCCCTGACTCTGCCTCCCTCGCCACGACACTGCCTCCTCCCCACGACACTGCCTCCCTCCCCACGACACTGCTCCTCCTGCCACGACACTGCCTCGCCATGACACTGCCTCCTCCCCCACGACACTGCCTCCTCCCTGACTCTGCCTCCTCCCACGACACCTCCGCCTCCTCCCCATGCACACTGCCTCCTCCCACGACACTGCCTCCTCCCTGACTCTGCCTCCTCGCCACGACACTGCCTCTCGCCACGACACTGCCTCCTCCCCATGACACTGCCTCCTCCCCCACGACACTGCCTCCTCCCATGACACTGCCTCCTCCCACGACATTGCCTTCTCTCCCCTGACTCTGTCTCTCCCCATGACACTGCCCTCCCCACGACACTGCCTCCTCCTGACTCTGCCTCCTCGCCACGACACCGCCTCCTCACCACGACACTGCCTCCTCCCCACGACATTGCCTTTCCCCTGACTCTGCCTCCTCGCCAATGACACTGCCTCCTCCCACGACATTGCCTCTCCTGACTCTGCTCTCCTGCCACGACACTGCCTCCTCCCCAAGACACTGCCTCCCTCCCCCAAGACACTGCCTCCTCCCCCACGACACTGCCTCCTCCCCATGACTCTGGTTCCCCCTCTCCCCACGACACTGCCTCCTCCCCACGACACTGCCTCCTCCCCACGACACTGCCTCCTCCCCACGACACTGCCTCCTCCCCACGACACTGCCTCCTCCCCACGACACTGCCTCCTCGTATGACTGAGTTATCATACGAGTCGACAAGTGTTCATACATAAATGAAATGTCAGCAAGAAAATCACACCGACAGCAGGAACAGGAACTGTAAGCCTAACAGCTGCAATTCCAAGGGTACTAACAATTGCAACATCATTAGCTCCAGCAGCAACAGTAGAGTAGTATCAGTAACATCTATGGCAGCAGCAGCAGCCTAGCTCCTCCTCCTTGCTCAGCCCCAGCTGCTGGCCTCTCCATTCTGCATGATAGGTCGTAAACCTCCCCCCTCCTCCTCCACAAGCCCCTCGGTCCACACCTTCAGGCCACATCCCTCATTGTCTGTCTAGCTTATGTACCCAACAACTCGTGTTCCGGAGCCCCAACCAAGCTAATGTTATCCTCCTACCCTTTGACCTCTGAAAAACAATGGTGTACAGTCTGGACCGAAGGCGAAAAGTGACCAGGGTTGCGCTAATGCGGGAAGCACTGTGATGATATTACACCCAGATCAGTAAATTGACCCGTCCGTCAGTGACTCACTCGTGCCGCTGCCGGGTTTTGTCGTCCAGTCAAAAGTCTGGAAGGGGGGAAAGTGAACCGTGTCTTATCACTAATAGAATCAATCACTCAAGGCCCAAGTCTATTTCCTATTCAATTTTGAAGTTTAATTCCATGCCATACATTCTCCTACCAATCAAATCCCACTGCGTCTTTCAGGTCCAAGGCAAAGCCAGACGGAGGCTTGCATAAAACATAAAAGCTACCAGTTTATGGACTCCAATCACCACTTACAATAGCCCTTTAAACTTTTAGTAATCTCATACACATGACCGATGAGGTTAATACATTCACAGCGATCCAGACCCTGTTTAGTGCCAAGCAATGCCACAACTTGGAGACTGAACGCCACTAACAACACCAGGCACTCAACTCAACTTCAGAAACTTCTACATCGTCTGTCTGGAATATCTGGCGATCGAGACAAAACCCTTGGGGTAACTTGGGCAAAACGACGCACCGTGTTCCTTCAGGATTCATTAAGGAAATGTGTCTATGATCACGTGTGACAACTTAAAGGGGAATTTCTGCACAATTATGTTAACTTTTTACGCTGGTATACATCAACTACAACACCTTATTTTTACACACGCTAAATTAATAAAGACAACTTTTTATGAAGCCATCTAATGACATAAGAAATCTTTCCTTAACTAAACACTACAGTTACATGAATACGAGTATTTCCTAGGAATGACTTGCAACTTTCTACAGGTCATGGGGTTATAAAAACTGTACGGGCGAGGCTGAGAGAAGGAAGCCAGAAAGACTGGGCCGACGTCCTCCAGTACCAGGTCGAGGTGAGTAAGACCACAGAAACCCGGCAATGTCATTGCCTCAGCCGGTAAGCTGTCAACGCCTAGCTCATACGTCAACACAGATGACAGTCGATGTATGGAAGGCCAATGTTGAGAAGCAAGTTAGTCCAACGAAAATCCATCCGACAAGAAAGAGCAGCAGCGTTAACGTATAGGTTAATTATTAAGGATAAAACCAAATTAACTTTCAGAAAGTAACCATCGTTAACAACCAGTGAATGAGTCACTTGACCACAGGGTGTAAGGCAAGGTTACCGGTTCTATGGAGAAACCCTATATCCAGGGACGCTCCAGTGTTATGGCTACGTCGACAGTGCTGTCACTTTTCCAGGGAGTAACGCCCACCTCTTGAACATCAAGTACGATGCATATGAACACGTGCAGGATCAAAAGCAGCAGCACACTACATGCTTGTAACACTATCTGTTGTGAAGCACGAGGCAGCAAGTAACCACAGCCCAGACGGCACACGCCCACACGTATATTAATCTAATCCCCATTATTCACAAGCGAACGCTTTATTAATTGTAAATCTTTCAGGTTTATACTAATCCCTTCCTTACACTACTAATTATACAACAATGTTGCCCTTTAACAAATAAATATGAAATACTTGGAAGTTTAGTTTTACATTTACCTTCCATTAGCCAGTGCCTTCCTGGTGGTCAGTTTGGCACCACAATCTATCAGTATTTATTCTTGCGTCACCAAAACAACATAAACAAATGACCAGTCTTTTACCCAGGTAGAAACAAGTTGTAAGGCTGCAGGTGTGATGACTCGAACACGGCAGGTAAATAATAACCATAATGGTACACGTAAACTGGTGGGATTTATTTCATAGCCCTAAACCATGAAGTAAGAGCAACGAGCAACTACTGTGTTACGTATATTGATCTGCAGGGCCCATAAGCCTGGGCAGCACCACTACCACTGAAAACAAGGAATTGTTTGGAAGCAAAGCATAGAAACAGGTGTCATGAATCGCTAAGGGTGACCCAACACATCAATACTATCAACGCAACTAGTCATATCAGGGGCCCTCAGAAGAGGTAAGCCATTTAAAGAGATTTAATCACCGTTGACTTGAACAATACGTTTCAAATTTACTTAATAGCCTCTTTACACAGTATTCATAAACAAATAAACCCCACAGATACGCGCCGGGGAGCCGCAATTGTACAATAACAAACATCCGTCTAAGAATGGTGAAAACGGTATGTGGCAACTCACTCTCGCTGTCACCAGCTCGCAAAACACAAGCGAATTCTCCTCCTGTAAACCAATACTTACGGGGGTTGAACAAGTGTAGCCTCATGGCGATGGAATATTCTCCTCACGTCCTAGTCTCAATACACCAGTGTACACCGACACATCATACACAGAAAGGAAAAAGAGGAGGTAAATAATCCCAGAGGCAGCAGAGAGCACGCACCACACACTACCACTCACGGTGGGTCCAAACGAAACGTGTGGCGCTCGCTCGCCTGCCAGCTAACCCTGCCAGTTTCTGGCTACACCGACGCCGATGTAATTTTGCCGGATGTTATTTACGCTTTTTCCAATACTCCATCTGTTTTTACGCCTCATTCACTAACGTAAACGTATATATTACATGCGTAAATCTAGTAAAGGACACTACCAAACGATTACAAAGAAGAGAAACAGAAAATGATTGAGCAAGCTGCATTTCGCTAAATTATAAAGCCACCCAAACCGGCGCGGGAGGGCTTGAAAAATCCTGCAGTACGGAGAGAAATCATAAAGTTGGATTTCTTAGCGGTAACTTATCGGTCATAATTGACCAGTTTTATTGTGGTGACATCTGTCGCTTTATCCGGAGTCTTAGCGCCAACACACACAGACCTTCCAGAAATAAACCAGGAGAAAGAAGGATGATTTTTCTCGAGTGTGTGCGCGCAGGTCTGACTCCTCGGTGTTCTGCGTGATCTAGCGACTGACAGCCTATTTGTAAGACCTGTTTAGGAAGGATGATTCTTTACATACGCACAGAACCTAAAACATGCATAAAACACACACTATTAGGCATACAGTGTACGAATGTATACCTAATAGTGTGTGTGTGTGTGTGTGTGTGTGTGTATTCGAGTTCGTGTGTATAATTTTTACAGTGAAAATGATAGTGTTTATATGTCGTGCATGTATGTGTTGTGAAATTTGTGTTCTCTTGTTAATGTGTAAAAAGGACATCACACACACACACACACACACACACACACACACACACACACACACACACACACACACACACACACACACATTAGGGTTCACGTACACTGGCTATATATTTCTTTTCATTTCGAAGTCTTGTGGTGACTGAACATGAGTATGGTGAAGAGTTACTTGAAACACCGAAGTAATATATTAACACTTAAAATATATAGAAGTATTACCTTAAATATTTAGGGATAGGTATTCTCCCTCCCTGACCCTTCAGCCCTTATCCTTCCCAACTGTCCCTCCCTTCCCTTTCCTCTCTTCCTCCCTCTTTTTGCGTATGTTCTCCCATCCCATTCTTTCATTCCATTCTACTTCCTTCCTCTTTTGCCACTTCTTAATCTGCCATGCACAGGCCAACCGGCGGCCTATTGCAGACTCCTTATGTTCTTCCTTCCCTTTTCCCTGCCACATCCCTCCTCTTGCCTTCACCTCTCACTTACATAGCCGAGCCAAATCGAGATAAGGAACAATGTAAAATAAAACACTATACAGTAACTCAATATTAACTACATAAATTACTATTCTACATAACAACCATAAACAGTACTATTAATAAACAAGACAGGGAGGAAGGGGGAGAGTCTGGAGATCTTTTTTTAGCAATACGCCAGCAAGAATGTGGGTTAGGTTATGAAAGTGTACAAGAAATACGGACAACAAAATGCTTAGCTGGTTGTATTTTTCTTCCTTTTATTAATTTCGGCGAGAGATAGTGACGAGGGGATTTTCTCAAGTGGTATTTACTTGCGGTTTTCTCTTCGGGATTTTTGGTCTGGCGGCGGGAGTATTATCCACAAACCTTCCTCAGCCGACAACAAGCGAGAGGAGGAGTGTTCCGCTTGTGGCACCCCGATAAGAGTGGATTCCGCCCGATTTGATGGTGGTGGTAGGGGCTGTTTGTGGCCATCGTGGTAAACGGTCTGAATAGGTTGCCTTTTTTTTTTTTTACTGAGACGTAGCTAACTGGTCTGAATGATGATCCAATCAGAATACATTAACAAGCTCGATCGACCGACGAGAGAGAGAGAGAGAGAGAGAGAGACTACAGAAAATAACTTACCGCAGAAAAATTACTGTAGACGTTACCTTCTTGTGATGTACTGTATAGTGAGGCAGGAGTACTAACCCGGCGTGGGGTGTTGAGAATGTTCTGGGCCTGCGCAATTCCATCAAAACATTAAAAGATTGAGGTGTGCTGATATTACCCCTCAGAATAAAAGATTAGGTTAGGTTAGATTAGATTAACTTAACTTTTTATCGAACTGCACATGTCCAGAACATTTTCATCACGGTACAATCTCCGTGCGTGACAAATGGCTGTGTGTGTGTGTGAATAAATACAGTACAATCCGGTGAGAACCAACACATCCACGCATATAATCATATATATCCGACCATTACACAGGCCTCCAAGTACCCACACACATTTGCCTATACTTGAACGAACATGTTCAAACTTGTCCGTCCCCACCACAGCTGCACGAAGTATACAAACACAACTTACTCGGAGCCGCGGGAAGGCCTTCGAGTCTAGAGGCTTCCACGCCTTAGCTAGACTCTAAAACGTAGAAGATCGACCCATTTATTGTAAGAGGCAAGCGACGTTTAGCAATAGGCCTCCCTCCCCACCCCCTCTGCCTCACTTGTGAAAGGAGTTGTGGTGTGTGTGTGTGTGTGTGTGTGTGTGTGTGTGTGTGTGTGTATGTGTGCGTGTGTCAAGGAGGACTAGTACATACACAATCTTTCTGACACAGTTTAAGCCCCGCCTGTGTTTGGATGTCACACAGTTTATTTCTCTTTTCAAAAATTCCTTCAAAAGCAAAACATAAAAAAAAAAATTCACAGGTAAAATAGGAGAAAATTCTGATGGTTTTACTTCGTACGAACCTCTGAGAACCGCGATTCACCTATGACACAGAAGGTATATTAGTTTAACTGAGGAACATTACAAGGCTTCGGAATGACCCATGATAATGCCATTAAAACGAGAGAGCCATCAATGGAACGTCTGACCCCTTCCCCTCCACCTACATCAATGGAACGTCTGACCCCCTCCCCTCCACCTACATCAATGGAACGTCTGACCCCTTCCCCTCCACCTACATCAATGGACCCTTCCCCTCCACCTACATCAATGGAACGTCTGACCCCTCCCTCTCACCCATCAATGGAACGTCTGACCCCTCCCCTCCACCTACATCAATGGAACGTCTGACCCCTCCCCCCCACATCCTGACCCCCCCTCCACCTACATCAATGGAACGTCTGACCCCTTCCCCTCCACCTACATCAATGGAACGTCTGACCCCTTCCCCTCCACCTACATCAATGGAACACCTGACCCCCTCCTCTCCACCTACATCAATGGAACGTCTGACCCCCTCCACTTACATCAAAAGGGTTGGTTCATCACTTATGTATACAGGATTTATGAAAAAAAAGTGATTGCAATAATTTATCTCAGGACAGACAGACAGACAAACTAACGCTATGATTACATTCGCCTTAAACCACTCAGGGGCGAGGATAAAAATTAAACCAATCATTTTAGATCCATGATGCTGGTGTAAACTGGTCTCCTGGTGTAAACATTAAGACGGTTCTAAACCTGATATTCCACACTGGTTTAACTCATTAAACCTATTGTCGATTTGATTAGCTGAGAGGTTTTAAGGGTTTTAGTCTTTATTTTGTCTAATAAATCATTCTTATCATCAAAGGACTGAACTATCATCAACACAGGACACACCAGCACAGACACGAGGACATTAATATAATCACATGACATAAAAAAGTACTCAGGGAAAAAAAGTACTCTACCATGACACAAAACTCACCATTTAATTACACAGACAAGACGAGAAGATAATGATGTGGCGTTCATTAGTACATCAATGTTAATTTTGAATAAGGTGAAAGTAATGTCAGGTTAGGTTAGGTTATGTAAGGTTTTGAACAGGTGTAGTTAAATTAGGGGAAGGGTTTGAGCAGCTGTGGTTAAATTAGGTAAGGCTTTGAACAGCTGTAGTTAAATTAAGTATGGTTTTGAACAGGTGTAGTTAAATTAAGTATGGTTTTGAACAGGTGTAGTTAAATTAAGTATGGTTTTGAACAGCTGTAGTTAAATTAGGTAAGGATTTTGTTCAACCAACTTCAGTGTTTAGAAAACTGTGCTTATATTTTCTTAATTTGAACAATGGGATTTTGTTCAGTGAGATTTTGTCCCAGGGGCCCAGTGAACCACCAACTGCCACAGCTGGTCCGTATGGTATTGATCGACCCCAGGGCTCGGGTGTTGCCCTCCCCAGAGTGGTCCACCCTCAGCAGCTACGTATATATCAAATACAAACACGGCAAGATATGATGACGGCAACCACGACCACACCAGCTATGGTTACATCATCTGCAGGCCACATCAGATATGACCACATTAGCTACGACCACATCAGATATGACCACAGTAGCTACGACCACATCAGAAATGACCACAGTAGCTACGACCACATCAGATATGACCACAGTAGCTACGACCACATCAGGTATGACCACAGTAGCTACGACCACATCAGATATGACCACAGTAGTTACGATCACATCAGATATGACCACAGTAGCTACGACCACATCAGATATGACCACAGTAGCTACGACCACATCAGATATGACCACAGTAGCTACGACCACATCAGGTATGACCACAGTAGCTACGACCACATCAGATATGACCACAGTAGCTACGACCACATAACCTAACTCAGAAGAATTAAACTTTGGTCATTGACCACAGTAGGTTATGTTAGATTAGATTAATATAGAATAAACTTAAGACTACATTATACTGAACAAGAATATATGAGGTTAAACACGAATCAATAGCTCCAACTAGGTTAAGATATGACTAGTCTGGTTAGGTTAGGTTAGGTTGGGTTAGGTTAGGTTAGGTTAGGTTATACAAATACTCAGATTAGGTGAAAATAGTTAAATTAGATTAGTTTACATAAGAATGATCTGATTACACTAAGCTATTTTAGAATGGATTCGAGTTGTTTAAGATCATATTATTAAGTTGAAGCAGATTGGGATAGGTCAGGTTAAGTTAGGTTCAGACTAGTTAGATCTGCTTAGTCCAAATCATACGAAGAAATCAAGGGTATATCTTACAAATATGGATAGCAACCCCTTGAGTACGATGCAACCCCCTGAGTACGAGTAACCCCTTGAGTACGATCACATAACCCCTTGAGCACGATGATTTAACCCCTTGAGTACGATCACATAACCCCTTGAGCACGATGATTTAACCCCTTGAGTACGATCACATAACCCCTTGAGCACGATGATTTAACCCCTTGAGTACGATCACATAACCCCTTGAGCACGATGATTTAACCCCTTGAGTACGATCACATAACCCCTTGAGTACGATGACATAACCCCTTGAGTACGATGATTTAACCCCTTGAGTACGATCACATAACCCCTTGAGTACGATGATTTAACCCCTTGAGTACGATCACATAATCCCTTGAGTACGATGATTTAACCCCTTGAGTACGATCACATAACCCCTTGAGCACGATGACTTAACACTTTCAACACGATGACAACATAAACAAAAAGCGGGAAGGAAAATAAATAACAATTACACGCTCTTGCTGAGGGGATGTACGAGTCCTTCTCTTCCACAACATTATCGTCATCTCTGAACCTTTACCTAAGTTGGCAAGACCATTTATAAGGCAGGCGTTATTTCTCCCGTCTCTGTCTGTCTGGCTGTCCCGTCCTTTCTAACAGGTTGGGCGTCGTGAAGGTTAGCCAAGCATTAGTAGCGTTAATGTTGGCCTGCTGACCTTCTTGACTACTAATCTATGCTAACAAGTTGTCTTAGTATAATGACTCCACTGTATGTATAGTGAAACACTGCACTTATCTATTGTACTTGTTAATCGTATTGCAGAATTCCTGTCACAGTGTCACACGTTATAAGGTCAATTCTACTTTTCTGCATTTTTTTAAATACAACGTCTGATGCTAGCTCTCTGCGTGGTGTTTTTTTCCTAATTGGACAGTTCCATCCGGCAGTCCAACTGTAAAAACTGTCCCCAATTCCAGACAAGGGCTGGAATTTTGTTGGGTACGCACTGAACTTTCTCCCAGGTCACAGTAAACTGTCCTGTATGCGATCCAGAGAATGAAACTGCTGCAAAATATTACTGGGACTAACCTCTTCCTTTATCCTGGCAACAAAAGAGGTGAACTTATTAGGTGAGAGTTTATGAATTTGACGTCATAGCCACAGGGGGCAGCCTTCACCAGCAGGGTGCTGCCCTCACTACCCCAATATGACCACAACTCTTTTCATTCTTCACGTCCATTTTCTATTGGACGTCAACTCAAACGAGTTGTATGAAGGCTGGAAAGCTATGAGATATGAGGTGTTTGAGGTGGCTGGTGCACGAGCGTCGTTCACCCAGTTGGCGGCCTCATCATCCGCGGTCTGCCCACCACTTACCTACTCCTCCTTGGGTGAGCGGTGAGCATCTCCACCTCAAGTGGCGTGAAGGAGAGGGACATCAAGATTTTTTTTAAATGCATTTGAGTATACTGTACTGTGTGTTCAGGGCCAAACTGTCATCTTATCTTCATGAGATCAGGCGTAAATACCTGGATTTACATCACAAACAGATTATTGCGAACACAGATTCTTTAATGTTTTATTTTATCTTTAATCAGAGTAAGCGAGAAAGAAGTTGGTACTACGTGACAAGTTAAACTAAGGTCAACAGTACACACCAAGCCCCCGGAGACCTAGGGACTAACATCATACGGCTGGTACCGCCGGGTCGGATATAATGTTGTACTTCTCGACATTTTACGGCTCTGGCAGATGAAGTGGAGGTGATAACTGAAGTTTAGCCGATTTTAGAAATTATTTGCATAGTGTATTACCAGACAATTTTTAAATATGATAACCCAGTGCACTTATCCTGTTAATAATAAAAAAAAATCCCGTCAGCTACATAGAATGGAAAGTCACTGTTAACAACGAGTTTGTTTGAGCGTTAATATAAAACATTCAATTCAGTCCGGATGAAAAATAAATTGGAATTAAAACATTCAAAACAAGCCATTCAACATACCGCGACAACTGAATAACACTGAACTTTGATGTGGGGGCAAAAATGAACCAGAGTAAAGGCGATATGCCAACCCACGATGGTGACGTCATACTCAAGTTGCCAAGTACTGTTGCTAAGGCTCTCACCTGAGCGGCGGACACCGGGTTAATGAACCTTACGCGGAATTTTCTAAGAATGACGATGAACAGGTGATCAAGTAACTTTTTTAGTTTAGCAAATTTATTGACAAATCCTGAAGTACAGTTTGCCTATTCAGAGTAATTCAGTCAGGAGGTCACCACACGAATTATCAATTAAATAATAAAGAGTCCAAAGTAAATAATGCATGGTTGAATTACTGTAGTTTGGTCATGTACCCCCGTCACCCACCCGTCCTCAGGGTCACAGAAAACGGATGTGGGCGTCTCCCGGCTGGCAGTGTCCAGAGAATAACCTACAACTTGTTGCGTCCAGTTACCGGGGTTTAATTCATCTTTTGTTAATCAATAATTAAAGTGCACTGATACACACAATGATCAGTGTCGCCACCCTAATAATGGTTTACACTATAGCGTTCACCGGAATCATAATTTATAAGGATGTAAATCTGGTTCCGGAACACGAGGCAAACTTTGCATTTACTTTAGAAACGACAAGTGGGCCGTCGCCTTAGCGCCATCAGTACTTCGCTAAATAAAGAATCACTGAACTATGTTTGGTTTTAGAAAGAGAGAATCCGAGAATTCACACAGTGGTTTGTTCCTGCTGAAGGTGAGGTGGCTATGTCGCCTCTAATGTACAAACAAAGACGTGTTTCCTTTGTCCCGGGACCAGATTTACATTGTATATATTAAAGTAAATGTTGTAGCTGATAACCACAAGGAGACAAGAAAACACGAGGTTCTCAAGCGCTTTCGTGTAATTCACATTGTCAGGGGTGAGTACAGACAGTGTATGTATTCATTATGTATTTCCAGGTTTAAAGGTTGAGAGATGAAATTTGGTAGAGGTGGAAATGGTCCCTGGGTGATGGTCGTGCCCCTCCTCCACCTGACCGAAGCTAGGCAACTCAGCTCGTATACTATAATATAACACTAAATATATTTCACAGTGTATATTACTATGATACTCATTTCTCTTTATTTTATGATGTACTATTAAGTAATTACAAACGTCAATTATTCCTCACATCTACTGGGCCAATAAGGTTTAGTTCCGTGTAATAAATTCTCCCTCCTAACAACAGATGTGAACACAGGTGATGGCTACCTCACTTAAACCACTTCACATAGATGACGTCCAAAATGGCGTCGTAACTACAGTGATACGCTAACAGTAACCGTCAACGCTTCATATAACAGTCCCACCTCTTACGACGCCTGACTTTATCTTCACTCGTAATGGAAGCCGTAAAAGAGAGGCCTGACCGACGCCTGACTTTATCTTCACTCGTAATGGAAGCCGTAAAAGAGAGGCCTGACCGACGCCTGACTTTATCTTCACTCGTAATGGAAGCCGTAAAAGAGAGGCCTGACCGACGCCTGACTTTATCTACACTCGTAATGGAAGCCGTAAAAGAGAGGCCTGACCGACGCCTGACTTTATCTTCACTCGTAATGGAAGCCGTAAAGAGAGGCCTGAAGTTATCTGCCTGACCGAGTAATGGAAGCCGTAAAAGAGGCCTGACCGACGCCTGACTTTATCTTCACTCGTAATGGAAGCCGTAAAAGAGAGGCCTGACCGACGCCTGACTTTATCTTCACTCGTAATGGAAGCCGTAAAAGAGAGGCCTGACCGACGCCTGACTTTATCTTCACTCGTAATGGAAGCCGTAAAAGAGAGGCCTGACCGACGCCTGACTTTATCTTCACTCGTAATGGAAGCCGTAAAAGAGAGGCCTGACCGACGCCTGACTTTATCTTCACTCGTAATGGAAGCCGTAAAAGAGAGGCCTGACCGACGCCTGAATGGCCATGTATGACACAGTTATTTGTGTTGGTGTTGGTGCTGCGTGTGCTTCTTGGCCACTAGTGCTTCAGAGGATTAGGAACCGCCTAGATTATTTCACCTGATGATAAGGTTAAGGTTAGGTTAGCTCTTAGTTTAGATTAGGTTAGATTAAGGTAGGGTTAGACTAGTTTAACTTGGGTTATGCTGTGTTTTGATAAGATTAATTTGGATTTGGTTAGGTTAAGTTAGTTGGTTAGATCAGTTTTGGTTAGCTTAATTTAGGTTAACTTGGGTTAGGTTAGGTTTCGGTAAGGTTAACAATTGGGTTTTAATCATCAGGAGAAATAGACTGGGATTCTTAATCCTCGTGAGGAAGAGGAGAAGTAAGTGAAGGCAGAGAAGGAGAACCAATGAGGGAAGAGGACGAGAAGAGAAGAACAGAAGGAAGGGGAAAAAAGAAAATAAGATAATTGAAATCAGACAAAACAATTAAGATAGAAGGAAAACAGGCGAAAATTTAAAGAAAGAATAAGGACACGCAAAAACAATAACGAAAGAGACCAAGTAAAAGATGAAACGAGAGAGAGAGAGAGAGAGAGAGAGAGAGAGAGAGAGAGAGAGAGAGAGAGAGAGAGACACGATAGAACAAAAGCAAAAATATAGAAGAAAGAAAAAAATCATAGAAGAAAAACAAGAAGACACCGATTCCTTCAAGACATCACACTCACTTACCTTAGATAGTGTGGTGATGGTCACTAGTGTTCACCTCACACCACCAGCTGAAGTAATGTACCTGAACTCTCCATCTCGCACATCCATTTATCTTAACCTTTCCGTTCCTCGTAACACTCACACAGAACTCCTTAGTATTCAAAATAATTACCGATTTCCTAACCTTTTTTCAGCATTAGGAACCAGTCCACTTCTAATCCACGGATATCCTAACCCATCAAGTCCCCGTCAAAGCTTCACATTAATATCAGTCTCCTGTAACCATTTCACTACTCTCTCAGATGGTTTTCTCTTACTACGTGTTTACATCATCACTACGGAGCTGTTGTTAACTGAAGGTAACTGTATCGTTGGAACGTCTCATCATCCCCCGACGCTGGTGACCTGGTGGTTTCAGGACAGACGCGCGTCAGGGGGTCGTCGTTGTCTCCGTCGCTGGATGACCTCGGAATGGATTTATGATGCGTCATCGTCGTTGTCGGTGATCCTTAAGGGGAGTCGAGGATAAGAGGTCGCCGTGTTGGTGGTCAGAGAACAGCCAGGGTCAGAAAAGGTCAGCCATGTCGATGTCTCCGGAACGTGTCGTGGACGATCTGGGAACACGTCACCTGTTGTTTCGGTTGACCTCTGAACAGGTGGTGTCAGACATCATCCATGACGATGACCTCGGAACAGGTGAGGTCACATGGGACGCCCTCGCAGCAGTCTACCTGTGTGAGGCGGTAGAGGCCGAGGAAGGCTGCGAACATAAGGGCCAACACCCACACTACCATAGTCCAAGCTGGTCGTTGATGATCACGGCCCAGAGAGAAGAGGGGAAGAAGGAGGAGAATGAGGAAGCTGCAAAGACGAAAGAAGATGCAGAAGTAGAGGAAGAGAAAGAGGAGAAGGAAAAGAAGGAAGAGTAAGGACCCTTATTCATGCTCCTGAAGTTAACGCTCAGCAGTAACCGTCAGCAGGTATTAAGTCCTAAGGTTTTATAACACTGTTACTGCATCCTGGAATTAGTGATAGTTAGTAAACTTTGTAAACGACGTGAATATATGGTCATTATTATTGTTCTGTTTTCTGTCTTTTGGAGAGAGAGAGAGAGAGAGAGACCCACATCCATTAAATCACTTCTACATGAAAAAAGAAGAAGTAAAAAATAAAATACCCAGACCCAGCTTACAACTTCTCTCTCCCACTAAAACTTCCCCAAAGACACTCTTCTTAATTCCGGGGTTCGCTGAGGCGCCGATTCTCCCAGGGAAATTCATTCCGTATTTACGTCTCCTCTGATGATTAACGAACACATAAAGATGGGTGACTCAAGGGCCCAAAAGATGGCGGCCAGAATAACGTTGAAATGGCCCCCAAGAACCTGTCGTAAAGTAACCTGCGTCTTCCCCGTCACCAGTTAAGGAGAAAAGTTCAAACACACGAATCTCTTTTGAGTAACCTGGCCTTCTTTATTCCCTGGCCGGGGGCGTGGGAGGGTGAGGGATGGAGAGGTGAGGTGGGGTGGAGGTGAGGTGGGGTGAGGTGAGGGTGGGGTGGAGAGGTGAGGTGGGGTGGAGAGGTGAGGTGGGGTGAGGGGTGAGGTGGGGTGAGGGTGGGGTGGAGGTGAGGGTGGGGTGGAGGAGAGGTGAGGGGTGGGGTGGAGAGGTGGGGTGAGGGTGGGGTGGAGGTGGGGTGGGGTGGAGAGGGAGGGGTGGGGTGGAGGTGAGGGTGGGTGGGGTGGGGTGGGGTGAGGTGGGGTGAGGGTGGGGTGGAGGGTGAGGTGGGGTGAGGGTGGGGTGGAGAGGTGAGGTGGGGTGAGGGTGGGGTGGAGAGGTGAGGTGGGGTGAGGGTGGGGTGGAGAGGTGAGGGTGGGGTGGAGAGGACAGAAGATGAAGGGAGGGCGAGGTGATGAGTGCTATTTTCGCTCCGCCTCCAACTAACTAACAAACAAACAAATGAATTAACTAACCAACCAACTAACTGATTTGCTAACATACAAACTAATTAACTAAAAACAAACAAACATACTAACCAACTTAAAAACTAACTAATTAACTAACTAACTAACCAACTAACTTACTAACGAACGAAATAACTAACGAACTAACTAACTAACTACCGAACTAACTAACTAACTAACTAACTTACTAACTAACTAACTAACTAACTTACTAACTAACTATCACCTGCTGGGCATTAATCAGATAGGATGGTTTGGCTGATGCTAATTGAACTGTCAGAGGATGGTTAATATGCATTACCAGATATGACGTCTGATGTGTGCAGGTGAGAATTATCCACACACAAACCCACACCACAAACCACACCACACCACAAACCCACACCACACCACAAACCTACACCACAAACCCACGTCACATACAAACCCACACCACACCACACACCCGCACCACACCACAAACCCACGTCACATACAAACCCACACCACAAACCCACATCACACCACAAACCCGCACCACACCACAAACCCACGTCACCTACAAACCCACACCAAAGCACCCATCAAATATAAACCCACACTACCCACAAACCCACGTCACATAAACCCACACCACACCATAAACCCACACCACACCACAAACCCACACCAAAGCACCAATCAATTATAAACCCACACTACCCACAAACCCACGTCACACACCCACACCACACCACAAACCCACACCACACCATAAACCCACACCACACCATAAACCCACACCACACCATAAACCCACACCAAAGCACCCATCAAATATAAACCAACACTACCCACAAACCCACATTAGCCCCACAACCCACACTTCACAAACTTAAGTCGCCCATACACACCACCACAAACCCACACCATCCACAACTTACACCACCCACAAACACGTCACCCACACCACCCGAGAAAACAACCATTCCTTAAGAGCCACAAAATGACCTATGACCCCTGACCTCTTCTCCCAAATGTATCTGTTGACCTGGATTTACCTTAATGACCCAAGTATTACCTGAGTGAATCCCAACAGGTCAAAAAATCTCAGTGACATAGAAAAAAATAACGACGACTTTGTGGTGAGAGAGAGAGAGAGAGAGAGAGAGAGAGAGAGAATATATTTTGATGGGGGACTCAACAATACCCTTAAACTAATCCTATTAATGATTAGATGATGAATGAAGGTACAATGAACTCTGTTTAAATTACTGTATCGTCCTTGTATTCTTCTTAACTGTACTACCTGTATTTACACCTGTACCTTTACTGTAACCTCTTCCTTCACCTGTACTTGTAATTACCATAATTTAACACTACATAACAAACTTTGATCTTTACGAAAATAATAATTAATACAAAACTTTAAATAAACACAATATCTAAAATTAGAGTCACTTGAAGGTTAAATGCCCTAACCTAACCTAACCTAACCTAACCCCCCCCCCCCGAGATACCACTAGGGTGTTTAACCATCAGATGAAATATGCTCTGGGCTGGGGTGCCTAAACTTCATGTAATCCCTAAATTATAACTGGGTTTTAACGCCAGGATCTTGAAGACTCAGCCAAGACGGATCTCAAGATTTGTCGTCCACTTCCCAAGAGCAAAACTTTAAAATCACATCTTGAGTCAGGCCGAAAATTTGCATACGAGTCTTGTGACTGCTAAAGGTAGGTTAGGTTAGGTTAGGTTTGGTTAAGTTAGGTCAGGTCAGGTCAGGTTAGGTCAGGTTTGGTTTGGTTAAGTTAGGTTGGGATTTCAATAATTCTCGTGAGGTTGAATAAGGATGTTTGTGTTTACTATTGAAGAGCCTGAATAATTGAATTTTTAAATGACTGTTTGGACACACACACACAGTCGCACACACACACACACACAGTCGCACACACACACACACACACACACACACACACACACAGTCGCACACACACACACACACACACACAATTAACTGTCCGTCTTATCATCACTTCATCATTTAATTTACTTTTTATTTAAATATATGATATAAACATCAGCGAGATACGATTTATTAATATATCGACTGTCTGACTGGAATAGACTGTCTGACTGTTAATATATCACGTGGGGGCTCTTATGACTGTCTATATAGACTGGTGATCTTATGACTGTGAAAAAAGAGACTTGAATTGACTGTCTGACTGTCAATATAATGACTTGAATTGACTGCCTGACTGTCAATATAGAGACTGGAATTAACTGTCTGACTGTCAATATAACGACTTGAATTGACTGTCTGACTGTCAATATAACAACTTGAACTGACTGTCTGACTGTCAATATAACGACTTGAATTGACTGTCTGACTGTCAATATAACGACTTGAATTGACTGTCTGACTGTCAATATAACGACTTGAATTGACTGTCTGACTGTCAATATAACGACTTGAATTGACTGTCTGACTGTCAATATAACGACTTGAACTGACTGTCTGACTGTCAATATAACGACTTGAATTGACTGCCTGACTGTCAATGTAACGACTTGAATTGACTGCCTGACTGTCAATACAGAGACTGGAATTGACTGTCTGAGTGTCAATATAGAGACTTGAATTGACTGTCTGACTGTCAATATAACGACTTGAATTGACTGTCTGACTGTCAATATAACGACTTGAATTGACTGTCTGACTGTCAATATAACGACTTGAATTGACTGTCTGACTGTCAATATAACGACTTGAATTGACTGTCTGACTGTCAATATAACGACTTGAATTGACTGTCTGACTGTCAATATAGAGACTGGCATACACCGTCTAACTGTCATTATATCGACTGAGGATCTCATGCCCGTCAATACATCGACTGGAAGACTGTCAGGCCGCACGGTTTGACAGTCTTGACGGTCCATCAATTTCATCCCTGCAGAAGCTGTAAGGCTGAACATCATCCATCATCGTCAAGTGGCGGACCCGAGAACCCTGCGTCAGAACCTACGATAAGTTGAGTTAATACCTACGATATCTTGCGTCAAAACCAGCGATATACTGCGTCAGTACCTACGATATCTTGCGTCAAAACAAACGATACATTGCGTCAGAAACTACGATATTAAAACTACAACAATTCACGTTTACAAGCCATTGCATTTAATCTAGATTGTAGCAGAGCTTACTACAATTAACGCCGATGACGTCATGAACTACCATATACACCTGAGGGAGATGACGTCATGAACTACCTTATACATCTGAGGCAGATGACGTCATGAACTAACTTATACACTGAAGGCAGATGACGTCATGAACTACATTATACACCTGAGGCAGATGACGTCATGAATTACTTTACAACTGAGACATTTGACATCATGAACTACCTTACACCTGAGATATATGGCGCCATGGATTAAAAAGGAAAATAAATAATTGAAAAATAAATAATGTGATTTAAGGAAACTATTATGTTAAGATAGAATAAATCAACATGTAAGGCAATTTTGTCCTGGATTTAATTTAGTAAAACAATGTGAGACGAAACAGTATTTTGTATTTGAGAATAACCCATGCTGAAGCGGATTACTAAACGGGATTAAGGAAGTTTATCACAGCAGAGTGGATTACTAAACAGGATTTGAGGATAATATCCCTGTGAGTTATCAACACCATGCATAAAGAATTGTCCAACAGCCTCGGCTATCAGCCCTGAGAGGAACCCCGGTATAGTGGATCATGGTGGTAATGTTTTGTGGTATAGACGCCCCGGGAGGGCCATATATACCAGGGTGGGGGAGTGGGTATAGCATCGTCTAGCAACCAATAGGACCCGGGTTTGAACATCCTCTAAACAGGCGAAGCAAATAAATCGCCAGTGGTAAAGTGGGTATTGCACAAGCTAGTAACCTAAAGTACCCGAGTTCGATCTCTTGCCAAGCATGTGAACCCTCTAAACGACGGTGGCGTAGTGGTTATGATAACAGACTCACAACACTGAGGATCTGGGTTCAGATCCCTCACCGTTTACGTGTTCTGGTATAAAAAGATGTGGAAATATAGCCACTATGAAATCATCTCTTTCTGCTAACACACGTGGACCTGAGAGAGAGGGAGAGAGAGAGAGAGAGAGGCCAGCTGAGGTCCACCACCGGCTATTTCAAGTTTCCGAAGTTTGCTGGGAGAAAAATCCCTGATGGAGCCTTACTAATACACCTCAAGATCAATATTGACCTTCATCAGGCTCACGCTTCCGCCGTGGGTCGTCATCTTCATCATCATTATCACCAACGCCTCATGGTCACCAAGATGTGCAGTTGCGGACAAAATTCCCTGGACAATAAGTACTTGAGGATCATTAGGTGAAGAGGATTTGGAGTCTTAATATATTTTCTCAGGTTAGTCTTTGTATTATGTGACCCAGAAGCAGATGCCAGATATTGACGTTGTGTTCGGGGAATTTTGTTCGCAAGTGTACGTCCTTGGAAGGTGTTAAATTATTCATTGAGACCTGAAATATTCTTGGACGGAGTTGAGGATGAGTTTCGATTGGCGCCTGTGGTGGAGGTGGTGGTAGGTAGGTAGGGGTAGGGGTGGTGGTGGTAGGTAGGGGTGGTGGTGGGTAGATAGGGGTGGTGGTGGTAGATAGGGGTGGTGGTGGTAGGTAGGGGTGGTGGTGGTAGGTAGGTAGGGGTAGGGGTGGTGTGGTAGGGGGTAGGGGTGGTGGTGGTAGGGGTGGTGGTAGGGGTAGGTGGTAGGGGTAGGGGTGGTGGGTAGGGGTAGGTGGTGGTGGTAGGGTGGGTAGGGGTGGGTAGGGGTGGTGGTGGTGGGGGTGGGGTGGTGGTGGTGATAGGTAGGTGGTGGGTAGGTAGGTGGTGGTGTAGGTAGGTAGGGGTAGGGGTGGTGGTGGTGGTGGTGGTAGTAAGTTGTATAAGTGGAAGAGGAAGTGAGAGGGCTTGGGAGGAGGGGGGGAGAGGTGGTAGAGGAAGGGGAGAAGGGACGGGAGGGAAGGGGGAAGGGAAGGGGGTAGAAGGGACGGGAGGGAAGGGGGTAGAAGGGAAGGGGGTAGAAGGGACGAGAGGGATGAGGATAGGAGAAGGGTCGAGAGGAAGGAAGAAGGAAAGGGTTAGGGAGGAGAGGGGAGGGTGTAGAGAGGAGGGATGGGATAGGGGAAGGAGAGGGAGAAGAAGAAGGGGAGGAGAACGAGTCACACCTACATAATATAATTTACACCATGAAGAAGTTTTAAGTTAATAGAATTACCAAAGACGAGTGCTGTTAATCCCACCCCTCTGTATACTTAAGAACATAAGAACATAAGAAAGTGGGATACTGCAGGAGGCCGACTGGCCCATACAGGGCAGATCCCTTTCACACCCATCCCAGCACTTCCATGTGCCTATCCAACTTCGTCTTGAAGCTCCCTAGCGTCCCCGATCCTACTATAGCACTCGGTAGCCTATTCCACATATCCACAACTCTATTACCAAACCAGTGCTTGCCTATATCCTTTCTGAATCGGAATTTATCTAATTTAAAGCCATTTGTTCTAGTTATTTCGTTATTACTGAGCTTCAGAACATCTTCCATTTTACCCTTGTTAATCCCACTTACCCACTTGTACACCTCTATCATATCTCCCCTAACTCTACGCCTCTCTAATGAATGTAAGCCTAAGCTTTTCAGTCTTTCTTCATATGGAAGGTTTCTAATATTATGGATCATTTTGTCATTCTTCTTTGTACTCTCTCCAAAGAATCTATGTCCATTCTATAATAAGGACACCAGAACTGAACCGCATAATCCATGTGTGGCCTCACTAATGCTAGGTAAAGTTTCAAGATAACGTCAGCAGTTCTGTTACTCACAGACCTAGATATGAACCCAAGAATCCTGTTTGCCTTGTTGCGAACGCTAATACATTGTTTTCTAGGTTTCAAGTCGTTGCTAACAAATACACCTAGATCTTTTTCACAAACT
This sequence comes from Homarus americanus, assembly GCF_018991925.1. NCBI lineage: Eukaryota > Metazoa > Arthropoda > Malacostraca > Decapoda > Nephropidae > Homarus > Homarus americanus. Next base: position 3,877,264 of record NW_024726235.1, on the reverse strand, counting down.
GAGTTTTCTATTTCCGTGTTACCTAGTTTATACTTAACGTTTGTATTCGTCTTCCCTATCTGTAGTACCTTGCATTTATCAGTATTAAAATTCATTTGCCAGTCTACTGACCACTCATGTAAGGTATCTAGATCTCTTTGAAGGTGTTCAAAGTCACTGTCTGAATTTATCACTCTCCCCATTTTGGTATCATCTGCAAATTTACTAATCCTACTAGTTATGCCTGAAGCAAAACTCAATATATACAGTCTTACACAAATACGATAACATATATATAATTATAAATATCAGCACAAATTAACACTTAACTCATTTAAATAATTACCCCACCATCGTTAAAATTAATAATCCAATCATTTAGACACACCAACATATACATTAGTGGCCCCTCCCCTATACCACACATCACATCATAACTATTGTACACGCCGCCACATACACCCTCACCCCTCTTGTCCCCGGAACACAATGACTAACTCCCACATGCATTAGCTTGAGGAATTAAATCAAGAGGAAACACATTACACCCCCATCTTTCTCTTTGCTCGTTTAGTCTCTCCCGGGTGTGCTTGGCTGCAGGGTGGGGAGGGAGAGTGGGAGGTGGAGGAGAAGGTTAATAGATGCCTGCATGGGTGTGACGCGGCCAAACTTTGTTACGGCCTCGTCACCAACTGCTGCCGTCACACCACCACTCTATTGCTCCCCCCCCCCGCGCCCTCTGTGTTTCCCAGTAGTCATTATTAACACAAGAGGACAAAAACAATATTTCAGAGAAAGTTTATTATTCTAGCGTACCTCATTAACATAGCCTCTGTGTATTGTGTTGTATACGACTTTAAAATGAAACTCACTATGTTAATAATCTACCACGGCCTTTTTTTTTGACACCCTAATTAATAGTCAACTTTTATTTTAGGATAATATTTTGGGACATTCATCTCTCTCTTCGTTTATTATCTCACTAAGGGGACTACCAGCCTAAGGCAATATAGTGTTATTTTACAGGATATAAATGAGTCACTTAGAAAAAAATACTTGACAAAGGAGAACAAAATGTAATATACTGTCTCACCCTCGTGTAGTTTGGGAGTTTAACTTCTACATCGTTAACAAAATCTACATAGCCTCTAAATCTCTCTTGTGTTTATTAATGGAAGCTGATGGGAATATTCTTTGTCTGGGGTCGTGTGTCAAGACCGGCAAAAAATAAATAAATAAAAAAAATATATAATAAAAATATAAACGAATTATACTCTAAACCTTTAAATTATTTGGGAGATAATTTTTGTACTCTGAAGTTACGGTACAGTATCTATTTAGTTCCTTGAGTACGATGATTTAACCTATTGAGTACCATAGCTTAAAGCTTTCTATAATAATTCAATACGGTGGCCTATGATTTGAATAGGATTTATAATGTACTCAGGGGGTTATATCATCGTACTAAGGGGTTAAGGGGTTATGTCATCGTACACTCAAGGGGTTATATCGTACTCAAGGGGTTATGTCATCATACTCAAGGGGTTAATGTCACGGTACTCAAGGCGTTAAGTCTTAGCATAATTCTGGACCATACAATATATCTCTTCATAATTTATCAAGTAGAGAAGACAATGTCACGTAAGGAGCTTTAAGAAGACAAACACTAAGTAACTATTATTTGTTACTCGTGTTCCCTACAGACCACCCCTATTGTTTACACACCAGTAAGTCTGATAACAATGGCCGCCAGTTCTCCAGGATTTATACTGCGTCGTGTGTGTGTGTGTGTGGTGGCTATTCTTAAACAGTTTATCAATATAACTGCTATTTACTTATTCAGTTCACTACTAGGCGTCAATAAACCTGTCTGGGTTATTACCTTGCATGGTCAGAAATTACAACCCTGCCCAGTCTGTACGTCACTCGCCACTGCCCTCCCCCGCCCCCCCCGAGTCAATAGGTAAAATTATCCATATTTTTTTTTAGCGACAAGACGGCTGGCAGTGGTGTCTCGTATTTGATGATAGATATAATGGTAGAAATGCATGACCTTAACTGCGAGAGGTAAATGTACCCTCCAGAACACTCCACGACGCACAGATCCGCTAAAATCGATTACCTGACCTAAATAATGGTCGCCTGTACACTGAGATGCTTCCTGCTGTTAACGCCATGACACCCCAGGCGCCACCACTCTACCCCCTCCCCCTGTCCATTCACCCTCACTTCCGCCCTGACCCCAAAACCCCCTACACGCCTCTCACTCCCACTAACCCCACTTTCCCTACCCCGTCTGACCCTAAACCTCACACTCTCCCTGGCTCCCACCTCTCCCTGACCCCTGACCCCTACACCCCCCTACCTTGCTGCATATTCTCGAACTGTCTCGAGATATCTAGACCGACCAATCATAGATGAGCTCCACATGGGTGACGTAACTCGTGACGTCACTAATGGCTCACAGCGTTACTGGAGTGTTGTAAGAGATGCCGACCTAACCTATCCTTACATGACGTCTATTCATTTAGTCACTCTCATGCTACACAACAAAGCCAACATGTATTATTTATCCTCCCCCCCCTGTCTTATAAATATCTACGTAATCTTCTCGCCCTAAATGAAGTCAACACGGGCACTGTACTGTACTGTAGCTTCGTAAGTCTTTACACGTTATGACAAGATTATAACTATTTCTATCAGGTTTAATCTCCAGTAAGGTGAGTATATGAACTTCACACACATACACACATCATCTCTATACACAAACACCTACACGCATCCATACACACACATTACGCCATCCGGGAAGCTGGTGGTAGAGCGGTACCGTTCTTGTCTCGCAAGCAAGATGTCACGGGTTCGATTCCCGGGCCGGTGGAAGTTGTTTGGACACTCTTCCTAGTCCCCTTGATCCTTGTTCACCTAGCAGCACAGTAGGTACCTGCTGTAAGTCGGAAGTTGCGAATTCGTATTCAGGGACAAGTTGTTGGAGCTTCCAATAACTTGCTTAGGCATAAACCATTGACTCTTCAGGCTTCTACGCCCTTAACTCATGAGACATAAGGCAAGCGTGAACTTAGCATGCTTCCCTGTTGGGCGCTGTAAACGCTTCTGCGCTTCACCTTACACAAGGATGTGGGGGTGGTGCCCAATAAATGAAAAAAAATACCCCATCCATACAACCACACCCCCAAAATACATACATACATAAGGTCTACAGAGAGAGAGAGAGAATATATTCCCCAAGGACGTTCAGACAAGTATCTATCCTGACCTCATCATATTAAGAGGTGTTGGGGTGACTGGTTAGGTCAGAGCAGACCCAGTGACCCCGACACCACCATCAATAACACCCACGGCTCCCCTATACACACACACACACACACACACATTACATAAACTATCTCCTTCCAAACATAAACTGAAACGCAGATATTAAAACAAACACACAAATAAATACTACATTCAGTGCACCAACAAATATATATATATCCCACCACTATGTTACACGGACCTACTCTCTGCTGTGTATAGTGTGGTAGTGATATTTTTCTTCCCTTAGGTTAGGTTAGGTTAGTCGTCTGAGTTAGGAAGTTCACTCCTATCATGCCTCTCCTGGCCCCCGATAGCCAACAGGATATTTATTTCTCTATAAAAAAAATTATTACCGTATGTCATGCCAGCAATATTGGAACACTGTTGAACGTAAAAATATACAACATTGCCCCCCCAAATAATACAATGGACATCAATCTTTGGGGTTTAAAAAGAATGGGATTTATGCAGATGGGAGCGTGTTATTCTGGTGTCCCGTGAGATTCGATGCCAATATTATACCGATATCCAAACAAACGAACGCGGTAGGAACATTGCGAGTCTTCTAAAAAAAACACAATAACATCGTCGAGGGAACGGAGGAAAAACTGTAGATGAAAACGAGCTACATTGGTGCCCCGTGTGAGTTATTCCCGTGTTATACAAGACAGCCGAGTAAATTCCCCCCCTCCCCCACACACGTTAAAGAGCTGACAGATTCTTTCAAAGACACAACAACACCGCCATGACATTCCTCTCACGTTTTCCCCTTGCCAGCCAATACGTGCCGAGAGCTTGTCAGTCACAAAATTCCAAGGGGAAATTACCTAAATTTTCAACAACCTTCACTAGGGAGAGAAGGGGGTGAGGGAAAGGGGGGAGAGGGGGTGAGGGAGGTGGGGTAAAGTCTGAGAAAATTGAAATGCCGATGGAAGGTTCGTTCAGGTATGAAATCGAGTGTTTTTTTCTCAGCAATGCTTCGTCAGCTGTTTAACGTGCCAAAACAAATACCAAATTTATTCTCTCTCACAAGAAACTCGAGTAAAGTCCTTCTGTTGTTATAATAAGCAAACAACAAACAACAGCGTCATTAATTAAAACAGCAGCAGCAGCACCAGGAGCTCGTTACAGCCGGAAATGATTAAAAGTGCAAACACTCTACTCTCCCTCCCTCCCGCGTCCATCAGTGTGCTATTTACGGCAGTCATTATACAACACACGCTGCCCACGGTCAGTATTCTCAAACATTCACACGCCAGTTTTTTTTCTTCTAATTTCCCGGACTGAAGATGCCAGAACAAATCTTTCTAAGGCAGAGACACGACATAATTTTAATGCCATTTTAGTCACCACATGGCATAGGCTATAAGACACATCATAAGTTAGATTGAGCATTATTTATACGATTTTTTTTTAAGAATTCAATTTTGTGTCATAAAATAAGTTAGATATTCTCTTAGACCATCAGTTAGGAGAGATATCTATCGTTTTGTCGTAGGATAAAACAAATTTGTCTTTTACCTCACTAGTTAGGGTGAGGGAAGGGGAAAGGGGGGGGGGGGTAGATGTCTCCCTCCTCACACCATTATGTAGGGAGTCTTATAGAACCGGGTACAGTGAGTGACCGTGTGGTAAAGTCGTGTATTATGTCATTAGAGGACCCACCATCATCACCACCATCACTAGTACCACCATCACCACTCCTGGCAACATCACTACCACCACCACCACCACCAACCACCTTTTTCCCAGCCTGATCAATACTCCCCCTCCCCCAGCACACATAAGCCTTCCCTACCATGTCCTCCTGATTACGACTATTTTGTGGTCACTCGTTTGTGTATACTGGTGGTGGTGGTAGTAGTAGGAGATGGTAGTAGTGGTAGGGGTGATAGTAGTGGTAAGTGCGGTACGAGAGAGAGAGAGAGAGAGAGAGAGAGAGAGAGAGAGAGAGAGAGAGTTTACCTCACATAAACAACCCAGCACTTGAGTGACGCGGGTTGAGGAGACGATCAATATGTTCGTCATTGATAACGATGATGGTGAGGAAGATGGTGATGGTGAGGATAGTGAGTAAGATGGCGGAGGTGATGGTGAGGATAGTGAGGTAGATGGCGGTGGTGATGGTGAGAAAGATGGCGGTGGTGATGGTGAGGAAGATGGTGATGGTGAGGAAGATAGTGAGGAAGATAAGAACATAAGAACATAAGAAAATAAGGAGTCTGCAATAGGCCGGTTGGCCTGTGCATGGCAGCTCCTGTCGAGAGTTACTACCACTCTCTATCATCCATGAATCTATCCAGCCTCCTTTTGAAACTTTCCAGAGTTCCCGCACTTACTACAAAGTTGCTAAGCTTGTTCCACCCGTCCACCACCCTATTTGTGAACCAGTTTCTTCCTATCTCCCTCCTAAACCTAAACTTATCTAACTTGAATCCGTTGCTCCGAGTCCTATCCTGCTCGGATATTATAAGAACTTTATCTACATCCCCTTTATTGATTCCTTTCACCCACTTAAATACTTTAACATATCTCCCCGCACTCTTCGTCTTTCTAGGGAATGCAAGTTAAGTTTCTTTAACCTATCCTGATATGGAAGGTTTCTAAGTCCCGGAATCATTTTTGTCATTCTTCGCTGCACCGACTCGAGTGAATTTATATCCATTCTATAATAAGGGCACCAGAACTGAACCGCATAATCGAGGTGCGGCCTGACTAGCGCAAGATATAGTTGCAATAAGACCTCTGCACTCTTGTTACTTACACTTCTAGATATAAAACCCAATACTCTGTTTGCCTTATTTCGAACATTAACGCACTGTTTTCTAGGCCGTAGGTCCGGGCTTACAACTACCCCTAGGTCTCTTTCACAAGTCGACTTCTCTAGGTTGATGTTGTTAAGGCTGTATACATTATAAATATTTGTTCTTCCAATATTAAGTACGCTGCACTTGCTGGTGTTGAATTTCATTTGCCATTTTTCAGACCACCCCTGCAGTTTATTTAGATCCTCCTGTAATGCATTTGCATCCTGCTCTGAATTAATCTGCCGCCCTATTTTGGTGTCATCCGCAAACTTGCTTAAGTCACTGCTGATACCAGTATGTAGATCGTTTATGTAGATTATGAACAAGAGTGGGCCTAGTACTGACCCCTGGGGAACCCCACTAGTTACACGGCCCCACTCAGATTTAACACCATCTACGCTGACCCTCTGGTGGTGAGGATAGTGAGGAAAATGATGGTGGTGATGATGATGGCGAGGGTAATGATGATGATGAAAATAATGATGACAAGTGAAGGTGATGATAATGTTAATAAGGAAAGTAATATTAAGGATAAAACAATTCAATTAATATTTGGTTAAAACACTGGCAGCATCGTGTGTGTGTGTGTGTGTGTGTGTGTGTGTGTGTGTGTGTGTGTGTGTGTGTGTGTGTGTGTGTGTGTGTGTGTATCCATAGACTTCCGTTATCGCCCATTTAAACAGATCCCATTGAAGTTTTTTTTTTACACAAGTTTGGTAGATAATGAGAAATTAAAACAAATTAATGCTTTTTTTGGTTTAGTTTTTGATTATATGAAAAAAAACACAACTGGTCGACGTTACTTAAGGTGCTTTAATTACCATAGTACACCTTGTCTACTTAATTACCTTATGGTTAATCACGTATAATCCCCCGATGACCCAAATCCTCTTACTACCAATCTTCCAATCAGTTAAGAATCTCCTCCAAACGTCACAACCCAAACTTCATCATCTTGGCCACAGAGCTGTTGACATTTATACAATTATCCAATCAGCTCACCGTAGCCCCACCCAATCACCTTGACGCCGGCACATACACGACATAGAAGTTTATCCAATCACCTAATCTAACCAAACCTAACCTATTCCAATCATGGCCCCGGGCGGGAGACATGTATATATTACGTTAAACAAATTCCTCCAATCAGCCAATGGATACGTATTCCAATCCCCTTGGTCTCTGCACTCACGCTAAGTCATACAAGGTCATCCAATCCCAGTCATCCCGGACCTGCCAATCTGTGCAGAAACTCGAGGACAGCGAAGGAAAGGAGGGAGGGGGAAGAGAGAGAGTGGGAAGAGAGGGAGAGGGAGATTGAGTGGGGAGGGAGGGCGAGAGGATAGAGTGGGGAGGTTGGGTTAGCTTAGGGTGGGTTAGTTTATGATGGGTTAGCTTAGGGTTAGGTTAGCATAAATGAATAGAAAAACGATATATGTGTTGTGTTACCAATAGTAAGAGAAACAATTGAGACCCTTCAATTGTGTGTAAATGAGACAGAAAGTCAGATGAGCAACCTGGGACTTGGTCACAATTTTCGTGATGCCATATGGCAGCAGGGTCTACCATTAGACAACACTGTGCTTCCAATACCTTCCCAGGAAGGTAGTGCCTCCCTGTTTGACAACTGCCTGCTAACTCCTGATTAATAAGATTAGGATAATGGAAGTTGGGCTAGATTAGTTTAGGTTAGGTTAGGGAAACTGCAGCGTACCTATTGGCCCATACTGGACAGTCCCGTTTACACCCAGCCCCTATGTTTGAAGCTATCCAGCGTCTTCGAGTTAATGATAATGTTTGGTAACTTGTTCCACTCACCCACTACTGTATTTCCAAACCAATGTTTACCTATCTCACGCTTAAATCTAAATTTGTCTAATTTAAAACCATTGCTACGAGTTCGCTCCTGGTTGGATAGTTTGAATACCTTGGTAATGTCCTCTTTGTTCAGCCCTGACTTCCATTTATACACCTCGATCATATCGCCCCTCACTCTGCGTCTCTCGAGGGAGTGCAAATTAAGATGCTTTAACCTGTCTCTGTACTCAAGGTTACTAATGCCCAGGATTAGTCTTGTCCTTTTCCTCTAAATTCTTTCTAGGTAAATTAGGTTTAGGTTTGATCGGGCTAGGTTAGGGTAAGTTAGGTTACGATAGATAAGATCAGGTTGGGTTAGGGTAAGTTAAGATAGATTAGACTAGACTAGGTTAAGTTACGTTAGTGTTGTTGTGGTTAATCTTAAGGTGAAATAAGCTGGGGGCTAATCGTCACGTGACCAACACAGGCCCACAGTTCTCCCTGCGCTGGGAGTAATGGACAAAGAATCAACTAATAGTTTCCTACCCAACTAATTTCAGCCTTTTGCGACCTAACTGATCACGTATTCAGTGGGATGATCACCGGTTTAGGATGATCAGACAACCAGCAAGGATGATCAGCGGTCTAGAATGATCAGACAGCCAGCAGGGATGATCAGCGGTCTAGGATGATCAGCGGTCGAGGATGATTAGCGGTCTAGAATGATTAGCGGTCGAGGATGATCAACGGGCTAGGATGAACACGCGACTAGTGAACTAATGAAGCAACTTTTTGGGACCAACTCCTAACGACCTCATTAAAAGTTTGTAATCTGTTTACTATTAAGGCGATACTGACCTAAGTCATGACTCCCCTACACGACCACACGCCAGCCTGGTACACCTCTTGGATGATGATGATGATGATAATAATAATAATAATAATAATAATAATAATAATAATAATAATGTGTAAAAAAAAGCAAAAAAAAACATTACTAATTATAATCAAATTGGGTACATGTTGAAAGGGGATACAGGGTGGTTACAGGGGATACAGGGTGACAGGGGATACAGGGTGACAGCAAATACAGGGTGACAGCAAATACAGGGTGACAGCAAATACAGGGTGACAGGGGACACAGGGGTTTAAAAAATACGGAGGCCAACTAACTAATTCTAAAAGTGATATAGCGTGTTCACAACCCTGCCAACCTCAGCCGGTCTGTATAAGGTTGATATACGAGCTTAATATCCGGCAGCCGGTCGCAAATTTTTTTTTATAATATATATAAAGGCGAAGCGACCCACAAGGCTGAATAGTTCGGTAGTCACTTGAAAAAAAAAGTAAGTTTCCCAAAAGTGGATATTTGTGACGGTGATGCAGCCAGAACTGTTGTGAGATGGGGGTGATGATGCCCCCTCTCTCCCTTGTGTGTGTGTGAGAGAGAGAGAGAGAGAGAGAGAGAGAGAGAGAGAGAGAGAAAAGGAGAATGAAAGACAAAAATGACAAGAGAAGAGAGAGAGAAATAAAAGAGACTGAAAGACAAAAATAAAGAAAAGAGAAAAAAAACGAAAGAAAAAACGAGAAGAGGAAAGAAAAAAGGAGGAGAGAAAGAGACTTGAGAAGAGAAAAGAGAGAAAAGAGATAGAAAGAGAGAGAGAGAGAGGAAGAAATAAAATCGCTGCTGTGGAATCCTGAAAAATGTGGGAAATTATCTAAGATCAAGAAGATAAAGCAACCAGCAGCATCACCAGGCCAGATACAACGAGTTCGCTCTTTTTTATATTTTTCATTAACGAGAAACAGAAACAAAATCGCAGCGTTTCACATCAATTTTTTTTTTCGATTTCAAGTCCATTAAAATGTATCCAACACTATTTAACTATTAGTAAGTATCTAAATGAAAGAAACGAAAGAAAGAATGAAAGAAAACAGAAAGAGAAAGAAAAATGAGAAGAAAAATAAAGAAAGAAAATAAGAAAAACATAATAAATACATAAATAAAATGAGAAGAAAGAAATTAAAAATAAAATAAAGAAAAAATTGAAAAGAAAGAAAAAAGAAAGAAAAAAGAAAGAAAAAAGAAAAACAATGGAATATCTAGAACTAATAGGACTTGGTAATGCTTTACAACTATTAGCTAGACTCATGAAGGCTCAAACAAACAAGAGGGAGGAATTTAATAGAGGGAAGAAAAGATGGAGGAGAGCGATATAGAGGGAAGAAAAGATGGAGGAGAGCGATATAGAGGGAAGAAAAGATGGAGGAGAGCGATATAGAGGGAAGAAAAGATGGAGGAGGTGCGATATAGAGGGAAGAAAAGATGGAGGAGAACGATATAGAGGGAAGAAAAGATGGAGGAGAGCGATATAGAGGGAAGAAAAGATGGAGGAGAGCGATATAGAGGGAACAAAGATGGACCTCTCTTATTATCTACAACAGAGGAAGGAGAAAATGGGAGGGAGGGAAGGAGGGGGGGAGGGTGGGGAGGGAGGGAGGGAGGAGGAAGGGAGGAAGGGAGGGGGAGGGGAGGGAGGGAGGGATGAGAGAAGAAATCCGTTAAATCAGATATCGGAGGAAATAACCGAACCCTCCACTTTAACGGCCACTTTACCTCTTCCTCCGGTCATTACACTCCAATGATTTAGCTTAAAAAAACAAAAAAAACGCAGATATGTTAATGTCGTCATATTTCATCTATTTTTTTCACTTTATTTTCTTTTCCTTGATCTAAATCGGAGACGCTCAGCACAATGCCGATGGTCATTTAACACAGTTGATAGTTTCTGAATGAGGTGTTTTAGTACGGCAGCAGAGGTAGTGTTTCAATTCGGAGGGTTATCTTAGAGGCAGGGTTTCAACTTGGAGGGTTATCTTAGAGGCAGGGTTTCAACTTGGAGGGTTATCTTAAAGGCAGAGTTTCAACTTGGAGGGTTTCAACTTGGAGGGTTATCTTAAAGGCAGGGTTTCAACTTGGAGGGTTATCTTAAAGGAGGGTTTCAACTTGGAGGGTTATCTTAGAGGTAGTGTTTCAATTCGGAGGGTTATCTTAAAGGAGGGTTTCAATTCGGAGGGTTATCTTAGAGGCAGGGTTTCAACTTGGAGGGTTATCTTAGAGGCAGGGTTTCAACGGAGGGGTTATCTTAGAGGCAGGGTTTCCAACTTGGAGGGGTTATCTTAGAGGAGGGTTTCAACGGAGGGTTATCTTAAAGGCAGGGGTTTCAGCGGAGGGTTATCTTAAAGGAGGGTTTTCAGCGGAGGGTTATCTTAGAGGCAGGGTTTCAGCGGAGGGTTATCTTAGAGAGGAGGGTCTCGCTTGGAGGGAGGGTTAGCATCTTAGGAGGCAGGGTTTCAACTTGGAGGGTTATCTTAGAGGCAGGGTTCAACTTGGGGGTTATCTTAAAGGAGGGTTTCAACCCCGGAGGGTTATCTTAGAGGGTCTCAGCTTGGGAGGGTTGGCTATCTTAGAGGGAGGGTCTCAACTTGGAGGGGTTATCTTAGAGGCCAGGGTTTCCAGCTTGGAGGTTTATCTTGAGAGTGAGGGTTTCAACTTGGAGGGTTATCTTAGAGGCAGGGTTTCAAATTGGAGGGCTATCTCAGAGGCAGGGTTTCAACTTGGAGGGTTATCTTAGAGGCAGGGTTTCAACTTGGAGGGTTATCTTAGAGGCAGGGTTACAACTTGGAAGGTTATCTTAGAGGCAGGGTTACAACTTGGAAGGTTATCTTAGAGGCAGGGTTTCAACTTGGAGGGTTTTATTCTCCTGAAGATGATTAGGTTAGGTCAGGTCAGGTCAGGTCGAAGAAGATCAGAGCAGGTGTGTGTGTGTGTGTGTGTGTGTCCTCAGCTGCACCGTTAAAGACCTCAACCTCGTAAAGTGGAAGGACCCGGTATTAAGACACACAGGGTTATCACGCCCGGGTACAGGAATTGTCTCTGATAATCCTGCCCGGGGCCGGAACTATCGCCCGGTTAATGGTGCTGAGGGACCTAAAGGCCTTTGATTAATGGAAATGAGGTCAAGATTGTTTGGTGGGGGGTTGATGGCGGAGGGCACTAATGGGTGTGAGGGTACTTAGCAGAGCCCACCATTTGAAGAATCATTTTTAGAAACGTTTCCAGGACAGTATTTGTGAGATTTCAGGTGGATGAAGCACCTAACCCTAACCTTCTCCTAAACTGCACCCATATATACGAACTTTTCCCTCCCTCCTTCCCACCCACCCACCCTACACCACCCTACCCCACCCTACCCCACCCACCTCACCCCACCCCACCCCACCCCACCTCACCCCAAAACACCCCACCCCAACCCACCCCATCCCACCTCACTCAACCAACCTCACCCTCAGTCCCCAACCCTATCTCTTTTATCACGATTTCTCTTATTCCTCCTGTTCCCTCTCCTCTTGTTTATCATGCTCTCTCTCATTCTTTCTCTCGTCTTGTGTCCTCCATTCCTCTTCATCAGACTCGTTTCTCTCTCTTATCACGGCACCATCACCACCATCACTCCATGTTCCAATAATATTTCATAATGTTTGAGTCTCTTTTATCCAAGACTTTCCCTTTTCCCCGCTTTTAATCCTCTCATTTCTCCTCCTATCATCAAGATTCTTCTATTTATTTGACATTGCCTTAATTCCTCGTTTATCTTCCCCACGTTATCCGTATCTTTCCTTCCACCTTCTCCATCTCTTTTCTCCAGTCTTCTAAAGAGTTTGTTATTCACCACAGGCACGGAAATAAAATCCTTCGACGTCCCTGTTACTTCGTTTAACTGTCTGTGTTTCTGTCTTTCTGTTTTTCTTTGTCTGTCTGTCTGTCTGTCGGTGTTTGTTTCAGTACTTTGCAGTCCCTTACGAGTGCCAAGGTTAAAATTATTCCCCTTACGAGTGCCAAGGTTAAAATTGTTCCCCTTACGAGTGCCAAGGTTAAAAATATTCCCCTTACGAGTGCCAAGGTTAAAATTATTCCCCTTACGAGTGCCAAGGTTAAAATTATTCCCCTTACGAGTGCCAAAGTTAAAATTATTCCCCTTACGAGTGCCAAGGTTAAAATAATTCCCTTACAGTGCCAAGGTTAAAATTATTCCCTTACGAGTGCCAAGAGATTCCAAAAATATTCCCTTACAAGTGCCAAGGTTAAAATATCCCCTTACGAGTGCCAAGGTTAAAATTATTCCCCTTACGAGTGCCAAGGTTAAAAATATTCCCCTTACGAGTGCCAAGGTTAAAAATATTCCCCTTACGAGTGCCAAGGTTAAAAATATTCCCCTTACGAGTGCCAAGGTTAAAAATATTCCCCTTACGAGTGCCAAGGTTAAATTATTCCCCTTACGAGTGTCAAAGGTTAAAATTATTTCCCTTACGAGTGCCAAGGTTAAAAATATTCCCCTTACGAGTGCCAAGGTTAAAAATATTCCCCTTACGAGTGCCAAAGGTTAAAAATACTCCCCTTACGAGTGCCAAGGTTAAAATACTCACCTTACGAGCTACTGACCTACAACAAGTATATAAATTTCATGACATTCTCAAGTAATGTTGGTCGATAAGTCTCGGCATTTTCCTCTCGGTCACCTGACATACTATCTTCCTCCTCCATCTCCCTTGTTTACTTTATCTTCCTCCCCCGTCTCCCTTGTTTACTTTATCTTCCTCCCCATCTCCCTTGTTTACTTTATCTTCCTCCCCATCTCTTTCGTTTATCTTCCTCCTCCTTCTCCTCTCCATTCTCTCCTGCATCGTTCTCAATAATTTATTTTGCTGTTTCTGCATCTTCCTGCCTCGTTTGTCTTCCTCCTCTACATTATTCCTCATTTTATTTGATATTTCCCCCCTTGTTCTCCTCTTTCTCTCATGCTCTATCATTTTATTCCATCCTCTTCCCACTTTTCTTTTCTCTTGTGTGTTTCATTCTCTATACCGCTTTATTATCTTCCTCTCTTCTACCTCCTTTCCTCATTTTTCTCTTTGTCTTCCTTCTCTTTCCTATTTATTTTTTTCAATTTTGTTTCCTGCTTCATCTCCTCCTATCCTTATCTTCATCACTGTCTCCCCCCCTTCCTTAACCTCCTCCTCCTCCTCTCCTTCGTGTTATCTTCCTCTTCCATCTTGCCCTTTATCGTTTACTCCGCCTTGCCCTTCACTTGGTCTGGTTCGTATATTGTGACTCCCGGCCTCCTGGTGTTTCTCTTGCCCCCCTGGCCCCTCCTCCTGTATCCTGGCCCTTCCTCCTGTATCCTGGCCCCTCCTCCTGTATCCTGGCCCTTCCTCCTGTATCCTGGTATCCTGGCCCTCCTCCTGTATCCTGGCCCTTCCTCCTGTATCTTGACCTCTTCTCCTGTATCCTGGCCCCTTCTCCTGTATCCTGGCCCCGCCCCCGTGTATCCTAGCCCCTCCTCCTCCTCCTGGCCCGGTAGTCCTCAACCCCAAGTCACTATGTCAGGATTCAATTTTCCTTCGCTCTTATTCTGGCGAAATTTCCATCGAGTTTTGGTTTCGGGAAGTGGTTGATTGTGGCGGCGGGGGGACCTGGGATGGGGGTTGGGGTGCTTGACTTGGGGGGATCTGTGTGTAGGGGGTGTGTGTTATGGGTGGTGTGATGGGGAATGAATTGGGGGGTGATGAGTGTGTGTGTGTGTGTGTGTGTGTGTGTGTAATAATAAATAATAATAATAATAATAATTAACGGTTTATTGAAAGAGCTTGGCAGCCAGAAGGCTGAAAATATACATAATTGGGGAATGGGTTTCGAATTACAAATAATATACAAATAACATAAGTGATATAAATAATATATATAATAACTAGATGGGGAAAAGCTCAAACTACAGTTCATTTCAACATAGTGACAGTGCAAGAAGTAGTATTTACTGGGAGTGAATACACTGGTTTATTACAAGTTATTGATAATTACTACAATGGTTGGGACTGGGCTGTTCTTATAGCGATCAGTTCGTGCACGTATGGGCTGGATGCGGTTGTGGTGTCGAACAGCAATTCTCGGGCTAGGGATCTCAGGTGGTAGTAGGAGCCGGTGTCGAGGGTGTGCGTGTGTGTCAGCGGCCCCCCTCCACCAATAGATCTCTCTCTCTCTCTCTCTCTCTCTCAGCCGTAATCGACAACATTCAGATTTATGAACTTTTGATAAATCGCCTTAAGGAGGTTGGGCTCGTAAATTGAAGGGGATTGTATCATCTGTAACCAAGTTGTGAATCTCTTCCCGGAGAGTTGAAGATCCCAGTCTGTGACCAAGTTTGAATCTCCTTTCACTATCTCTCAGTCTCTCTCTTTCTCTCTCTGTTTCTGTCGCTTGCTGTTTTCTCCCGTCTCTTTTTCTGTCGTTTCCTCTCTGTCTGTCTGTCTCTCCTGTTAGCTATCTTTGTCTCACCTTTTCTGTCGCTTGCTGTCTCTCCCCTCTCTCTCTCTCTCTCTCTCTCTGTTTACAATCTTTGGCCAAACTGGAACCATCTCTTACATAACTCCGGCTTAGCGTTACATAAAGAGGGTCTGATTCTTATTGGTGATGATCGGCGCCCTAACGAGGTGAAGCTCTTAAGGAGAATCCTTTAACAAAAATCTGTCAGAAAAAACGTTGATTTGTTGATGATTTTATAATTACGTAAGAAGGAAATTAAGAACTTGTGGATGACCTGAAGATTAAGCACCCTAGTTTCTTTCACGTGATGATTAAACTCCTTTAACCTAACCTAACCTAACCTAACCAAACCTATCCTAACCAAACCAAACCTAACCTAAGCTAGGGTGCTTAATCTTCAGGTAGACTCCATCTTAAGTAAGTAAGTGTATCATGATAAAAGAGTGTTAAGAGAAGCATAAAATGAATCTTCTTTTTCTACCATACTCTTCCTCTTCCTCATTCTTATCTTCCCCATCCATCCATCCATCCATCCCTTCACTATTCTTATCTCGGCTCCTTTAATCTATCCACTGGGCGTCCTTATCTCCTCTACGACATCTACACAGTATCTCTCTTCCTCCTGCCTTTCCTTCCTTCCTTAATTCCTTCCTTCTTTTCTCTCCACCCATCCATCTACTCTCCACCCCCCCTCCCCCACAAGGACACGACCCAGCACTCTACTCCTCCTTCCCACCCCCCCTCCCCTCCCCCTCCCCTCCCTTTAAGGCCCGAGCCACTGGGCATCCCGCCAGCACCAGGCGTGTCTGTTCCACCACCACCACCACTACTACGCTACAACCACTGCTACTACGCTACAACCACTGCTACTACCACCATTCTACCACCACTACTACCACTATTCTAATATTGGCACTACTTCCATTAGCACCATTCTACCAACACCACCACCCTACTACCACCATGCCTATGCTACTACCATCATCACAACCACCAGGTCACCAGCACAGCTCCACCAACACACACACTAATAGCACAGCCCAGCACAGCTCCACACAGGCCAGCACAGCCCCCCACAGAGGGATGGTGACAGAGACCAATTAAAAAAGAAATTATGAATTAGCGTCGCTCGTTCGCTATTGTGATTTGGTATAATATAAGGAAATTAAATTTTAATCCCCAATAATATAATTATATCTGAATATTTGGCAGCCTTATGAAACTAATTGGTATATATGTGTGCGTGTGTGTGTGCGTGTGTGTGTGTGTGTGTGTGTGTGTTTGTATGCACGCACACACATACATATGTATATATACAGGATATTCCTAAATCTACGCCTCACTGTCTCTCCCTTGCACACTACCTTTCACTCCTCCCCACACCCACAACACTCCAACATAACGCACCCTAGTACTCTCTCTCTCTCTCTCTCTCTCTCTCTCTCTCTCTCTAAAACACGAAAACAACATAATCCTTTAGCTCCACCACCACCCACCCACCAGGGGGCCGACACACACACTCAGCATGTATCTCCTGTGGTGGACCAAGTGCTCCCACAATATCCTTTCTTTAACCCATTTCATAAACTAATACTATCTGGTTTGCATTAATCTGTCTATCTATCTGTCTCTCTGTCTAGCTGTCTGTCTATCTATTTTCATCTCTTACCATGAGCTAATACTAACTTACTTATCTATTATCTTTAACATAATATTTCCTAGTCTTTACTATGTATGTATGTATGTATGTATGTATGTAAACACCTCTTACACAATCACACAGTCTCATTACATAAATAAGCTCGACAAACAATATACTACAATATAATCCCTTCATTACCTAATTAAATACTGAATCTTTAAACCGGGTCAACTTTCCTAACATCAACACGACATCACCACCACAAACAGCACCATGGTAAAGCACCTCTGAGATAGCCCTGACCTATGACCTTTCTTGACCTCTTAATTTTGAATAGGTCTCTGCGTATCCCTAAGACCGACGCCTTCACAGAGAAAGACAGGCTGATAGATAGACAAACTTAGGAAGACAGATTTACTGACAGAAATAACAATAACAATAATAATAATAATAATAATAATAATATCACCACCTGACAGTCCAGTTACATGGTGAAAGTCCAAGGAAATAGGTCTTAAAAGTTACCCTAAAGACTGTCATCAAGACCAGTCAGTAATTAGGTCTTTCACTCAAATCATTAGGTCTCAGGAGGGAGGGTGATGAGAGGGGAGGGGGAGAAAAAGGCTAATCCAATTTCCCGGACCATTTACTTCCCGGCGTCTGTGGAGGAGAAATGGAAAAAAAAATAATATAAAATTTGACTTTATCTTATTTTTCCCGAAAGTAAGACTCAATTTTTAGTTCTGGGACACTTGGATAATTATTACATGACAATTTACCTCGTATATATAGTCATGACTGTGTTTTGAATTAATTTTTTTTTCACCACACACACACACACACACACACACACACACACACACACAGGAATAATATTTTGTATATGTTGTTATTATAATTTACTGGGAATTAGTTTATATTGTAAAAATGTGTGTAGGTTAGGTTAGGTTGAGTTAGGTTAGGTTGAGTTAGGTTAGATATGATGCTACTGATATAATTTGTACAATAATTATCTAAATGATCGTCACTAATTACAGACCATTTGGAATATTCGAAAAACCCACAAAAATTACAACTATTTCACAATTTCACTTTCATGAGATAATTGCGGTATAGCGGTAGTTTATTTCTGAGTCTGTTAAAACTCTGAACTAATCTGTAAACATTAGTAACCAAATGCGTAGTTCAACAATTCTAATTATAAATGAATATTAACAATCTAATTTAACCCAAACTTAACCAAAACTAACTTAATTTAACCTAAACTTACCCAACTTAACCAAAACTAACTTAATTTAACCTAAACTTACCCAACTTAACCAAAACTACCCGAACTTAAAATCTAACCTGAGCGAACCTTAATTAACCTATCGTAACCAAAAGTAACCTAAGTTATCAAAAACTAAAGTAACCTAACCAAACCTAACGTAAAATAACCTAACTTAATAAAAAACTAACCTAACCCAACCAAACCTAACGTATCCTAACCTAATGCTAGGATAACGAAGGACGTCTTAAATGAAAGTGTCAACTATTTAAAAGACACAATTAAATCCATTCAGTTAGCACAAAAAAAGAACACAAACTTATCTCGCTTTCGTTAGACACCGGTTCGTTGTTGGGTTTAACCGGATGATTACCTCTAAACTGTTTAATTTACATACAAACACGGTATTAATACGGCCTTTAAGAAGTACCGAGGCATTTAAACAAGTGTAACACCCATTAAAACCTCCTTAATCAAGCGAGTATTACCCTTACCACCCTCTATACCCCAGTGACAACCCCCATTCACCCTCACGACAACCCTCCATTCAACCCCCCCCCCATGACACAAATGACACACGCCACTGTCACTACCAGCAGCACACACTAAGGGCAGTGTTGACCCTACAGCTTCAAAACACTACTCCCATATCACCACCTGGAGTCCACATACGGTAGTACAGTGGGTGTTGTCTCATCTCCCTACATACCCAGCACCGTTGCCCACATAGTACCAATAAGCACACTATAAACACCATCATCCCACGTGTAGTTTCCAGGGGCGCCGCGAGGAGTCAGGTGGCCCAGAGCAGTGCCTCGCCCCTCCCAGGTACCACTCGACCTGTCCCCGCGAGCTCCTCCCTCACCTCACCTCGCCCGCCGACACCGGGTCAACCTCCCCAACAAAACACATAAAATAAGCCCACTATAACACCACCCTCGGTTGTTTCTAGGTCGGGAACTCACGAGAATATCTTAAACTGCCCCTATGGCTGTTAATTGGGGTGAATCAGTCAGGAGAAAGTAGAGAAAAGGAGCGTGAAAGCAGCCCCTCTTGCAGCCCGCGGCACCGTCCAAACACAACTGGCACGGCTGGAATGTTGCCGAAGCACCTCAACCCACCCGCGATGTCGGATGCCGATTTATCGTTCGCTCTTATTATCCCTCCTTTGCATCGCATTTTTCTTCCTTTCTTCTCATATTTCCAGGAATCTGGGAGCAAACACGAGAGGGGCAGTGAAAACAACCTTAAATTCTGGATATATATTCCCTGTCGGGGCCGACTCAGAACAGGGTGTGAGTGAGGTGCTCTCCGTGAGTGCTAAGTTCGTCGCCCTGGTCCACGCACACCTTACTACTGGTCAGTCCTTCAGTAAAACACCCTCTTAGCCTACGTCACTAAAGGTCATCCAGCCTTCTTAGCCAATCACAAGTGGAGGTTCTCTGTATGAGGTTTCTAATCCTATTGTTACGTAACTATAGGTCATCCCTGGAGCATCGTAACAAAGTAACGTTCGTTGTTATGTCTACGCAGGATCAAACAGATACTTGAAGGTACTAAGATCACATGAACCCCCAGCCAACCAGCTTCCCAGTACAGTAAACATGCGTAAGTTAACATACTGTAGTCTGTCGTCATCAAAGGTCATTCAGAAGCCCGAGAGAGCACTGTAGAGAGCGTTGTTGTATAAGCAGGGTTCGAATATGTAAATAGATTCTTACGTCACTTAAGCCACCCACCAATCAGCGAAAAGCTCTGCTGCGTGAAGAGTGTTTGTATTTTACGTCCTCGTGTAAGTAAATATATCCTCCCGTCATTGAAAGCATCCACCAATCGCAGAGCGGCACCGCGCTAGAAGTAGGCTTCGGGTTTCTTTTTTGTTTACGCTACTGAAGGTCATTCACGCCCTCAGCCAATCAGAGAGGCGCTTCGTTTATAAAATAAGGTTCATTTTTTCGTGAAGGAGAGTGAGTCGAGGGTGGGCTCCCGGAGAGGACGTCACAGCTCCTCCAGGCACAACACCACACACCGGGTAACAAAGACGTGTAAAAAAAATCGAATGGTCAATATGAAACAAGTGACGTATGGATCGATGGACAAAACTGACTGACTGGCCACTTAAGTATACATGATATACTGTCAGTCTAACGTAACAGTCTGATGTCACTTATTGGGGAGTATTGGAGAGAGCTGGGAAAGTGTTGGGGAGTGTTGGGGAGTGAAGGGAAGTATTGGGAAATGTTGGGATGTGGGGAGGAAAGGCTTTTATTATGTTATGGTATTATCATCATCATTATCATTTTTAATAATAATAATAATAATAATAATAATAATAATAATAATAATAATATTATTATTATTATTATTATTATTATTATTATTTGTGTTGTGGTAACGCAGGTAATAACAGTGAACAAATCCCGTTAATAATCAAAACGTAATTCCGATAAGGTTAATGGCTAACGGATATCGGGTAAAAGTAACCAATCAGAGCGAAGCTCAGACTGGAATCGACCAATCACCTAACTTTTTACTGTCATCGTTGCCAATGTCGAGACGTGAAGCTTCCGTGAACACATGTAGTATAGTACATGTAATATGTAAGACACTTTGGCAAAACTGATAACGGGTGGTATAGAGACCAACCAATCAGAATAAAGTTCTTAGAGGGACCAACCAATGCCAGTCAGAAAGACAATCTATTAGAGGAGAAGCATTAAGAGGGGACCAGGAAGGCACAGGGACCAACCAATAGAGAGTGAGGGGACAACCAATCAGATGAGAGAAGTTTCAGGGACCAACCAGTTAAAAGAGAGGAGTTTGAGAGTCCAGCCAATCAGAAGAAAGGAATTTAAGGGACGAACCAATCAAAAGAGAGGAGTTTGAGAGGCCAACCAATCAGTAGAGAGGAGTTTGAAAGACCAACCAATCAGAAGAGAGGAGTTTAAGGGACTAACCAATCAAAAGAGAGGAGTTTGAAAGACCAACCAATCAGAAGAGAGGAGTTTAAGGGACCAACCAATCAAAAGAGAGGAGTTTGAAAGACCAACCAATCAGAAGAGAGGAGTTTAAGGGACCAACCAATCAAAAGAGAGGAGTTTGAAAGACCAACCAATCAGAAGAGAGGAGTTTAAGGGACCAACCAATCAAAAGAGAGGAGTTTGAAAGACCAACCAATCAAATGAGAGAAGTTTGCAGGGCCAACCAATCAGCACGAAGGGAAATATCAGAACCCTTATTACTGTTTCCATCATGAGAGAGAAACACAACAGTTGAATGCATTATTACTGGACAGTGGTGAAGGGTTCTCTTGTCGGTCCCTGCTGACACACACGCACACACTCTGACACGAACTCACTTAAAACACACACACACTCAAACACGAACTCACTTAAAACACACACACACACACTCAAACACGAACTCACTTAAAACACATACACACACACACACTCAAACACGAACTAAAGCACACACACACACACACTCAAACACGAACTCACTTAAAACACACACACACACACACACTTAAAGACACACACACACACACACACACACGGGGTGGATTCGTGATAGGTGTCAACATTAAGCTCACTCTGTGGGCGCCCCAAGACACCTGAGAAAACAGCACCAAGTGGAGTCGTCAGGAAGTGAACGACAGAGGGATGGTGAAGGATGAGGAGGGATGGTGAAGGATGGTGAAGGATGTGAATGATGAGGTGTGAGGATGATGAGGGATGGTGGAGGATGGTGAAGGATGGTGAGGGATGGTGAAGGATGATGTAGGATGGTGAAGGATGATGTAGGATGTGAGGATGGTAGGATGGTGATGGTACATGATGGTGATGATGAGGGATGTGAGATGGTGAGGGATGGTGAGGGATGGTGAGGGGGATGGTGAAGGATAGGAGGATGGTGAAGGATGGTGAGGGTGTAGGATGGTGGGATAGGGATGAAGGATGATGGTGAAGGGTATGTGATGAAGGATGCATGATGAGGATGATGAGGATGGTGAAGAAGGATGGTGAAGGATGGTGATGTATGGTAGGATGGTGAGGGATGGTAGGATGATGAGGTTGGTGGATGGTGAGGGATGGTGAAGGACGGTGATGTATGGTGGGAGGATGGTAGAAGGCGAAGGATAGTGTAGGATGTGAGGGATGGTGTAGGATAGTGAGGATGTGGATGATGAGGATGGTAGGAGGGATGGTGAAGGATGGTGATGAGTGGATGGTGAGAGGATGGTGTGGATGGTGAGGGATGGTGGGGCGAAGGATAGTGTAGGATGATGTGATGGGGATGGTGAGGGATGGTGTAGGATGGTGAATTATGGAGATGGTGAAGGATGATGGATGATGGTGTGATGGTGTAGGATGGTGAGGGATGGTGAGGGATAGGATGTGAGGATGATGAGGAGTGTAGGATAGTGAGGATGTAGGATGTGAGGGGGTGGATGATGAGGATGGTGAAGGATGGTGAGGTATTATGTAGGATGGTGAAGGATGATGAGGGATGGCGAAGGATGGTGATGTATGGTGTAGAATGGTGAGGGATGGTGAAGGTTGGTGTAGGATGGTGAAGAATGATGAGGGATGGTGAAGGATGGTGAGGTATGATGTAGGATGGTGATGGATGTTGAAGGATGATGAGGGATGGTGTAGGATGATGAGGGATGGCGTAGGATGGTGAAGGATGATGAGGGATGGCGTAGGATGGTGAAGGATGGTGTAGGATGGTGAGAAACGGTGAGATGATTTATCCAGGTGTAAGGAGTATGGGAGATAGCAGGCGTGGGGAGCAGAGTAAAGCAGGAGGGTAAGCAGTTAACGAGGAGGGTCGAGGTAATTACCACCAAGACACTAACTACCCGGTCAGTGGGACAACTCCACCCTTAACTGCCCAATTGGCTCGGTGGAGGACCAACCCCGCCGTCCATCAGGGTTGTATTAGGTTAGTGTAACAAGCTTGTCTCTCAACTATAATCTGATTGTGAGGGAAACTTGGCAATATCTAGGGGATACACGAAGTTTGGCACCGCTGGAGAAAATCTGACAGGGCCGGATAATTCATTTCAATTCAGAAGAAGTTTTTGGCAACGTTGTAAGAGTTTGTCAATTTGATTTGGCTGGTTTGGCAACATCGAAGAGAATATTATTTGACAGAGTAGAATATATTATCATTACGAGGGTAAAGGTTTGGCAGAGTCGCAGAAAATATAGCTATAAGTATAGTATGGCATTATTCCAGAGATTATTATTATGAAGATTTGGCAACGTCGGAGATATTATTATTATTATTATTATTATTATTATTATTATTATTATTATTATTATTAAGGGTTTTAACAACGTTGGAGGCAAAAGTAGAAAAGTTAGGTTGCATTAGGGGCAGGGGGGTGGGGTGGGGGACTGAACAAAGGGGTAAGGCAGTAGTTATCTCACTTGGAGGGAGGAAAAGTTTTGGTGTGTCAAGAGGAATTTCAATGTTGTGATAATTTACAGCGTCGAGGCTAAACTTTTGTGGTGATAATAATGAGAGCTGGTGTGAGTTCTGTGGCGAGCATAAGTACAGTAGATAAGAACATAACGACTGTAGTTCTTTTTTTTTTTGGGGGGGGAGGGTTCTGTTGGTTGACTATACTGTAGCTATCTGAGGGTTAGGTTAGGTTACATTAGGTTAAATTACTGTAGATTAGGATAGGTTAGGTTAGGATAGGTTAGGTAAGGTAAGGTTAGGGTCATTAGGTTAGGTCTGGTCATGTTAGGTCAGGTTAGGTTAGGTTAGCTTAGCTTAAGGTGAATAAACATACCAAAATAATCAAATGGACAACATACAGAGTGACAAACACACTACCAGCAAACACAAGTAAGTTTATCACCAACCAACCAAACAAACATTAAACAAAAGTCAAATAAAAGCGGCATAAGAAGAAACAATAACTAACATTTAGTAAAAAAAAGTAATAATTTCTTTCATTTATTTTCTCTTTAATTTTGATCTGGAAAAATGTTTCATTGACAGCTTCAAGACCCCAAGCCTCTAACAGCACCTAATAACTTCAAGACCCAGGCCTCTAACAGCATCTAACAGCTTCAACACCTCAGCCTCTAACAGCACCTAACAGCTTCAACACCTCAGCCTCTAACAGCACCTAACAGCTTCAAGACCTCAGCCTCTAACAGCTTCAACACCTCAGCCTCTAACAGCACCTCACAGCTTCAAGACCCCGGCCTCTAACAGCATCTAACAGCTTCAACACCTCAGCCTCTAACAGCACCTAACAGCTTCAGGACCTCAGCCTCTAACAGCACCTAACAGCTTCAAGACCCTCGGCCTCTAACAAAACTTCAAGACCCTCGGCCTCTAACAGCACCTAACAGCTTCAAGACCTCAGCCTCTAACAGCTTCAACACCTCAGCCTCTAACAGCACCTAACAGCTTCAAGACCCCCGGCCTCTAACAGCATCTAACAGCTTCAACACCTCAGCCTCTAACAGCACCTAACAGCTTCAAGACCTCAGCCTCTAACAGCTTCAACACCTCAGCCTCTAACAGCACCTCACAGCTTCAAGACCTCAGCCTCTAACAGCACCTAACAGCTTCAAGACCCCGGTTTCTAACAGCACCTAACAGCTTCAAGATCCAGGCCTCTAACAGCTTCAAGACCTCAGCCTCTAACAGCACCTCACAGCTTCAAGACCCAGGCCTCTAACAGCACCTAACAGCTTCAAGAACCAGGCCTCTAACAACTTCAAGACCTCAGCCTCTAACAGCACCTCACAGCTTCAAGACCCGGCCTCTAACAGCACCTCACAGCTTCAAGACCCCGGCCTCTAACAGCACCTAACAGCTTCAAGACCTCGGCCTCTAACAGCTTCAAGACCTCAGCCTCCAACAGCACCTCACAGCTTCAAGACCCCGGCCTCTAACAGCACCTAACAGCTTCAAGACCTCAGCCTCTAACAGCACCTCACAGCTTCAAGACCCCAGCCTCTAACAGCACACACCTTAACACAACACGCTATACATTAACTGCCGTGACTGTACCTTTCCGGGATATTTTTACACCACCAATTACTGAAGGTAAATAAAACAAGGGGTGACTAACCTAGACTTCCTTCTTCCTCTCATTACTGAACTTTGTATATCTTAAGTAAACAAAAAGAACAACGTACACTAAAATATATACAGTATAACATATATTACTGGTGGTATGATAAGGTATACCTGTGTTATTACCTGATATAAAGTGAAATAAAAATACCAAGTTATAAATATATGAATAATGGCTACATAAATGAACTAGTTATGAGAAATATGCCGCGAGAAGTGATGTACTTTATATATTACTAAACACTGATGATATTTAACATGGTTGTGTGTTGAAGTTATTATGCCTGAGTGAACGATGGTTAATAACACTCGCTACTTGAACCACCTTAACACAGTAACGACAACAACAACGATACTGTCAGCTGGTTGACTTCCTTAGGTGTTGTCAAGGTCAAGTGAACCATAATAACACTTGCTACTTCTGTGTGTATAATACAATAACATCACAACTTTAGCTCACACAACAAGCTGGGTGTTGGGGGGGGGGGGACACGTGGGCCTTGGTGGGCTCCTCCTCTCCGCTGGTCACAAGTTAACTAACACAACAGTGAACAGCTCCAGACTCACAATTAACTTTTCCTTAACATTTGCCTCTACCTTGTGCTAAGTCAACGTATTGACCTAAAGTAAAGTTGACGTGTCATTACGGCAATATTCTGGACGTAATCTTCTTGTTTAGCTCAATGGCTACACTCAAGCACGTTTCTTACATCTCCAGGAACGAGAGCAGATGACTGGACGAATTTTCGAGAATCTGGCGCAAGATGAGTAAGTTACAGGGTGAGTGAGTAACATATTTACTCATCGTTTGTATTACGCGTTGAAAAGTGTAACATAAAATATGGCGGCAGGCTGCGGTGGCAGGCTGCGGCGACAGGCTGCGGCGACAGGCTGTCGTGGCTCAGGGCACAATTTATGATCACTTTTATAGCGCATAAATTAACTCACGCTCGATCCTGCTGTAACTGGCGGAAGCGGAGACAAACAGCGGCCGCTGACACCAATGTTGCCAGGCCGCTGACACCAATGTTGCCAACCCGCTGACACCAATGTTGCCAACCCGCTGACACCAATGTTGCCAGGCCGCTGACACCAGTCTTAGCTGGCCACTATTGCGAGAGTTGAGAGGTTGCTTTTACTAGCGTTGCCAGGCTGCTGTATTCAGCGCTGATAAGTCTCTGACACCAAAGTTACCAAGCAGCTGACAACATTGTAGTCAGCCTTCAGACAGGGCACAGCACCCCTGTCCTTACTGTGAGGGAGGTGGCGGTGTCTCTTAGGGGAAACGCACCTCCACCAGCAGTGTGTACTGTACTGTACTTTACTGTACTGTACTGCTGTGCTGTACAGTACTGTACTGTACTGTACTGCTGCGCTGTGCTGTGCTGTACAGTACTGTACTATGATGTACTGTACTATACTGTGCTGCACTGTACTATACAGTACTGTACTGTGCTGTACTGCACACACAACACTCCCCGCCAGCCACCAAGAACATTAACAGTAATCAATAGACACACAACTTAGGTCACCGATGATCTACAGAGCAGCGATTATTCTGGATCCTCTCTGACAGATGATGACATAAAAATAAATTACAAAATAAATTATTATTACTCATGAAATTCAAACATTATACTGAATTTTAATTAAACATTAAAATAATATATATTAGTGACGACTGTTTCCCCCTATCATGTAATTATGTCATCAGTTTTCCCTGACCGATGCACATCCTTTAACTACTTCTGTAACTGTGTGTGTGTGTGTGTGTGTGTGTGTGTGTGTGTGTGTGTGTGTGTGACCGTTATTAATATAATATGATGCTGTGTAAAACGAATTAGAAGAGATAATTGAATACCGTATTATTCCGTGTTTATATTAATTAACACGACATGATAAATGAGACACATTTTACAACACACGTCACACACCTGGCCGCCGGGTCGTTAGCTCACCCTCACCAGGTGTGCTGTCAACAACAGAATTTATAACATTGTTCCAGAATTTCCAGAAAAACAAAGAGTTTGCGAAATTCGTGGAGGCTGGGAAGGTGTGGGCGGTGTTGGCCTTTATCCTGGTTACAAGAGAACAAATAGAGCGGAGACTTATAGATACGTTTAGAAGTAGAGTCATTTAAGAGTTCTGAACAACGAATCAATTACTGTCACAGAGAAGGGATGACGTGAGCTGACATGCAGGACTGACAGAGTGCTCATGTCAACCTCCAGAATGTGGTAGCTGGAGGAACAACAACTCTGCTGACTGGTTCGAGGTACACCTTTGATCAAGCTACTGGTACTCGACTGACACGCTGGGGTCTTCATCGAGGATTAACAATGAAGTCTTGTATAAATCTGGAACACAACGACGCTGAGAGATATTGTGAGTCGTGTTGTAGCTGATGTATTATATGTGTAGGAGGTGGCGGTCACAACACTCACAACCTGGTCCAGCACCTCCACACAGTACAGTATTCTGGTGTGTGTGTGTGTGTGTGTGTGTGTGTGTGTGTGTGTGTGTGTGTGTGTGTGACCGAGGCAGCCAGTACAGGTGGCTCTGATGATACATACACTATTATTTACAAGTGTATTTAGGATGTGACGTTCTCTTTAACCGTCGGATAGAAATGTGGACTGGTGTCAATATCCTCAGCTTTATTATCATACTCTCACAAAAACAACAACTGAGCTTAAGTTCGGTTTGGATATATTAAAGTTGAGTCAGGTTGGTGAAAGTAAAGTTCCACGCTAAACAATCCCTGGCAGCATCTTGGCCAGGAGAACAACAGTATGTAACCTACACTGACAGCACAATACAGGTGTGTGTGTTGGCTCCCCGTCATGGCTGTCGACCACCCCTGATAAGTTCCCACAACTGCCAACCGCGACAAGATAGTTGCTTGACCTACATTTGAGACATCGTGTTTTTCTTTTGTTGTTAGTCGGCGTGAACAAGAAATCCTGCCGAAACAATAGTGTAAACTCTAGCTATTAAGATGTATTTTCCTTAACATATATTTATAACTCGCTGTTGAAGATACAAGAGTGTCAAGGTTCCTGATGTCTGGACGATAACAAGAGAGAGAAAGTGACGGACACATTTGAAGAACAGCTAACAACAGGGACACAACGTTGACACCATTCTGTTTTTCAGGTACACACACACACACACACACACACACACCTGAAAATACACTCCCAACACTGACAACAAGATACGGATCTTTGAGTTCAATGTCAGGAAGAGAAGCATCAATGGTAAAGTTGTACTCGTTAGTGATGATGTATTTAGTGAACGAAATAGAGTGAGTCGTCGTTTCCATAAAGGCCAAGTTATCGTATTCAAGGGGTTAAGTCATCGTACTCAAGGGGTTAAGTCATCGTACTCAAGGGGTTAAGTCATCGTACTCAAGGGGTTAAGTCATCGTACTCAAGGGGTTAAGTCATCGTACTCAAGGGGTTAAGTCATCGTACTCAACGGGTTAAGTCATCGTACTCAAGGGGTTCATAACGACTGGAGGTGTGTTCTTGGGTAATACTTAAGTTTGGGAATATCTCTTGGTGGAGAGAGTTAGCCGATAAACCTGTGAGGGGTGAGTCGCCTGGGGTTGATAGGAACGACTAGCTCCGTGAAAACTAACAAAATGGCTGACTCACAGGATACAATATAGCTGAGTCACAGGATACAATATAGCTGAGTCACAAGAAATAAAATACAATATGTGTCAAAAGTAACTAAATAACTGATTTGGTTAAAGCTAACAAAGCACCTGACTCAAAACTACAAAAACAAGTACCACAACACTTGACTCAGCTGACTCCCCGACAGTTAACAAAACAGCTGACTCACCTAACCTCACCTAACAAAACAGCTGACTCACCTAACAAAACAGCTGACTCGGTTAACACTCGTCTAAAGAAAAATCAACGTAACGTATAAAGTCACCATTAAATTTATTAATATCTAAGATGAGTAAATATTTTCGTGGCGTTGTGTACGGGCGAACTCGGTTACTATTTATGGTAGATGATAAACCTGACGACCCTAAAGAGATGCTGTACCTAACTCATCCTTCTACCTCCTTTCCTACCTCCTTCCTCTCCTACCTTTCCCATCCTCCTCCTACCTTCCCCATCATCCTCCTCCTACCTTCCCCATCATCCTCCTCCTCCTCCTCACACCACCACTGCCGTCCCTTCAAATTAACAAGTCAACACCAGGAATTAAAATAATGTGCCAGTGCTGTGAATGTTCAGATAATCATATATTATTTATTTATTTATTTATTTATTGCAATGCCCACAGAATGATATTGTAATGTACTGTAGTTAATTACGTCTTAAAAGGTTGTATTACTTTGTGCTAGGTATGGTGTATATTACGTTCAGTAGGTACGCGACCCACTAAGGTTTCTGAGTAAAATCCGACTCGCATAAAATTCTAGGTACATAAGAAAATCCCCCTAAGAGAACTCACAAAGTAAAACTGATAACGAGGGAAGAGTACACAAGGAGTTCTCTATACACGAACAAATAAATCAAAATGAAGTTATTAGTAAGAACTTTCTGGGGGAAGAGTAGTCGACTTAAAACACAACTGTAAAGACTGTGGGCTAAGCAAGCAGAGAAATCTTGTTAAGAGGCTACAACTGTATGTACCCTCCGCAGGACTTAAGGCAACAGCGCCCGGGGGAAGACGGCTAATGTTAGAAAAGTACCATGAGCCGGAGAGCTAAACTGTACCAACTGTCTTGTTTTATATTGAAAGTATGTGATCAAGCCTAACTCACCCTTATAAACCTACGGTGCTGCTGGATAGGTTTAATTTGGTTAGTTATATTGTATACAAAAATTAATGGTTCAGTGGTTCTGTTCGTTTATATATTATATGTACAGTATATAACCATTGTTGCCTGGGTCGGCAGGTGGTCAATTTTACTATAGTTCTGGCTGAAAGTAAATTAGTTTTCTGTGGTTGCGGATCGACACCCCCAGCTCTTGTTATTTGAATATAAATTGAACAGTTTTCGGCCTTTATTGATGTCCGGGAATAATAAATTGCACTTTATTGATTTTTATTGTATGGTGGTAAAGGTGAAAGAAAAATGGGACCTCACATTACTAATTGGAAGTTTCTGTCGGCGTCTTTACGGATATACAGTACTATTGGTGTGTTGAGTGACTGTTTTTTCAGTATTTTTTCTACCACTCTGGGTTGATCTAAGCGTTTATCATCAGTAAACATTAAACACAGAAACAAGTACTAATAAGTAATTCACAGTCTCGCTCCTGCGTTTCCCTCACATGAGACAACAGTGGTAAAATAAGTAAAACGCAGACGTCCCATTATTACTTGGAAATTTCTAACGAATTCTTCATGATTATGTTCGTTTATATGCATAGAATGTAAATCAAGTGAGGGAGAAAGATAAGATGAATGTGACGTTACGGAAATTTTTCTTAAGATATTCTGACAAAGGAGAAGGTGCTTCATGTTTATTTACAACCGAGCCAGAGACAACGAGACTAACTTATTATGCAAAATTTTCGATAGCAGACGAAAGAACAAAATTAATTTAATTTTTATTATGTAATCTAGCATACAGATAATAATTTATTTTTCTAAACTAACCAATCATAGTGATCTTTTAGTGTATTCTTTATCTATATTACGTTTAATTGGTTATTTTTTTTGTACTGTCAGATATTGTTTTGTCCTGTTAGCTCTAAAACCGATGATAAACAGCTGCACTCTGTCGTTCCACCAGTATCCCCATTATTATCCCCTCCACCTGATTTGTATTCTATGCATTTAAACGAACGTATCAGTACAGATCCCGTCATAAAATTCAAGGTAATAATGCGTCGCCCTTATTCTACACCTTTACCTGTGTGGAGAGAGAGAGAGAGAGAGAGAGAGAGAGAGAGAGATGGCTGCTTAGTTGCGTCTCACCTAACAACCAGTAGACAACGTATTTATATGTATTGTAATGGTTGCTGAGGACGCTACAAGTGGTTGGCTCTCACGTAATTAAGTCAACTAACAACTCTTTTTTCCCTAAGGTTTTACAGTTAAGAAAAAATAACACTACTTTAAACTTAAAAAAACAAAATTAATCAGAAACACCGTATTTTAGAATTTTCACGAATATTTTCTAACACTAATAAAGTTTATATCACATTAAATTGATCCAAATACTAGAAAAGAAATATATAATTTTACATACTTTTAAAGATTATATCATCGCTTTATTACTATAGGAGTGACTATAACAGTTTGTTTACTAAGCGGGCAGCCAGGTCACCACACTCACGTTGATGGTGAACCAACACTTGACGCCACACCCTTCACTGTTGACTGTACCTCCTCCCCGGCCTAGAGTAACTGTTGACTGTACCTCCTCCCCGGCCTAGAGTAACTGTTGACTGTACCTCCTCCCCGGCCTAGAGTAACTGTGTTGACTGTACCTCCTCCCCGGCCTTCAGTAACTGTTGACTGTGCCTCCTCCCCGGCCTTCAGTAACTGTTGGCTGTACCTCCTCCCCGGCCTTCAGCAGCTGTGGCTGCCACCTCCTCCCCGGCAGCACAAAGTAACTGTTGACTGTACCTCCTCCCCGGCCTTCAGTAACTGTTGACTGTACCTCCTCCCCGGCCTTCAGTAATTGGTGACTGTACCTCCTCCCCGGCCTTCAGTAACTGTTGACTGTACCTCCTCCCCGGCCTTCAGTAACTGTTGACTGTACCTACGACGAGTCCTCTAGATTGACTATTGGCTGCTCCCTCCTCTTCTGTGACTG
>NW_024726235.1:3822661-3840161 GCF_018991925.1 Homarus americanus | reverse complement strand
TCAATACTTTCTCCCACACGCACAGAGTACACCTAATTTTTACTATTTTTATTCAGGATCTTTTTTTTTTTTTTTAATACAGTTCCCCCACTCTGCCGCTGGTGACTGGCTGAGTGCTTTAATAGAGGGGTGTATCGTGGCTGTCTCCTCCATCACCAGGGGGAGGGGGAGAGGGGAAGGGGGGGTGAAGGGGAGGGGATAGGGTTAAGGGATGGAGGGAGTGGGGTAAACGAGGAGGGGAAGGTGGTTAAGGGAGGGGGTAGGCGTGTAAAGAGGGGGGGGAGAGGGTCATGATAGGGTTAAGGGAGGGGGGAAGGTTACCTATACCTTAATGAGATGAACAACACCTGTATAATGAACCTGTCACTACCTTCCTTTACACTGACAAAATATTCCTTACAATATATATAAACAATATGACCGAATGTTGTTGAACTATACATGAACTCTTTAACTATGTACCGTACCTAAAAACTGACCACATACCAGTTGTGAGGCATGATAGCCGTGTTGATGTTTGCTGTTGATTGTAATGGCGGTGGTGAAGGGTGATGGTGGTGATGGAGGGTTGGTGATGGTGAAAGGTGGTGGTGATGGTGAAGTGTGGTGCTGCAGAGTGGTGGTGAAAGGTGTTTGTGGTTCAGAGCCGTAACACCAACAGCCGTGTGTGTCTGTGTGTGTGTGTGTGTGTTTCCTGTCCTGCTAGATAAGACTGAGGAGTGAGGTGTTGTTGTCATCACAGAAGTGCAAGGGGGGGGGGGGGGGTGGTGCTTGAACGAGAGAAAGAGGTAGTTTGGTAGTTATATGACCTGTAAGTACTCATCAACTCGTCTCCAGATACTTTACAGTGTATGTGTGTGTGTGTATGTGTGTGTGTGTCACTTGGCTATACTAAGCGATGTCTCTCTCACACACACACACACACACACTCCCTCTTTTTTCCACACGCCCTCCTCCTCCTCCTCCCTTCTCACCCTTTCTCTTTCTCCACCATTTCCCTCTCCCTCAATATTTCATCTCTTCTTCCTCCTCTCTTTCCCCTGCCCCTCCCACCCTTACCTCTGTCTCATTGCCTCCTTTCCTACTCCTTCCCTCTTTTATCTCTCCTCCTCTTCTTATACTTCTCCATCCCCCCTCCCTTAACCCTGCTTCTCCCTCTTCCAATCTCCACCTCCTTCCCTTCCATCCCTCCCTTCCCGTCTCCCCCTCCCTCCAGGACGTCTCATCTCCATAGACGCGACAGTTAGTTATGAGGGTGAGTTTACAGGCTCTTCCCTTCACTCTGTTTTTTGGTGCACTGGCGAGTCGTCTCTTTGTATGCTTTAATGGTTGACTGTTTGATTTATCTTGGCTGTTGTGGTGGTCGTAGTGGGGGGTCGTTTGTGGTGGTGGTGGTGGTTGTCATGGGGGTCGTTTGTTGTGGTGGTGGTGGTTGTCATGGGGCCGTTTGTTGTGGTGATGGTGGTTGTCATGGGGGTCGTTTGTTGTGGTGGTGGTGGTTGTCAAGGGGGTCGTTTGTTGTGGTGGTGGTGGTTATGGGTGGGGGTTGTTTGTTGTGTGGTGGTGGTTGTCATGGGGGTCGTTTGTTGTGGTGGTGGTGGCTGTCATGGGTCGTTTGTTGTGGTGGTGGTGGTTGTCAGAGGGGTCGTTTGTTGTGGTGGTGGTGGCGCTCGCGGGGGGGCGTTTGTTGTGGTGGTGGTGGTTGTCATGGGGGCGTTTGTTGTGGTGGTGGTGGTTGGTCATGGGGTCGTTTGTTGTGGTGGTGGTGGTTGTCATGGGTTTTGTGGTGGTGGGTTGTCATGGGGGTCGTTTGTTGTGGTGGTGGTGGTTGTCATGGGGTCGTTTGTTGTGGTGGTGGTGCTGTCATGGGGGTCGTTTGTTGTTGGTGGTGGTTGTCATGGGGTCGTTTGTTGTGGTGGTGGTGGTTGTCATGGGTCGTTTGTAGTGGTGGTGGTGGTTGTCATGGGGGTCGTTTGTTGTGGTGGGTGGTGTTGTGGGGGACGTTTGTAGTGGTGGTGGTGGTTGTCATGGGGGTCGTTTGTTGTGGTGGTGGTGGTTGGGGTCGTTTTGTGTGGTGGTGGTTGTCATGGGGGTCGTTTGTTGTGGTGGTGGTGGTTGGGTCAAGAGCTGGTGGTGGTGGTTGTCATGGGGTCGTTTGTTTGTGGTGGTGGTGGTTGTCATGGGGGGTCGTTTGTTGTGGTGGTGGTGGTTGTCATGGGTCGTTTGTAGTGGTGGTGGTGGGTTGCATCATGGAGGTCGTTTGTTGTGGTGGTGGTGGTCATGGGGTCGTTTGTTGTGGTGGTGGTGGTTGTCATGTGGAGTTCGTTGGTGGTGGTGGTGGTTGTCATGGGGTCGTTGTTGGGTGGTGGTGGTTGTCATAGGGGTCGTTGTTTGTGGTAATAGTGGTAATATAATAAAAAAAAACACCCACGGTATATAAAGAATGTTCCCTCATTTTCTCACCTTGTCTCAGGCTCCTAATTTTCCCTACGTCTTCTCAATCTGCCCACTTTCATCCTTCCAATTTCACTTTTCCCCACCTGGCCAACCCCCAAACCCCCATTTCTATTACCCCTCATTTCTCCCACCTTTTCCACAATACGTCTCTTTCCCTCACCTGTTAATACCTCACTTTTCTTCATCTGTCAATATTTCACCTTCCTCTCCTGTCAACCTCTCACTTTTATCACCTGTCAATAAGACACTTTCCTCACCTATCAATTTCTCACCTTCCTCACCTGTCAAAATCTCACTTTCCCCACCTGTCAGTCTCTCAAATTCCTCACCTTGTCGAGAAAATGAGAAGCACGAGTTTCCTCCACCGACCAGATCCACACACCTAGTTCACACACGCGTATCGAAACATGTCACGACTTGTCTGTCAATCAGCTGTTTTTTGTTGACGTCAACACCCAGACTTCTTAAGCTCTCACACACACACACACGCTTTGTTCATTTCCTTTCGTACCTGAACAGCACCAAGCACTACCCCCACATGGCACGAATACATACCTCAAGGGAAATCTTATCAGGAAAGGTTTCTTATACATACTATGTGTCTTGATATTCAGGTGTAAGTCAGTAGATAGGACAGGTGGACAGTACAGGTGCACGTTAGGTAATTGGGTGATGGTATTACACTTATTTGTCATCTATTCTAAAATCTATTTATCTTTTTCCAATTTTTCTTTTGCTAAGAAGAAATGATAATATAACTTAATACAAGAGTCAGTCTATCGTCACATCCTTTTAGCGATGCTCCATTGTTTTATGTACATTAAAACACATAGGATAACATTATTGTCATTTATTCCTTCATTTCTCTTCCATTCTTTTCTTCTATTATCCATTTATTATTCATTTAATTATTTCAATATTTTTCCTTAAAAGTAAACACAGACTATGATTTATAATTACATAATACATTAAGTTCAATAAAATCTATGAATTTATAAGTTCCAATTACATCAATAAGTGCAATAACGTTCACCTTCAGATGTAAACAATGTCCTTAAAAAAATAATAAAATCGAAAACAAAAGAAACATTATATTCTTCATAGATAACACCCCCACATAATGTCATGTATCACACAACAAAATCTATCAAAATCACCATTAAGGATCGTTCACTCGGGGCCATGTGTTCGCTCGTCCACGGCCCGGAAGAGGCGAGCCGTACCACCAGCCTTGCTATGAAATATTAACTAGAGCGGTCATTAGTTCCCCGAGTCCGCTGTAATGGCTAGATTAATTGTGGCCATAACTTAGTATCATCGGTGTTCTTGTCTGTCTCCATCCCTCCCCCCACCCTCTCCTACCCTCCCTCTGTCCCTCCCTGGCTCCTATCCTACACTTTTTACCCCCTTTTTTTCTACCTATTACCTTCCTCCTGCCGTCGGTCCTTCCATCCTCCTTCCCTCTCTCCGCTTTCCTTTCTTGTTTGTCTCCCTCCCTCATTTCCTTCATATCTCCCTCCCCTACCCTTCCTATTTTACTCTCATCCCTCCTTCCCATTCTCCACTCTCCCCTCTTTTCTGTCTCCCCCCTTCACCCTCCCCTCCTCCTTCCTTCCACCCTGCCCCTCCTCCCTCCCTTCACCCTACCCCTCCCTCCTCCCTTCACCCCTGCCCCCTTCCCTCTCCTTCACCCCTGCCCCTCCCTCCTTCACCCTGCCCTCCTCCCCTTCACCCCCCCCCCCTCCTTCCTTCAACCCTGCCCTCCCTCCTTCCCCCTGCCCCCCCTCCTTCCTTCACCCTACCCTTCCTCCCTCCTTCACCCTGCCTCCTCCTTCCTTCACACACCCCCACCCCCTGAATACAACCAAAAGCAGCTGGTAGACCTGTCAACGTTTAGTACCTGGGATGGTGAGGTGGTGAGGGGATGATTTTCCAAGGCTGGTGGTGAGGGTGTGGGGAGTGAGGAAGGGGGAGGGAGAGGCAGAGGGTCAGTATTCTACTCCTCACGGCTGGATAATTTATGTGACTTGGTTAAAGAATATTTTAGTAAGTTAATTTCTAGCTTATTTTTCCTCTCCGTCACCCAATAAAACATCCTACCACCTCCCGTCACCACAATAAAACATCCTACCACCTCCCGTCATCACAATAAAACATCCTACCACCTCCCTGTCATCACAATAAAACATCCTACCCACCTCCCGTCACCACAAAACATCCTACCACCTCCCGTCACCTCATAAAACATCCTACACTCCTCCCGTCACCACAATAAAACATCCTACCACTCCTCCCGTCACCACAATAAAACATCCTACCACTCCTCCCGTCACCACAATAAAACATCCTACCACTCCTCCCGTCACCACAATAAAACATCCTACACTCCTCCCGTCACACAATAAAACATCCTATACTCCTCCCGTACCACAATAAAACATCCTACTACCTCCGTCACCACAATAAAACATCCTACACCTCCCGTCACCACAATAAACATCCTACACTCTCCGTCACCACAATAAACATCCTACACCTCCCGTCACCACAATAAAACATCCTACTCACTCTGTCACCACAATAAAACATCCTACCACTCCTCCCGTCACCACAATAAAACATCCTACACCTCCTGTCACCACAATAAACATCCTACAACTCCTCCCGTCACCACAAAAACATCTACACTCTTCCGTCACCACATAAAACATCCTACCACTCCTCCGTCACCACAATAAAACATCCTACACTCCTCCCGTCACCACAATAAAACACCCTACACTCCTCCCGTCACCACAATAAAACATCCTACACTCCTCCCGTCACCACAATAAACACCCTACACTCCTCCCGTCACCACAATAAAACATCCTACACTCCTCCCGTCACCACAATAAAACATCCTACACTCTTCCCGTCAACACAATAAAACATCCTACCACTCCTCCCGTCACCACAATAAAACATCCTACACTCCTCCCGTCACCACAATAAAACATCCTACACTCCTCCCGTCACAATAAAACATCCTACCACCTCCCGCCCACAATAAAACATCCTACACTCCTCCCGTCACCACAATAAAACATCCTACACCTCCTGTCACCACATAAAACATCCTACCACTCTTCCCGTCACCACAATAAAACATCCTACACCTCTCCCCGTCACCACACAATAAAACTCCTACCGCTCCTCCCGTCACCACAATAAAACATCCTACCACTCCTCCCGTCACCACAATAAAACATCCCACACCTCCCTGTCACCACAATAAAACATCCTACCACTCCTCCCTGTCACCACAATCCTCCACCTGCCATCCTCTCACCACTTTACCATGGCGATCTCGGCTTACGACCTACAT
Organism: Homarus americanus; assembly: GCF_018991925.1. Classification (NCBI taxonomy): domain Eukaryota; kingdom Metazoa; phylum Arthropoda; class Malacostraca; order Decapoda; family Nephropidae; genus Homarus; species Homarus americanus. The sequence continues at coordinate 3,834,337 of NW_024726235.1, read as the reverse complement.
CTCGGCTTACGACCTACATCTCGGCTTACGACCTACATCTCGGCTTACGACCTACATCTCGGCTTAATGCTATACAGCTTACAAGGTCGACCTGAAGTCTCTGCACCACAGAAAATGGGGAATGGCCGGGGGGACTTAGTCTTCTATAATTACCACAGAAAACGGGTCAGGGTGACTAAACTAATTCCATTTACCATGTTATACCCCCTTTTCTCTCTCTCTCTCTCTCTGTTATTCACCTAATGTATCTCACTCAATCTCTCATCTTATTAATTTATCTCTCATTCTTCTCTATCCATTCATGTTCTCTCCCCCTCTTCTATTATCTTATGTCCCTTTTCCTTTGCCTGTCTCCTTCATTCGTTTATTTCTATTATCTCCCCTTCTCTACTTCTACTTTATCTCCCTCATCCATTCTCCATGTCTTCCTCTTGTCACCTTCTTACTCCTACTCTTATCGCTTACCTTCCCCCCCCTCTCTCCACTCATTTACTTCCCTCCCTCTCATCTCTTCTCCTTTATTCCCCTTACTTCCCCTCCCTTACCTCCTTCTCTCTAAACTCCCCCTTCCCTACCCCCCTCACTCTCGTCTCCATCTCCCCCACGTCACTTCCCGTCCTCATCCCGTCACTCTCAAGCGTGCAATCGGACGTTCATTCTTCATGGAGTGCCACTAGCTGGGTCCTCGGTGCCACTAGCTGGGTCCTGAGTGCCACTAGCTGGGTATTGGGTGGCAGTGGGTTATCTTTTGTGCCACTGGCGGGGTTCTGGTAGGTTCTGGGAGCCATCAGTGAAGCTATAGGTGTTATTTGGGTTCTCGGGTCTCTATAAAGGGGTTCCTGGGAGCCACCAGTAGGTTCATTGGTTTTATAAGCGAGATTCTAGATGTCAAGTGGGACAACTGGGAGCTACTATTGGCCTCCTGTTTGCATTATCTAAGTTCTGGATGCCACTAGCGAGTTCCTGGTGTCGCTAGCACGGTCCTGGGCGCCAGAAGAAGCTGCCAGGTGTCAGTAACTGGGTTTGGGTTGCAACAAATATGCTCCAAGGTACAGTACCATCAGCAGAGAACTAGGAGTTGTTAATTGAGTGTTTCCTGGTTGCTGATTCTGGGTGACAGTACTAGCTGCTGGGGTGCTAGCGACAGATCCTGGGTGAACACGGTATACCTGGGTTGCAGTAGCGGCTCTTCGGCGCCACTGTACAATTTCAGTTAATATTCAATGAATGAAAACTCGTTCCGGGATGCAGTATAAGCTGTGAACTAATTCGCTTCTCTGAAGATTGACTATCCTCTTGGAACTCTGCTGTTGCTCCTATCATCGTTTTTCACAACTCCTGCCTCTACATAAAATGGGGAGGGGGTGGGAGGAGTGAAAGGATGAAGTGTCATAAAAATACATTACAGAAAATGGAAAACAAGTCTAATATTCCTGACCGCAAATGGGAGAGAAGAACATCAAAGACAACGGAGGCCGACGCCATTTACTGAACCTTAGACACAAATATTACTCAACATTTTGCCAAATGAATGTATGTACTGCAGCCTCTGAGACGTTATCCAAGCGTTATATAAAATTGGAAATAAATTACAATTAGTCAATACCGTAAGTGGAAGATGAAACCATCCATGACTTACAGAAACGGAACTTTCGGAAAAAAAAAAAATAGGCAGCACATTTTTGTTTATTTATATGACTAACATTTAACAATTACCATGTTGAGTCTGCAAACTTACAGCATACGACACACTTTTAACTGTATAGAAAAGTTTGTGTGTTTGATGATCAATACAAACACTTCCCCTAGACACAGAAAATCCCCCAAGTGACGAGAATCAGTCAGGTTTACTAACTAGGGGAACCAGACGAGTGTGTACGGATAGGGAGGTTAATGGTCATGGGCCAGCGACTCGTGGCTATTACCTACGGGGAATACGATCACCGGTGAGGGATGACGTCTGTATGTGTGATGGGTAAGATAAGGGATGGAAGGAGGGAAGGTAAGGGAAAAGGAAGGAATGGAGTTACACAAGAAAGAATGGAAGGAGTTAAGGAGAAAAGGGTGAGGGAGAAGAGGCGAGTTGAAGGATAATTAACACAATGAGAACGACGAAGTGTAAAAATAAACTGGACTTAGTATTCAAACAAAGCAAATGTTTAAAGCTGAGTGACTCACTCTTGGTGATGTAGGCAAGAATTTATCGTACACTGGCAGTAACGTCGTTGTTGCCACATACAGTTGTACCGCACAATCTTCACGTTTACTCATCTAGCATATAAAACATCAGGTTTTCACCACTCCTTACGTTTCCAGATGCAGTAATTTGTGGTAAATATGCATATCGTGGCGGCGCTGTGATTCTATGCATACTTACCCCCAGCAGACCATTGGATGCATAGCTGTACGAGAGTTTTTCCCTGCCGGGGGCGTTGATTTATCTTCCCTCCCACCTTGCCAGACACGAGATTACACAGGGATTAAAACAGCTCAACGGTGCCGCGGCCCTTGTGACACGCAGGCGCACACCTCACCCGCACGCCCATCACGTACGCCCTCGACACACACACTCATACCCACCGAGTATGTCCTCCACACAAATGGATCAGGAATACTCTCCAAACACACGAAGCTCTCACATAAAAACACACACACGGATCCTGCAGCAGCACCCTCCCACACACACACACACACACACACACAAGAGTCGCCAATGTCTTCTACACACGCACACCCACACACATACCTTACAAACACCTCACACACACACACACACACACACACACACACACACACACATACTTTACAAACACACACACACACACACACACACACACACACACACACACACACACACACACACACACACACACACACACACACACTCACTCTAGTTAATGTTTTATAAGTATCTTTCAAATCTTCTTCCCCCCTCCTTTCTTTTTCACATCCTTCCATTAGTCCTTCCTTCCTTTTCATTCCCTCATTCATCCCTTTCATTCATCCATTTCTACTTACTCCTTCCTGCTTAACTCTTTCTTCCCTCTCAACTGTTATCCTATATCTAAGTTTCTTTCATCTCTTCTATACCTTTCCATCTGTCTCTCAATTATTTCTCCTTCGATTTCTTCCCACTTTCACTCCATTTCCCTTTCCCTCCCATTCCCCTCTCCCTCCATTCCCCTATCTTCTTTCCCATTCTCCTATTTTTCCTCCTTCCTCACTTTTCCTTTCTCTCTCTCTCTCCCCTTCTATAAATCCTCTTTTATCCACTCCCCTTTCTACATCCCTCTCCTCTTTCTCATCTTCCTTCCCACTCTCCTTTTCTTTCTCCCTCTTCTATTTTCCACTCTTCTTCACCTGGCTCACACCTTCCATAAATCACCTTCTCTACCTGGGTAAAACTAGACTAAAGATTCACAGGTATAGAACACACACCAACCATAACAAAAAATAATACCTTTCCTGGATTATTTCAGACGTGTGGCGTATTTTGGGGCGATAGGTTCCGTATTTTTGGGAGGTAGATTGCGTATTTTTTGGAGGTAGGTTGCGTATTTTTGAGAGGTAGACTGCGTATTTTTAGTGGTAGGTTGAGTACTTTGTAGGTAGGCAGCGTATTTTTTGGAGTTACGTTCCGTATTTTTGGGAGGTAGGTTGCGTATTTTTTGGATTTAGGCAGCGTATATTTTGGAGGTCGATTACGTATTTTTTGACGTAGGAGGCATTTATATTCTGGCAAGGAAATTTATAATTAGTTAACATATAAAAAAAATAATAATTTAATGAACTTTTAATCAAAATAAATCTCAGTTATAGAATGTTTTTATTTATACTGAGTTTTGAACATTCTCCTCTCATGGGGGTTGGGATAGAGGCTAGGGGTTGGGATAGAGGTTAGGGGTTGGGATAGAGGCTAGGGGTTGGGATAGAGCTAGGGGTTGGGATAGAGGTTGGGGTTGGGATAGAGGCTAGGGGTTGGGATGAGGTTAGTGGTTGGGATGAGGCTGGGGTTGGGATAGAGGCTGGGGTTGGTATAGAGGCTGGGGGTTGGGATAGAGGCTGGGGTTGGGATGAGGCTGGGGTTGGGATAGAGGCTAGGGGTTGGGATGAGGCTGGGGTTGGGATAGAGGCTAGGGGTTGGGATGAGGCTGGTTGGGACAGAGGCTGGGGTTGGGATGGGGCTGGGGTTGGGATAGGCTGGGGTTGGGATGAGGCTGGGGGTTGGGATGGGGCTAGGGGTTGGGATAGAGGCTGGGGGTTGGGATAGAGGCTGGGGTTGGTATAGAGGCTGGAGGTTGGGATAGGGCTGGGGGTTGGGGTGGGGGCTGGGGTTGGGATAGAGGCTGGGGTTGGGATAGAGGCTAGGGGTTGGGATAGAAGCAAGGGGTTGGGATAGAGGCTGGGAGTTGGGGTAGAAGCTGGGGGTTGCGATGGAGGCTGGGGGTTGGGATAGAGGCTGGGGGTTGGGATAGGGCTAGCCCTCCTCTAAACACACACGCACACACACGCACTCACCTGTGGCGTCCCCCAAGACACCAAGATGGGACCACTCTGCTTCTTATGCTCATCAATGATGCCCTAAGAGCCCTGCTCGCGGAAATATGTCGACGACTCCACCATTGGGATCAGCGTCAACAATTCTGCTCCAACTATACCGCCCTTCAGGATTTATTGAACAGTCTCAAAACTGGGCCACCAACAACCATGTCACCATCAACCATACCAAGACCATGGTTATGCACATCAACCTCTCCTCCGACATTGTCCCACCTCCTTTCATTACTCTAGGTCCGAAACACACTCCAGGTTGTAGATTCACGAAGCTCCTCGGCGTCACCATAGACAACAAACTAAATTGGAAACCACACGTCAGTGAAGTTGACAAATCCTCCAGTTCCGTCTCCACCTCCTCCGCCGACTCAAGTCCCTCGGAGTTCCTGCACCCGAGCTCCTCAGTGTTTACACAACATTCATACTTCCCAAGCTCACCTATGCTCCCCCACCTGGTCTTCCTCCTAAATGCCACACAACGTAAACACCTACAGTAGAAAAAGTGCAAAAGGGGCATGCAAGATTATTCTCTCCTTCCTACTCCACATATCAGAAGCGCTCAACACACTGACCCTTTCGACTCTCACTGACCATCACCACGACCTCATCTGCAAATTTGGCAGAAGCTTCTACACCATCCTCGACACCGGCTCTACTACCACCTGAGATCCTAGCAGTTGCTGTTCGACACCACAACCGCATCCAGCCCATACGACTGCACGAACTGATCGCTATAAGAACAGCCCAGTCCCAACCATTGTAAAATTATCAATAACTTGTAATAAACCAGTGTATTCACTCCCAGTAAATACTACTTCTTGCACTGTCACTATGTTGAAATGCACTGTAGTTTGAGCTTTTCCCCATCTAGTTATTATATATCTTATTTGTATCACTTATCTTGTATATTATTTGTAATTCGAAACCTATTAAAATGTAACTGTATATTTTCAGCCTTCGGCTGCAAGCTCTTTCAATAAACGTTAATTATTATTATTATTATTATTATTATTATTACACACACACACACACACGTAGATTTATTTACAACTTCCCTCCACACCTAAACATGGTAAATAATCGTTCCGCCGGCTCGTCAATATCTCAACGAACACAAATGTAATCCACACGACGCACCGAGAAGTCATCAAAAAAGAGAGACATCAATAGAGGAAGACTTTAACACTGCGAGGACATCAAAGCACACATCACGGGGAGGAGAGAGAGGTGAATCCCGTGCGGTGCGACATGTTCGGTGTAACGACCTGGCACCACTATACTCCAGTTTATGGGCGATGGACCAGCTGTGACAGGACGCGTTACAGCTGCCAGATGACCTGCACCCATGGACGACCTGCCGCTCCCCCTGAGCGACACCACCGCCCGAACCATCAGCTGATTCTGATGGTCACAACGACTGCAGCTGGCCGAGAATTTACAGCGTTGGAGGATCTGATGTAAGGACCTACAGTAAATGAAGCTCTTCCGAGTGAATTGGATCTACGCCTGGCAGACCAGGAGCTGAACGAGTTGGTCACCACAAGACAAATTCCAGAGAAGAGTGAATAAAAAATGAGTTTACAAGGTCTGGTCCCCCTCCCAGGACAGGATATCAACGGCTAAACTTTTCAGTGTGTCAATAGAAGTTCGCATTAGTCAAGCAAAGATGTCGACGGATACTTGTAAGACCTTGTGTACGTACTTGCAACTGACAACTGCTACTCTCTCTGACTTAAGTGGTGGGCAGCCAGTCGCTCACCCACCCTTTTTGTTGGTGGACAGTCGCGAGCAAACACGGCGCTGAAGATGGGATTGGTACCGCCATTAAGGAAGTTTTTTCTCAGAGATGGACCCATGGACTGAGGTGAAACACTACACCATCACTCTATAACACACACACACACACACACACACACACACACACGGACGGATACAGGAAAGGAAGGTCCACAAAGGTACAAATATGACGCACCCTACCTTCCACAACCATCACTAAAACGCACCCTACACACCCTACCTTGATACACCACACACACTCTACCTTGATGCACCACGCACTCTACCTTGGTCCGGCGCCCTTTCCCTCTGCTTCCTGTCCTTTTGTTTATCCACGAGCCACCAGTCTTTGTGTCGGGAAAAACAGTGGCTAACTCCTTCCCCCTACCCCTCCAACTCCTGGTCCTCTTCCTCCTACCCTCCTCTATCCTCTCTCATCTCCTATACCTCCTCCTCCTACCCCTCCACCTCCTCCTCCTCTGGACCAGCTAAAGTACCTCACCCTCCGAGTCTTTAAAGAGGGCTGAGGCACCTAACTACCCCCTCTTTATGACCTCGTTTGATGTTTTTTTTGTGTGTCTTTTCTCAACAACCACGGACTGGCTGGCTGGCTAGATGGTCTTAGTCAAAAAGTCGGAAGTCTTTGTAGAGAATAGGTGAGGAGAGGGAAGTAAAGAGGTGACTAATACCCCTCTTTCCCTCCTCCTCAGTCGGTGAGATGGTCTTCACTAACCTAACCTAACCTAACCTAACCTAACCTTTACCAGCGACATTGTATAGGGCAGAAGGTGGGCGAACGTTTGCCTGGCTAAGCTTCCTATTACTGTCATTCTTGGGTATTAAGAGTGGAACGCCAGGCACTGCTGATTGCCCATGTTGGTCCTGTTTTTATTATAATGAGGTTAAATCGCATACAAAGAGGTAAGGTAGGAGTTTATAGTCGTAGAGTGAGGAAAGTAGGTAGCATGACCCGAGAGTGTGAAGACCATATTAACACAGGGTCAGTGCAAGTGTAGTATATAAAACACAAATGCGTGTTACAGCTTTATGTTACTAGTTCAACAAAGGTAATGGAGGTTCATACACAATATATAATAGACTGTGATATATTCCTATTACCTAACAAGTAAAATGGGCACTTCCACTAAGTCGATCGTTTGGGAGGTTCAGGATCACCCCACTACTACCGTCTACACAGCCAGCACTTACTTTTACACATGAGAGGGTAACACACCGTCGATGGACCGGGCTGAGACCTCGTTACACTTAATGACGACTTCTTCGATGAGACGACGAGCGTGACTGGGGACGTGTGTTGCTCGAGGAGGGATCTGCAGGGCCCTTATATTGGCGGTCACGAGCCGGAAGATGTCGTCACTAATCTGGGTGTGTCTGGCCAGGTGACAGGTGTACTGGCTGGAGGATAGCTTCTTGAGTAACACGGTCATGTCGCGGGTCGGTAATGCTTCCTAACTATTACCACACGGGTGTGTCAGGACAGGTGTAGTATCTTGAGTAACACAGTCATAATGCCGGGTTAACTACAGTACCTTGTGTCCGTCACCTCTCCTGGGTCAGGTCTTACTCTCACTGTAGGGTTACCAGGTGGGCATCTACTTACTGGTATATGTGCTGTTCTTTCTGGAGTGTAAGCTATGATCTGATAAACAATCATTACATTATTACGAAAGACTCATGTGCTTATGAAAACTCTTTGAGATTTTTTGTCGAAATATATCACGAACTGGAACCTTTTGTAAGCCGGATTTCAATCGCTAGATGGCGTTGTTAGTGGTTGTAGTTGATTTTGTGGGTAGTATTGGGGTAGTTTGAGGAAAATGTAATGATGCGTGTAGTGGTTGCGGTAGAGGTAGTAGTTGTTGTTGTGGTGGTGGTAGTAATAGTAGCAGCAGCTATGAGGCAGCAGTTCACTGAATCCCACACATGCTGCTGCTGAACTAGTTAGATAATAAAATGGCAGAGAAGGCCTGGCTGTAAGGGAGGGTATAGCAGCAGAAGTAGTAGTTCACCTAGGAGACGGTAACCACCTAGCGACCGCCAGGTAAGACACCAACCAACCTGTATTGATCACTACGTCAATACCTGTTACCCTACAGGCTACACCTACCACACCTGTAACCCTACATCTGCCACACCTGTTATCCTACACCTGTTACTCTACACCTGCCACACCTGTTACCCTACACCTGCCACACCTGTTATCCTACACCTGTTACACCTGTTATCCTACACCTGCCACGCCATTTACCCTACACCTGCCACACCTGTCATACTACACCTGCCACACCTTTTAACCTACATCACAACCACACCTGTTACTCTAATTCTAACTAACAAACAGGAAATTAAACACACACACACACACACACACACACACACACACACACACACACACACACACACACACACACACACACACACACACACACACACACACACACACACACACACCTACCATGACAATAGTTACACACGTGACCTTGACAAAACCCTCCATCTACCTTTACGTTGAACTACATTACCAGAACGCCTCTCTGTAACACACCTGCAGGTTAATCCCACACCTGTACCAGCCTAATGACCTTTGACCGATGACCATGACCTGTGACCGATGCCATCCAAAAATAATCGCTGACTTTAAAGGAAGGTCGAGAGAGAGAGAGAGAGAGAGAGAGAGAGAGAGAGAGAGAGAGAGAGAGAGAGAGAGAGAGAGAGAGAGAGAGAGAGTGTGTGTGTGTGTGTGTGTGTGTGTGTGTGTGTGTGTGTTTGAAGGGGATAGCTCTATGTGTTTCTTAGCTGGGGTTTGCCTTAGCTTAGAGAGTGAGTGAGGTGTTGGGGGGAGTGAACAGTGGTGGTGGGAGGTTGGTCCGTAACTCTCATAACTACAATTCCTTCCTCCCCAACATACCCCTATAACTCACCCCCTTCCTCCCCCAACATACCCCTATAACTACACCCCTTCCACACCCAATAATTCCCTTCCTCCCCACCACCCTCTCTGCAACACCCCCTTCCACACCCACACCCCCTTCCTCCCCACCACCCTCTCTTCTCCCCAACACCCTCCCCCTCTTCCCCTCACATTTTTTGTTTATTCAGTATTTCAAGGTATTTCATATTTTTTTTTCAATATTGTTTCACTGACGTTCAAATATCTCAACACATTTTCTTGTTTTTATTTCTTTATTTATTTCTTTTACGTCTTTTTATTTGTTATTCTCATCTTTGTTTTTATTTGATTTTCGTCAACATTCTATTTTTAGTTCATTAGATTTATTTTATTTTTTTAACTTTTCAATATTTTAATCTTATTTTCTTTAATTTTTCTCTGCCGTTACATACACACACACACACGTACGGTACACACAACAAAACCAACATGTACACACGACATAAATCACACGTACACACGACAATACACACATGATGACGTACACAGTGGCCTTGATTCGCCTCTCAAGTTTGACGTCCACAATTTTTTGCGGATTTTTACAAGAGCCGCCAGAGTAATACCCCTCTTAACTCATCGACATAAGAACATAAGTATTGTCATTTTTTAAGAGAGAGAGAGAGAGAGAGAGAGAGAGAGAGAGAGAGAGAGAGAGAGAGAGAGAGAGAGAGAGAGAGAGAGTATACTGAACTAATCTCAGTCAATCGTATCGTAAGTTTATGGGAACCAGTTAGTTATATTCTCACATCGTAAAGAAGGAAATTAAACTTACGATATTTTGAGACTTTGTGGATGAGGGAAGAGTTACCATTATCCTGGACGTAAGCTTGAGGATAAGGTAAAGTTAAGGTTTATGATAATTTATGCGTAAGATGTGAGAAATTATTGGATGACCTGAGGATTAGTCTCCCAGTTTATTTTACCTTAGGATTAAACACACTAATGCTAATCTAATCCAACTTAATCCAACCCAGCTTAACCTTAACTAAGCTAACCCAGTCTAATCTAACTTAACTTAATCCAACCCAACTTAACTTAACCTAACCTAACCTAACCTAACCTAACCTAACCTAACCTAACCTGCCCCCCCCCCTCCCCAGGTAACGTTAGGGTGTTTAATCATCAGGTGAAATAAGCTGGGGTGAGACTAATCCCTGAGTACGATGACTTAACTACTAGAGTACGATGATATAGCCCCTTGAGTACGAAGACTGAACTACTTGGGTATGATAACTTCACCCCTTGAGTACGATAACTTAACCCCTTGAGTACGATAACTTAACCCTTGATTAGGACAATAGAATACAAAAACAAGAAAAATATATAATTTCACGAAGACAATAACAATTAATAGCCCAAGAAAATACGTCACTGGCATCAAGACAACAAAGACAATGACACAAACACACTGAGGAAATGGTGAAAAATATCAAGACAAAACAATGAAAATAACAAATAAAATAAATATAAGACAAAAAAAACAAAAAAAGATATTGAAGAAAAAAATTAAGAAAATGAAACAATTGCATCAAGAAAATCGTGACAAAACCCTCAAGAAAATATTGAAAAAGGTCAAGAAAATAAGACAATCTCATGAGGAAAATGAGAGAGTGTTTCCCTCACAATAAAAGAAAAAGAGTGAGAGTGTAGTGGGTCCTGCCTGACGCCCCCGACAATGACTCTCCAACTTTCCCACGCCCGGCTAAGTTTTCCCACGCCCCTGGAGGATCTCACCACCCCTCCCCCACCCCTGGACAGACACATACACACACACACACTCAACTAATTCCCCCACGTATGCAATCAACTCGGGTACCCTGTTTGTGACTGCGTTAGAAATGCTCTAATTATTTATTCTCTGTCTGTCTGTCTGTCTGCCTGGCTGTCTGTTGGCTTCACATCCTCTGCCTCACCCTGTACACCAACACAACACGACACACGGAGCCAAAGAGTGACTAACACGCTCAGGTAGCCTCGAAAACAACAACACAACAAAAACAACAACAATATCAAGTTAAATGCGTTCTCGTATCTTCAGTTAAGAAAAAAAATATTAACTTAGGAACCCCTGAGAATCCTACATAATGCGGTAACTTGAGTGAGACAGTTAAGACGCGTTCTCACACCTCCAATTAAGACCCACTTAACTCACGAGACACTTACACTCTCTACGAATTTACTAAATAAGTATACTAATTAAACTTACAATTCTAAATAACTTTTCTCAGATATTCCAGAGAGCTACATTCCTCTAAATGGCTCAACTACCCAACTGCCTCACAGATCGTACCATTGTTGTTATTAAAAATTTATAATTATAGAAACAAGATTAACCACTTGTGTATACGGTCTACTCTGAGCTGAATAAAATCGTC
>NW_024726235.1:3815161-3817661 GCF_018991925.1 Homarus americanus | reverse complement strand
TCAAGTAGAGGTCAAGGTCACAACGAAAATACACTGTCTGTTTGTCTGTATGTATGTATGTATGTATGTATGTATGTATGTATGTATGTATGTATGTATGTATGTATTTATGTATGTACTCGTATGTATGTATGTATGTATGTATGTACTCGTATGTATGTATGTATGTATGTATGTATGTATGTATGTATGTATGTATGTATGTATGTATGTAACTTGAGACCATTGGTTGTTGTTGGTCAGCTTCCAAAATGTGATGACCATTGCCGTGATGGATAGATGGATGGATCGATGGACGGGTAGAGACAGGGAGACAGAAGAACGGGTTCAAAGACGAGAGGATAGACGGATAGTTGAAAAAATATATAAACAGACGGACAGATACAAAGAATTACTGCAAGTCGACAGGAGGTATAAAAAGTGCTGATAATAAATGAATAAACAAGAAAACACAGAAGATAAAAATCAAGAAACAGTGAAAAAGAGAATAAATATATATGAAACAATAACGATAATTAGTCACACTGCACAGAGAGAGAGAGAGAGAGAGAGAGAGAGAGAGAGAGAGAGAGAGAGAGAGAGAGAGAGAGAGAGAGAGAGAGAGAGAGAGAGAGAGAGAGAAAAAATACTGAGGAGGAATTGGCAATACAGATTAAACTGGACTTAAGAAAAAAATAGAAGAAAAGCCCGAAGAAAATGAGGAATAGGAGAGAGGAAGACGACCCGGATGTAGGAGAGGAAAACGACCCGGATATAGGAGAGAGGAAGACGACCCGGATATAAGAGAGAGGAAAACGACCCGGATATAGGAGAGAGGAAGACGACCCGGATGTAGGAGGCAGAAACGAGCAATAAATGAAGTGTCAATCTGCAATATTTCAATAGATCAACCTCACCTTAGGGAAATGTTGATGTAGGTGGGTGTGGGTGGGTGTGGAGTGGGTGTAGGTGGGTGTAGGTGGGTGTGGATGGGTATAAGAATGGTATGTGGTGTGTGTAGGTGGCTGTGGGGTGGATGTAGGTGGGTGTAGGTGGATGTGGAATGTGTGTAATGTGGGTTGGTGGGTGTAAGTGGGTTGGGTGTCGGTAGTCGTGGGATGGGATTAAGTGGGCGTGGGTGTGTATAGGCGGGTGTGTCGGTGGGTGTGGGATGTGTGTAGGTGGTAAGTAGTGTATGTATGGTAGGTGTAAGTGGATAATGAGAGTGTGTGTTTAGGTGGATGTAGGTGGATGAAATTATATTATACTTCGGCCGCGTTGTCCACGAAGATAATATTTTCATGTAAGTGGACGTAAGTAGGATGAACTATCCCTCCCCAAGCCATCCCTACCCCTACCCCAACCTATCACCTAACCCCCATCCTATCCCCCACCCCTCATCCTCACCCCACCCCCATCCTATCCCCCCACCCTCTCATCCTCACCCCTCACCCCCATCCTATCCCCCACCTCATCCTCACCCCACCCCCTATCCCCATCCATCCCCCATCCCCCTCCACCTCTCATCCTCACCCCCACCCCCACCCTCATCCATCCACCCCTCATCCTCACCATCCTACCCCCATCCCTATCCCCCACCCCCTACCCCATCCTATCCCCACCTCATCCTCACCCCCCCCCATCCTATCCCCCCACCCCTCATCCCATCCTCACCCCCACATCCCCCACCCCCTCATCCTCACCCTCCCTCACCCCACCCCCCCATCCTCATCCTCATCCCACACCCCTCATCCTCATCCTCCCCACCCCCATCCTACCCCTCCCATCCCCCACCCTCATCCTCATCCCCACCCCTCATCCTCACCCCCTATCCATCCTATCCCCACCTCACCCCTCACCCCCACCCCTCATCCTCACTTCCCCATCCCCCCCTCCCTCACCCCCACCCCCTTGAGTCCACCATGTAGTACATCTTGACCTCACTTAGATCTAGCTCTCTTTCTACCCTCCTATCTCTCTCTCTCTCACTCTCTCTCTCTGTACCCTCCTCCTCGTCCATTCGTTCCTGTGTGTATTTTCTCTCTTCGTACCTTCTCCCCCCTCTCTCTCTCTCTCCCTCTCTCTTATCTAACTCCTTTCAATCTGTGTAAACATTGAATGTATCCTCTTCTTTCTTTCTCTTACTCTTCCCTTTCTTTCTATTTTTCTCCTTCTCTTTTGTGTTTATTTTTCTCTTTCAACGAATCCCTCTCTCTCTCTCTCTCTCTCTCTCTCTCTCTCCTATTCCTTCCTTCAGATTTCTTTTCACTATATCGTATCTATTCTTCTCTCCCATCTTCCTTCCTTCCTTCATTCCTTCATCCTCTATCTGAGTCTCTTCTATCCTATTTCCTTCTTTTGCCTCCTTATCCCCCCCCTCCCTCCTTCTCTACAATCATCCTATTTGCCTACCTCCATCCTTCCCATCTTCCTTACCATCACCCATCCATTCTTCCTTACCTCCATCCTTCCGTCCTCCTTCGTCCATCCTCCTTCCTCCCCTCCCTCTGTCCCTCCCTCC
>NW_024726235.1:3793350-3815062 GCF_018991925.1 Homarus americanus | reverse complement strand
GTCATCATTCCTAACACTATTTCCCTGTAATCTTTCGCCTTGTTGAATGTCCCAATCACCCCAGACGAACCTATTAATGCCATTCCTCCTTGGCTGGACATATCAGTTCCTATTAATTACACTCCTGTTGGTAGTAAGCAAATGTTAAACACCGATGTGGTGAGATGTGTCACACTAGAAACTATTAACAGACACATAGAGAGTATTAAATCAAGTGAATGTTATGCTTTTACTGATGGTTCTGTGCAGACAAACACAGGTAGAACAGGCTGCGCAATTGTAATATATAAAGAAAAAGAGATGATAGTGTTAAACAAACAAAGGCTGAACAACTGGGCCAGCACAACACAAACTGAACTAACTGGAATCTACTTAGCCACAGACTACCTCAAAGAAAATGGAGGTGGGGTGATATTCTGTGACTCTCAAAGTGCTTTGAAATCAATGAACAGCCCGTCAGGCTCTATGTCTAAAGTTGCATGTGATATTAAAAGGAATGTGGTAACTGCCAATGAGAACAACTTTCGTATCGAATTTGTGTGGATTCCGTCCCATGTTGGAATCAGGTATCATGACCGTGCTGATAGACTGGCCAATGAGGCATGTAAGAAAGAAAATGTTGACCGTGACCTTCGTCTGTCCAATACTGTAATTAAAAACATTCAAGTCAGAATCATGAACTCTGATCTAGAAGAGGTGAGATGTGCAGAGAGACCTAACAGTTGTAGCATTAGTAAATATGACAAATTTTGTAACAAGAGGTACCGGTATGGCCAGCATAAGGACAGAACCAGACAATGTGATGTAGTCGTGGCCAGAATTAGGCTAGGATACAGACACATCTGGCAAGTCAGTAACGCTGTACCCATACCGGAACACTCAGCATGTAAACTTTGTGATAAACCTTTAAAGCATACACTTGAACACTGTATTATTGAATGTGACACTGTCAAAGACTTCAGGCCACCTGACTTATTGTATCTTGAACTATGTAATTACTTCATTGAATCAGGTGTGCTTAAGGACATTCTTGCTGTTTATCCCAAATTTGCTAGTCCACACTGATTAGTCTTCAATTAGAATATGACTCCAATGTATGTGATCCACTGACCTATATATACTGCTAATGAATATGATGTATTTCCTTCTTTGTGTACGAACCTCTGTCCTGCATGGCAGTGAACAGTGGCATTACCCACATGAATCTGACCTATATATAGTGTCAATGAATATAATAATAATAATAATAATAATAATAATAATTAACGGTTTATTGAAAGAGCTTGGCAGCCAGAAGGCTGAAAATATACAGTTACATATTTGGGGAATGGGTTTCGAATTACAAATAATATACAAGTAACATAAGAGATACAAGTAAGATATATAATAACTAGATGGGGAAAAGCTCAAGCTACAGTGCATTTCAACATAGTGACAGTGCAAGAAGTAGTATTTACTGGGAGTGAATACACTGGTTTATTACAAGTTATTGATAATTTTTACAATGGTTGGGACTGGGCTGTTCTTATAGGGATCAGTTCGTGCACGTATGGGCATGCGGTTGTGGTGTCGAACAGCAATTCTCGGGCTAGGGATCTCAAGTGGTAGTAGTATGATGCATTCTTTGTGTACGAACCTCTGTCCTGTATGGCAGTGAAAAGTGACATTACCCACATGAATCTGACCGACGTATATGTATGTATGTGTGCGTGTGTGTATATGTATGTACATGTACATGTATATGTGTATGTATATATGTATATGTATGTATATGTGTGTGTGTGTTTACATATATGTATATGTACTGTCAATGAATATGATGTATTTCTTTGTGTATGAACCTCTGTCCTGCGTGGCAGTGAGAAGTGATACCACCCTCAGTGTCAAGACCTGACTGAATTACTCAGAATAGGCAAGCTGTACTACAAGCTCTGCCAATAAATTTGTTAAACTAAAAAAAAAAAAAGTCGCCTTACGTGTGATTTACGGCAACAGTACGGCGAAAATGGAAAATGGCAGCAATCGCCTTACATTAGTTTTGGAAAGTTTAATTGATTCAACGCCCAATTTCAGTCAGTCTCCAAATTAGTTCTGCGTTAAAACGGGACCATGCAATTTTATTCAAAGCCTGGGCTCAGATTTCATGCTTATTCATCATTCCCTTTTTCATGAAATGCCACGACTTTAGAAATTGTCAGACAAAAAGTTAGTCGATGATGAGTGGAGGAAACATTACTAGGAGAGAGTTACACTTTACGAAGCACAGTGGTGGCTGGTCGTGTTCAGTAGACACCATTTACCTGGTCCACATTGTTACCCAAACTTAACTAACGTAACTTTCACTCTCCTTTCCTAATGCTTCAGTCGAGCGTTTCATCAGCCACCTTTATCTTACCAAAACCTTGAAAAAAAATCTTCTTTAAATTATGGAACACTAAGTGGATACGTGGAGTGTTGCATCAATATGGAACACTAAGTGGATACGTGGAGTGTTGCATCAATATGGAACACTAAATGGATACGTGGAGTGTTGCATCAATATGGAACACTAAGTGGATACGTGGAGTGTTGCATCAATATGGAACACTAAGTGGATACGTGGAGTGTTGCATCAATATGGAGCACTAAATGGATACGTGGAGTGTTGCATCAATATGGAACACTAAGTGGATACGTGGAGTGTTGCATCAATATGGAACACTAAGTGGATACGTGGAGTGTTGCATCATGTGCATAACCTTAAAGAATAAGTCAGTATCTACACACATTATGGGTGTTGGTGACAGCTGCTGAAAGTTATCAATATCATTATAAGACAATGTTCTCTACTCTGAATTACTCAACAGTTAAATCGATCAAGTTGCCTTTGCGATTCTTTCCTCCTGATGAATATTTGAAGATATTTTGATTTACTTATAAAGCACAAACGAGTTTCTCTATGGTCAAAGGCTTTGACCCTTAACCCTATTTTTCTCACTGAATTAAAATGGTATTTGTTATGGAGATTCTTTAATACTTTTCTGTTTTGTTATTGAATATGACAAAAGGCGTTGATAAACTCATTAACTAAATCTGAAAATATATTGGCACAGTTTCCTTGGCTATTTGTCACTGTGTCTGGATATGTTTTGATTTACATAAAAGTCTGGTATATTTTCAGTCAAAAATATATTTCGTCTTTTTTTTATTTTTTGAAAACTGCATGTGTATACATTATAGAAAAGTGTATTATGTAAATTATCAAGGTTGTTACCGCCACAGTAAGATGAACTGAGAGTGAGAGAGAGAGAGAGAGAGAGAGAGAGAGAGAGAGAGAGAGAGAGAGAGAGAGAGAGAGAGAGAGAGAGAGAGAAGAGAGGCACTGCTGACAACGTGTTGTGTGTTGTTGACGTGTTTCAATACGAAACAGATGGGCCTCGCCTCCGGGCTGTGATTGCCCCCGACGGCAGTATACCGATTTCTACAGTACAGACAACACTTTGGTTGCCAGACACAAAAGTAAGGATTTGGGTAATATTGGCTGAGCATATGGCCCCTACGCTGAGTACAAGGCCCCTATGCTCAGCACATGCTGAGAACATGACTTACGTGTGGTGGTCATGTGGCCACTATGCCCTCAGCACAAATGGGTTACATTGTGCTTGTATAGCTCTGTTAATATTCAAACAGCCTCGCATTCACAATGAGGACTTTGTATATTTCTCCGGGTCTATAAGTCCAGTTATTTGGTGTGGCTCATGTTTGTGTCTCAGCCGGTGGTAAGTCTGTGCTCACTCGTGACTCTAATGGTCTCTCTTAAACATCTTGTGTTACACTAAGACATATTTAGATATCTAGTAAACACTATTTTACTCTTATGTTTCATGTTTTAACAGCTGTCTAATATTAATCAATATTCTTTTCACTCAACCTATCCTTCTTGTATTCTAGGGATTACGTGACAACCTTAGTTATACAGAATCCCTTTAAGATATACATACACTCCCAATATACTTCCACCATTCTAGTCCAGCAATACTATTAAGTTAGTGTCAGGAGTCGTGAAGAAAGAGAGAGTAAACAGTGTTGAGGCGACGTAGATTTAAGCGTGGCATCTGTTACCAGTCAGTACCAGATATAACATACAAGAAGTAGCCCGCCGAGCTCACCATCATAAGAATTTTAGAAGTCGTATATTCTTTAAAAATTCCTATTACGGAAAGCTGCTCACTATTCTTTACAAACAACGACTCGAAAGCCACACAGCACTTCTTGCGAGAATATCAACTTTGATGTCTAAACTGTGACGAGTTTTCACAAAAAGTGACCCTCACCAACACACATTTGTAATTTAAAAGACTAGACATTAAACTAAGTTTATGTTGCATGGTGTCGTAATAGTGTCCTTGACGCATTTTATCACCAGAGGTTTGTTCACACACTCACCTCAAGGCTGCTGTAAATATTTATAAAGGTAGGCCTAACCAACCAATTTATACAAAACAGACAGACAGTGTGGCGTTCGTTGTTATCGTTATCTGTTTTGCTTTTATTTTTTGTTGTGGATGTATTAATCAGCCGTGTATTTAATTAAGCTTTTAGTTTATCTCTGATATAAACAACAGTAATCCGAAACGCTAAAGTATAATTCACAAAAAGGAAAGAGTGAGTGACCGTAAGAGTAACTCCTACACACTGTACATTTTCTGTGCACAAGTGAATGCTTATATACTGTACTGTACTACCATCCAATAGACATGAAATGATATAACACATACACGAAACACTAGATAACACACTGGCCTCGTTAGAAATTATTACAGAATAACTTAGGTGACATCACCTGGTTACAAGACTCCTTATTCTTGGTGTACAATATATGAAAGCGTACAGGCTGACCTTTAACAGTTTATTGCGAACCAATGTACTGCCAAGAAGTAGTCACGTGTGCGCAACTGAACACTAGTGTAGTTCCCCGTATTGTCACACATTAAGTTGTACCCACAAAGTTCAGAACTCTTAACATGAGTGTTGCCTCAGACCTGAGACTGAGCTGTGAAAATAAATTACGACACAAAACTTAGATGTACCAAGGAAGTTTGAGGTAGTAGACGACGATGTTTACCTCAGGCCTATAAATTACCGAAATGCAATCTGTCTCTTAAAATAAATTTTTGCATTTACTTTTGAACTTCTTCCCACCAAACCTTGGACACGTTAGCGTCGAACACGGCGAGCGATTTCACCAAGATATCTTTGATTTTTACAGAATTCAAGGGTTTTTGATAGTAGTATCCCCAGGCTGCTCACTGAAGTCACTGGTATTTTGGGTGGATGTTTGTCTCATAGAATCCAAACTAGCTGTCTCGCCGTCCCTGGGAGCGACCTCGTCTTCAATGGTATCTAGAACTCTCCTAACCAGTTTTCCTCTTCTATCTTTTGACCTACTCGCGTCCTTTTAAGTTGAGAGATTCTGGTCGACTCACGACAGTACCCTCTCAGCGTGGGTTTGGAGGGGTTCAAGGAAGCATGAGAGAGTTGTTGGTTCTAGTAAATATAGTTATCGCCCTGGTTAATGGGTTAATGCCGAAGATAGTGATTTGCTGACCACTTGCTGGCTTGGTTAAACACTTGTTGCCAAATAATAATAGGTTGTACCACGCCTAAAATTTTAGGCCAGACAAGGTGGTTATTTCTACGTGCTTGGTGTTAATTGGGCGGCTTACACGTGTATGTCACAGAACTGGCTTTCGGCGATCCGGCGTAAGGTGGTCAGTATAGTTAGAGGAGTGGGTGTAGAGGCTTGGCATAGCTGCTTTGACTACCTTCACGAGATTTTCTGACGGTTGAAGGCTCGGCGTGATGGCACAATAGGGGCGTTGGGAGGGTGTTGGCCAGACCTGCCTGCTGGGGGCCTCCGCGCGCCAGGACAGTCACCGTGTTTGCGATTGGTGCCAGTTTTATGTTATCACAGCAATATTTTTCACAGTCTGGGAAAGAAACGCGACTCTCTTGATTGAACGAATTTTGGCTGTTCGGTAGGTCATGGCCATTTTGTGACCGTTTTGGGCACATAGCCGAGACACCTCCTCTCTATAAACAATATTGCTGTGTTTGGTGAATAACGCCGCTGCTTCGCGGTGTCTGCATTATCTGGTATAGTGAGCGAGTGAATAGTTTTTATTGTCTTTCGTGGGAGGAGTGTAAGGCTGTGTTAGGGCGCTCTGAGAGACACTGGAAAGGTTGGTAGTCGAGGGAGGGAAGGATAAGGGGGGGGGGTAGATAACTTAATAATACTGGTATCTACATTTATTCCTTAAACGTAATGTTTCGTCACTCTCCATATGTTTAGCATCTTATTACAGGAGAGGTCGGTCAATTCTTAACCTGGTTGGCCTTTCCTCACGACCTACCCACCAGCCCTTCCTCACGACTCACCCACTACCCTTCCTCACGACTCACCCACTACCCTTCCTCACGACTCACCCACCATCCTTCCTCACGACTCACCCACCACCCTTCCTCGACTCACCCACCCAGCCCTTCCTCACGACTCACCCACCCTTCCTCAGCTCACCCATCACCCCTTCCTCGACTCACCCCTACCCCTTCCTCACGGCTCACCCCACCATTCCTCACGACTCACCCACTCACCCACCACCCTTTCTCGACTCACCCCACCACCCCTTCCTCACGACTCACCCACCACCCTTCCTCGACTCACCCCACCCTTCCTCACGACTCACCCCACCACCCCTTCCTCGGCTCACCTACCTTCCTCACGACTCACCCACCACCCCTTCCCTCACGACTCCCCTACCCTTCCTCACCTCTTCCTCACGGCTCACCCCACTACCCCTTCCTCGGCCTCACCCCACCATCCCTTCCTCGACTCACCCACTACCCTTCCTACGACTCACCCACCACCCCTTCCTCACGACTCACCCACCACCCTTCTTCGACTCACCCACCACCCTTCCTCGACTCACCCACCACCTTTCCTCACGACTCACCCACCACCCCTTCCTCGACTCACCCACCACCCTTCCTCGGCTCACTCACCCACCAGCCCTTCCTCACTCACCCACCCCTTCCTCACGACTCACCCACCACCCTTCCTCACGACTCACCCACCACCCTTCCTCACGACTCACCCACCACCCTTCCTCACGACTCACCCACCACCCTTCCTCGTCATTACAACAGCACCTTTCCCCTTTCGTCCTCCGCTGGTCCGTTACGCGGAGGTGTGGGCAGGACCTTGTGCCCGGTCACTTGACGTCGTTCCTTCCTCCTGGCACTTACTCAACTCTACACTACAGTTAAGTGTCTGGATATGTGCATTTCTTGTCCTCGTATTTGTCTGGTGTTTATAGAGTTTTGTTCGACTCCATTGGCCTCGTCACATCCGCCGATTACGTTTATTAGTGACAATTGGGAAATATTGATAATTCCTGCTCATGTTAAGAATCATGTTATAAACTGTATCTATCCTAACTTAAACTTATCTAAATTAGGTATAGTTGGATTATGTTGTAATAGTGAATGACCACTTGAATTAAGTCGTATATTTTAATATATATGAACTATTTTCCATTTGGTTATAAGTTAAGATTTTTTTTCTATTTAGCAAAACCATCAATTTTGTTGAAAGGTTTAACTGGAACATTAGGTTAGTCTAAGTTTTCCAGAGAATAAAGAAACGATACACATTCCTTCCCACGCGGCGACCACCTGGTTTAATCTCATGTTTTATCTAAATTAAGTAAGCCTGAAGTCTCAATCGTTTATGATGTAAAACGTCTTGGACCGTAGAGTTTGGTATTCCGAGTTGGAAACTACGACATGAAAGTGATTTGCTGGATGTCCTTATACACGAGCATCTGGTGTGTGGAACAAAACTGTACCTGCGATACACAAGGTCTGGCCGGGCCTCTCATTACAACACCTCCCGTGTCTTTGAACTTATGATTCCAACGAGAAATTTCTTTATGATCAAGAGGTAATTTTTTCTTGTAATCGCAACGAAAATTCCGTTGAACCGTCACGAATTACATGGTTTAGCTCAGCGCAACACGCACTGTAATCCCTCTGTAACGGTAACGGTCGCCACCATATAGAAGAGCCAGGGCCTAGATCTTAGGATCAGCTGTACCAGCGCCACCACTCGCATAAAGATCGAAAACTTTATGAGTTTTTGACATTGAAAAGAAAAATTGGCTTTGTAAGATAACTATTTCATGAATTAATTGCAATAACTGAAATACGGACATTCTTTTTCGATTACCTTACACAGACACACACACATATATATATATAGGTTACATACATATATATATATATATATATATATATATATATATATATATATATATATATATATATATATATATATATATATATATATATAATATATATATATATATATATATATATATATATATATATATATATATAAACTAGCTTGGACAGTAAGTGGTGTGAGACAGGGTGGTGAAGGTGGCCAGGGCACGACCAGTCAGCCAAATTGGATGATATTAAATATCAAATGTTGATGGAGATATAAATGTGTAACCCGACGTGGACAGAGCAGACAGGTGCTGGTGACTGGACTGAACTACAAAATAGGAAGGCGATCACATCCATAACATAATAACCGATAAAGAGTAGGAGGCGGCATAAGTGATGATAGGGAGAAGCATCAGTGTGTTGGGTTTGTGAGGAACAAGAACCTCAGGAACGAGTGAAATTAAAGTTCAAGTGATTAGTGTACAGTACAGTATACAAGGGCGGGACCACGCTAACGTGACACTGTCGGCAACATGGTTGGACTGTCGGTGTGTGGAACAATGAAGGCATCGTTATTCTACAAAGTTACCGACAATGTTACCAGTATTGTTACGTTGTTGTGGATCCAAGGCAAACAATGTCGGTAACAGTGGTTGGCTACACAGTTAACAACAATGTTATGACGATTTCAGGAACATGTTGAGTACGTTATAAATGGGAACAGTGTTGGTAACGTTTATGTTGGCAACACTGGTACTGAACCACAAAAATAAAATTATATTCTCTTCGCGTCTGTACTGACGTGTTAGGCGACTGATATACAACAGGTGTAAAGGAGAGGCGGAGAACCAGTAATCACCAAGTGTGTATCCACCAGGCACAAACTAAACTACCATTTAAGATATACCTGTTCCAGAGGTTGTCAAGCTCACCTTCCCTGACAAATCCATCATCCAGACGCTCAACAGGTACACAAGATCCTGGAGAGTGCGGGATATTCTCACAGGATTTTAAATGACCAGGGGACAAGAGTTTCCCTCCCTCCTGCTGGGGATGGATGGTCTCTGCTACAGGAGCTGGGTACTCTCTTACCTGGTGGCTGATAGACTTATCAACACCTGCTGGAGTGACAAATGGTGTACCTCCAACACACCACCTCCAAGATGTACCGCCGACCCTAATGTAATCAATAACTACAACACTGAGGTAACACACAACCACAACAACCACCACAACACTGAGGTAACACACAACCACAACAACCACCACAACACTGAGGTAACACACAACCACAACAACCACCACAACACTGAGGTAACACACAACCACAACAACCACCACAACACTGAGGTAACACACAACCACAACAACCACCACAACACTGAGGTAACACACAACCACAACAACCACCACAACACTGAGGTAACACACAACCACAACAACCACCACAACACTGAGGTAACACACAACCACAACAACCACCACAACACTGAGGTAACACACAACCACAACAACCACCACAACACTGAGGTAACACACAACCACAACAACCACCACAATACTCAGGTAACACACAACTGGTGAAGCACGTCAGGAAGTCTTACCGTCAACCTCCAAAACGCTGGCTGGCCGACCCTACAAGTTACCAAGCTGATCAGTAAGAGTTCTCTGTGCCCTGCCCTGCCTTGCCCTGCCCTGCCCTGCTCTGTTCTGCTCTGCCTTGCCCTACCTTGTCCTGCTTTGTCCTGCCCTGCCCAGGTCAGACCTGTCATGCCCTCCTCTGTCTTACCCTACCATGCTTCGCTCTGTCCTGCCCCGCCCTGAGGACATCGGGAGAAATTTTTGTTACATGCTACAAATAATCATGATGGCTACTGGGAGAGGCTCGCATACCTGCCTCCATGGTCTTATGTTTTAATCTCTCATGTTCAGTGTGTCTGTGTGTGTGTGCGCGCGAGTGTTTCTGCGTCTTGGCCAAGTGGTCAGAACACCGTTCTTGAATTCAAGGTTAAGGATTTGAGTCCCAGCTTAGCCCGTGTCCTCATGGTCAAGGGAAATTCCCCCTTCCCCACCTCATATTTTACTGAAAACGGATTCAGCCATGAAGGTGAACTGCAGAAGCTAGGTCGTGTTGGCTTAATGTTTTCAGGGAATGTTAATGAGATAAATATGTAACCTCTTCCACCATCAACCTTCCACTGACACATTGATCAGAATTTTCAAGTGACAAAAGAGTAAAGTGTGAAGGTGACAGCTTGACTACGGTAGAACCGACTCTGCTCTATTGTAGTCAAGCTGTCACCTTCACACTTTACTATTTTATGTCACTTGAAAATGTTAACAAAGAGATCAAAAGTTTTTAAGCCAGATTTTACCTGGTGTTGTGTTGTACCTCCAGCGCTCAGTGTGATAATTGTATTCTTTCTTGTACCCTGGAAGCTCCCTGTTGATCAATATTTACACTAGTCTTCAACTTTCTCGCCCAAGGTAAATTTTGTGATAACCAACCCCCCTCCTCTCCCCTCCCCACCATCACTAGTATCAACCTGGTGTCCTCTCCCCCTCAGTATTGCCTGGTAAAACTTGACAGTAGATTTTCGGGTGTCTAAGTAGTTTTGTCATTGGTCCTTGACGACCTGAAGTACGACCTACTTCTGTTTTTCTTTGCGTGTATTAAGACAACTATGTATTCCTCCATGACGACCTTTGTGGTCAAAGAACCTAGTGTTCTCTTTAAACAAAGATCTTGTCTTCCTTGGTCCATCTAGTCCTTTCATTTTGAACTTTATCTCACGTGTTACAGTAAGGTGGAAGGTGCCACAAAGGGCGCCAGACCTTGATGACCGCCGCCCACTAGGTCCTGGTGTTGTGAGCCTTGTCAAGGACCAGACCCTACGAGTACTTCAAGTAATTTTCAGCTGCCTGGAGGAAAGGAGGCAAAAATAGGAAGCTACGCAGAAATAGGTAGCTTTCTTTCCTTCCTCAGGGTGATCTAAAGGTGCCTACGGAAGATGAAGAATAACCTTGGCCGTCAATCTGTCGTGCTGAAGGACACCCGGTGACAAGAAGTGGACACCATCAAGTGGCGTCTAGCCAAAAAAGATGACCGCTAGTTCCACAAGTTCGTGATGATCATTAAGTGGCTGTGATGTTTCAAAATGGTCCTGGCGAAGAAGTCACTAGCGGCTTGGATGATCTGACAGTAATTTGTTCGTTCTGGACTGTAGGAAGTTGGACGGTGAAGATCGGTTAGGTTAATTTAAGTTAGGTTAGGTCAACGGTGGTAGCAGGGAATCGTCTAACAACCGGACTGTTGACGCTGCCGTAGATATGAAACCGCCGACAGGAAAAGGTTGGGAGAGTTGGAGTGCCTCATACAGGGGACGATGACTTGTTAAAACACGTTAAAAATGTGAACCACTTTACCCTGAAACTTTCTCCAAGCAAACTATAAGTTACATCTTGGAATGTGAAAGCGGCTCCCATTAAGCCTGACGGCCAGCTAAGGGCAGTATAAATACACAACACTGTATACTAAGTCTTCATTAGAAATGAAGATCTACACTACACTCGACAGACTTCGCCTCCACAACTGGAAATTTAGGCAACCATTCACAGCTGGATGAATTGGAGGTGCCCGGGGCATGAACCGTCGAACATTAGGACAGGAGGTGAGTGTCTCTCCCTTATCACTACAGCAACAGTACTACGACGCTCGCGCACTCACACACACACACACACACACACACACCAGCGTCTATGGCAGTAAAAGCAGAGGCGGAAGATCTTGTTTCACGGAAGGGGAGTGACGGTGTTTACTAACGAGTGTTGATGTAATATGGATCTCCCTCTAGCCTTCACCTTTGTGCCAGTTGCTAGGTGATATTGTTTGACTGGTACTGACACCATAACATACACTTACTTAACCTTTGCCAGCCTCTAAACAATGAATTTTTCTTTAAATTACAAGAAAAGACAGACAGACATACAGACAGACATACATACAGACAGACAGACAGACACATAAAAGAAAATATCAACAGATGAAATGAGAGAAAGACAATAGTGAAAAAAAAACATTGCACAAACAGAAAAGAAGAAAACAGATACACCAGCCGTTATCGATCAAATAATTATACATTACGGTATTAAAAAAAAAAAAAGGTGTGGTCCTCCCAGTTGGTACAGTCCATCACGCAGAGTTCTGTTGCTGGGACCTGGAGAAGCTTATTACCTTTATCGTCAGATGGTGTTGAGGCCGATTCCCTCTACCAAGACCCATCTCAACGCAAAAACCTGTTGACATTTGACGCACTAGCTCAAGATGTTTTGGGTCAGAGGTGCGTGTGTGTGTGTCCAGTGAGTTGTATCGGGGAAGTACTACTCGGTTCTTCTTAATCTGGAGGACACTGTTTAAAGCAAGTCATTGATGGGAGGTGCTTGTACTAAAGTTCAGTCCCCAACACAAAGAGGAACTCGCCTCCTCTCTCGTTTCGTCTATTATTGAGAACCACCTAAACATTTGAGTCATCTTTGTTGACATTGCTGTGTACGGTCATCACTGATACAGCTTTCTTATTATTCGTTTAGTTTAATGCATTCTATAAACCCAGAAGCTACGATGACAGCGCTCTGGACACACGGGTTTGTTCTGTCTTAAAGGGTTGGTGGAGCGTCATTCTGTTGTATGGTTGACCTCCAGCCATCAGCAGGGGCCTCAGCTAAGCTAACATTGCTAGAATAGAAGATGCGCCAAGCAACATTTCTGTCTTAGCTTTACATGTAGCTGAAGTAAATGACTCTCCTGGGGTAACCGTAGGGTGAATAACAGCACCAACGTATGGTTAAACAGCTACATATTTTTTCGGTGACGTTTCAACAATATTTTTGTCATCATCAGATCTAAAGCATCAAATAATTAACAACAGCACCAATAAAAGCAATGTACCATTGGGTACAATCAGTACTTTAATTAAATAAAATATCACAAACAACATTAAAACATTGAATTAGCAGCTACTAAAATTTATTACATTTAACAACACATAAAAACCCAGCGTAGCAGAAGTTGAGAACCTAATACCAAAGATGAAAACAGAAGGTATTAACGCTGATAAACCAAATAGTAATACACCTGTACATGACGGCCCTCCATTAACACAACTTACAGTCAACTGGTTTGGTTTATATCATTATCTTATATAATTTCGCCAGGTGGGATGGGGCGAGGGGGGTTACCTGTTCCTCTGTCCCGACAAATATTTATCTACCTAGTACCAGACTTTGGTGTAGAAACTGAGGAAAATCCAGAATAATATTTGGGGATAATAAAAACAAAAATACAATGTCTACAAAAGTACTCATATAATACTGATAATGCCACAAATATATTCCACATAATTCTACACACACACATCTACTGTATACGTAATACATACATTACAAATTATATGATGTATACAAATAGCATATACATATCATTACCTACCGAACATAATTATAATTTGTAAAGCTCTTTTGTGGATACCTGTATTGTTACGTTATAATGTCTGCTGTAGATTCCATCGTTTATGAGATAGTGCCGAGTACCTCCACGAGACTCACACAGACAGAACGATGGTCCACATTTTTAAGGAGACTTATCAAAATGTTCAGTGTTATTGACATATTTCGAAACACTTCTAACAAGTGCTGTCGCTTTTACAATAATAACATCGGGATGTGTATGTTTGTCTTATCACAGATTAGTAAATACACACTTTTGTTTTAGACACCGACATTCTCGAGACCCATCCCTGTTGTCACTTTATAGGACGATGACCAAAGACTACTGGGGACCTTTTCTCCCAACCACACACTCTACCGCGTCCCGCCATCCTGGCTGTCTTGGTTACATTTTCTCTCCCGACCAATCAGTGTTCAGAACCCCTGCATGTCAGCCAATGAGTGCTCCTCCTGTTGCCTCACCCCACCTCGCTTACCCTAGACGACTTACATACGAGGGCGTGTCACTTATTATAGCCTCACCAGCTATCTCGTATAAAGTCTCGAGGAACCATTGCCTCCACATCACTCGAGGATTCAGAGCCCTTCTGCCTTGTCTCGGCTGTGGGTCTGCCAACAGGACTAGAGGAACCCGTACATCATTAGATTAAGTGGTCCTGAAAACTTTGTCACAAGCAGGTTAAGTGATTCAACAACCCTGACTCCCAGCAGGTGAAGTGATTCGGAACACTTGGCCACTAGCAAGTGAAGTGATTCAAAGGACCGAATAAAAAGTGGCTCGGTGTTGTATTCTGCGGGTAAGCAACAAGTGAGTTCAAATCTTTCTTTTAAACCCTCGAGTGTGAGAGACTGTCCACAACCATCGGTATACAAATAGAACCAATAATTAAAGACACTGCGATATTTATTCACGATCGTAAATGACGTTTTAAAAACTTAATGATCTTGGATTACAACCTTTATCTCTTAGTATTATAAAAGGCTTCTATAAGCCTCCATCTCTCTCTGGTCTCGAGTTATGACCGGAAACATGATTCTGACTTGTCTGTGATCTGGAATTTAGTCTTTTCATTTTTTTTACTGACACTTTACAATTAAAAAATAAATAAAAGATTTAACGCCTCCGCTAAAAAAGTTTTTGTTTATCTAAAAATCTATTGTATATTATGAGAGATTCGTGTCACAACACAACTTGTCATGGAGGCCTTGAACGTTCACGAAGCATCGCCTGAGAGGTCACTCATTCTGCACCACCCAAAATGCCCATCAATCTCGTCCCAAATCAGTGCAGGCAGCGACTTTACAACTGGTAAAAACCTTCGAGCTTGTTACCACCCCTCAGCTGCTTCAAAAGATGCAAAAAATAAATAAAAAATCCCCGCCCACGTGTTAGGCTCCCATCACACGAGCGAATTTTCACGCTCACAAGGTCGTGTGAGGGGAGCCTTAGTGAGTCTAGTGACGGTAAGTGATCATAACGTAGCCATTTCCAAGTTCTTTTGTACCTGTATATTACTGAATTAGAAATAAAATAGTGTTAACATCTTACTAGATTAGGTTTTTTCTGAGAAATTAGAGAATCCTGACTTGATTCTCTTACAGCAGCCCAGTCCTTTAGTAATCAAGGAGCCAAGACAGTTTTTTAAGAGTTAAGTATTGGATATTTCCACAATATAATATAATTATTATATTAAACTCCACTTCTGCCATTGTATACAATTCTCATATTTTTTTCTAAGTTTATAATCAAATGCTTCGTCAAACTGTATTGTATATCGTCGAATCTCAACATTCTCGTATCATAAACTTGCACAAGGACATCATATGATTCCTGACCAATAGTAAGAGCCGGGAGAGAGTTACTTCACCACTTACATTATCTGAGTTACACATCACCTTAGTAACAGTTCGGGGAGTTAGTCTGTTCTTTGTTACAACCTTTACTGCCCAGTGTTGGTACAGGAAGAAAGTGGAGCACCCGGAGTAAACCTGTGATGATTGGTAGGGCTTCACACTGGATAACACCCTTCTCACATCTGAACAGGCCTCAAGTCCTCACACCCTGTTGTTCTGGGAGGATTGAATGCTATTAAAAGATATGGTCCCCGACACTATTTGGACGAGACTCTCTATAGATAGACCTTGGACAAGACTCACTATGGAGGGTCAAGGTCGCCAGAGTGGTACCATATATTACTGACGAGTGAATCAGTACAAAAAGTAGACCCGTTGTTCCACCCACCGCTCTCGCCTCCTGGCAGTGTGTGTAAACATTGTCTTGTTATAGTCTATCTAATATCAGTTTCTTGAATTAAAAAACAACAACTGCAGACTTTATAATAAGATGCAAATCTTGTATCTTCAAGTATTCATTCGTTGTTTTACACTGTAGGGCGAGGTCAGGTACACACGATAGCAAACAACAACTATAAGACTGTATTCTGTCACATTATTAAGGTTGGTGTATTATAATAGATATTAAACTCTACAACAAGGATATCATTAGATCCTTGGGTACGTCAACACAAAGCATTCTTAGAAGGATTATTTATAATGCTTAATAGTTCAACTGCTCTTGCAATCACGTAACTTTAACTTTTCAAATACAAGGGTTGCTGGTTTGTACTCTTAATCTAGAACCTTGGTTTGTACTGGAAAAAGTGCTGGCAATGTATTATTTCTGACAAGAAGATTAAATCGTCGAAGTTTTAAGTGGGCAATAATTTTTCAATTTCTCTTTGATGTATAATGCAAGTCTCTCACAAACACACGCCACCAATTGTCGTCAACTCACACGGTGCTGAGATTATATTCACTTTCAGCCTCATACTACTGAAGGTGAAAAAAAATTATGCCCAACTCCTGTTTTTGCAGAAAGAAATGGTACTTTGAAGTTGTTTAAAATAAATTTAAAACTCACTATCAAGGCGGAACAAGAGGAGGTTTATCGAATAGCCCCCAAGAAACTGGGCGAAATTTTCGTCAAACATTAATGATAAAACATTCTTGGTTTTGTTTTGTGGACACGATTCAAGCTCACATTATTTAATACTATTTAATTTATTATTTTGTAGGCCTTGGTTGTGTCCACCGAGTAAGAGGAAGACACCGCATGTTGGGAGAACACTGAACAGTACCTCGTGTGTGTTGGAGGAGCAGAAGTACAACGCCCCAGCAGGATGGTGGCGGGAGGACTGGTGGCCGCCATGCGGTCCATCACCGTAGAACCTATCATGCTCCTCGACGGGGCGTGCAAGGAGGCCATGCTCATCTTCATCGAAAACGTCCAGATGAACAAAATATGCTCCGTCAGTTTGGGTCTCTCACCAGAGGTAAGTGTTCCAACTGTGTCAGGAAGTCTTGATAAAAGCCTGATTACATCCTCGTGGACTCAGTGCTGATGCAGGTCCTATACTAGTAATTTATCTCCGAGAGATCACACACACAAGCCACCGGTCACAGAAAGCTAACATGCTAAGGCGCTGGCAATAAGCCTGACGTGACAATCATAAAATTTCCGAATAAGGGAAGTAATTATATGTGCAATGATTCTTTAATACGAAAACTTCAGGAATCAAAAATAACATTTCTATCTTGTACTTTTAGTGTTACCATAAACGAGTAAGGTTCACTGGTGGAGACAATCGCCCGATTAAGCTTTTTTTTTGCAATATATTGATAGGAATCATTTCATACTACATCTTGAATAAGATGTTTCATTAGTTCATCGATCTCAGTAGTGTATCATCAGCTCCACTTCATAGGTTAGGTTAGGTTAAAGTGCCCCGACTGACACCTGCATCATCTGTCTGCCATCTCTATAAAGCCTCATTAATTTTGCCTCGTTGCATGTCAGTACAGTTTGTCCAGTAGTTCCTTGAAATGGTGTTAATACACATGTAATTTATCAGTTTAGGTCTTCAGGTTTGTTATTCACATCATCAGTAAACAATAGTGTGTCTACATTTATTTAGTCACATCATATATCTGGTCCCTTCACACTAGCTCTATAATTAAACTGGGTGTCCTCGCAGATATGCGCCAACCTGACAAACCACAAAGAGGAGAGTGTGCTCGTCCAGCGAGAGTTCTCCCTCTTCACCTTCTACAACAGCATCATCATGTCGGTGCTGCCTCTCATCTTCGTGCTCTTCATGGGCGCCTGGAGTGATAAATACGGCCGTAAGGTGAGTAAGGGACACAGCCAGTCAGGGCATCACATTCCTGTAACAAGATGGAATTTGTTTTGTTATCTTTACTCCTTTTACGTTTATTGTCATGAAGAACTTTTATTAATGTCTTTAACATTATTCTGTTATTCTACTTAATGTTATTGTGGACAGTTTCCACTGCTGATGACGCTGGTGGGTCATGCGATGTATGCCGGGGGTTACCTGTTGGCCAACTGGCAGACCAGCTGGCCCGTGGAGGTGCTCTACCTGGTGACACTATTGGAGGCGCTGGGAGGAGCCAACGTAGGTATCCTCTCCTCCACCATCAGCTATATCAGCGACATCTCCAGCGAGAAGCAACGGACGTCTCGTATCGGCACCATTAACTCCATGTGGTATTTGGGCGCTCCAATCGGTACGCTGACTGGCGCTCTTATCATCAAGTACAGCGGCTACGACATGGCTCTGGGCCTCGTGCTACTCGCCTATGTCGCCTCTATTGTTTACGTCATTGTATTCATCGAGGAGAGCCACGGGCCCTTCGCCAAGAAGGCGCTGCAGGCGCAGGGCTCACTCAAGGACGTGCCCACCATGGATAAGAAGGACGTAAGAGCCATCACCATGTTGACCGACTTCTTCAACTGGCGACACGTGGTGGAGTCCTTCAAGACGGCGTTCAAGAAGCGTGAGGGTGACGCCCGGAGTGTCCTCATGGCTGTCATCATCGGCAACATGATTCGTCGTATGGCCAGAGGTAACCGTCTGTCCATCACCTCTCTGTAAAGCCCTTGTTTATGCTACTACATATCATTACTTCTAGAATCTGAACACACATAATATCCCGGCAAACTGTACTCTGTATATGAGTTGAAACATTAACTTTAAACCCCTAACGTTTTGCTTCTGTCGCAGGGTTCTTCATGTACATGTTTGTGCGTCGCGCCCTGCACTGGGGGGCCACCGACTACGGCTACTGGATCTCATACCGCAACCTGCTGGTTGCCCTCGGTGCGTTGACTTTGGTTCATTACACATCTTACATTTTCAGGTTATGTTTACATTAAAAATAATGGCAACTGATTCTGCATTAGACACGAGGTCAACAGTTCAGCACTATAAATAACACAAAAATTTACACCTTTTATTCACAGCTTTCTTGACAAAATACCAATTAGGTCTTACTCAATCTTTAACTGCATGCAGAAATTACACGTTAGTATGTGCAGTCACAAGAATTTGTTTATGTGATATGTCTTCAGGCTCGCTGTTCCTGGTGCCGTTCCTGACGCGGCTGCTGTCGTTCACGGATATGTCACTGGTGGTATTGGGGACTTTGTCCATGATCTTTGAGTACTTGTGCTACGGACTGGTGATCGGGCCTTCCCAGACCTTCCTCATGTGGCTGGGGCCGCCTGCAGGTATCATCTCTAATGTGATGGCCATCGCCTTCAGATCTATGTCTACCAAACTCGTCACCAAGCAGGAGAAAGGTGAGCACATTAGTCCATTCTTTTTTCTAATGGCCAAGTTAGCATGTTCCCTTACAGTCACTGGAACACCTTCTAGTGTACTCTTATTTGAAGTAATTATGCAGAAGCGTCCGGACAACTATCCATACCACTCTGACTTTGTTTGATTCCTGAAGCTAGCACACATGACTGTCCTCCAGATAAGCTTGGTCCTGGTTATTATCTTGCCTTCAAATACTTATTTTCACCTACGATTTTCCGGGAATAATCTACTATATCCTTCAGTCAATGCTCGTTGCTTCCTCCCTCACTATTACAATATTAGAACCTTGGTCTGCTCTCGTCATGTACCAAGTAATAGTTAAATCTGAAGGACATTTTCACATAACGACTCAGGCCAATGAATGTTTCAGGTTGGCCGACATTCCTTCCTCGTTGGTTAAAATGATACTCAAGTGTTTGTTCACCTCTATAGTGGGTTGAATTTTTTAAATGTGTTGAAACAGAACCGGTAAAGATTCGAAAGTGACCGTAATGTGAAAGTGACAACTAAAAAAAAATGGTTTATCTTATGTTTTTCTTGGTTAGTTAAAAGATTATGAGCATTTGTTTCGTCCCTGTTGATTATATTATTTAAGATGTGACCCAAAACTAACGCTAACGACATTTTTTTTTTACAAAGAGGCCAGAGGCTAAAAAGATAGGGGAAAATGTGGTGTATGTTTACTCATCAATAAACACCATTATCATCCCCCATTACCAGGATGATGGTCCTTTACCATCGTTGGGTTGTCTATTAAGGATCTCAAATTCCAATGACTAGATAAACTACAATCACATTAAAGCTGCAGTTCCCTTTGATATCGTTTATTCTAATTCGCTATTTATTCTTTAATATTTACTCGTTACTTATCAGGGTACATCATCTTCAATATGCGGTGCAGATATTCATACATATCCGGCCCAAGGTATTAGTCTCGTTGCATTAGTGTTGTCGTGTTGACTAAACAGTTGTTGTGGACCAATCAGGTGCTGGCGTTGACTCAAGTCATTCAAACTAAACACAAAAAATTATCAGGCGAGTTAAAGGAGTAGATGATCACACACGAACAGAAACAGCCCCGAGGCGTCGTACTCCCTGCGCGCACAAGTGAACTCGACTGAGCTTTGGGCACCAAGTGACTGCGTGAGACACTATCTGGTCGGCGCCGAGTGTAGCCAGACACACTTTATTTATTTGTTTATTTATATTAACGTTCCCAATTTGATTCTTTACAGACTGATTTGCTTCACTGAGTAAAATTCCTGAGCACATTTATTAATACGGTACAGCGGGGAAATTACGGTTTATCACAGTTTTACAGTGATTACGGTGTGTTCTGGACTCCTAGGCCAAAACTAATTAATTTCTTCTTTTGTTTTATATCATCTAATAGGAAATTTACTAAAGTACATTATGTTCTCTGTATTAGCCACCCAATGTTACGTTACAGGCATTCAAGATGTCTTCGTAATTATAAGTGTGTACAGGCCGAAACATGCCAACTATACCCTTTCCACGCTAACCTGGCCCAAAGGCCACGCCCTTCGTCTATAGCTACAAATAGCTGATTGCTTCCCCTATGCGCTTTACCTCCCCCCGGAGTGCGCGTGTATAAGCGCGTATTTACATCGACCTTTTGTGATAAATATTTAAAATTTTCTAACATCCTCTCTGAAGTGCTAATGCCTTGAAATCCTCTACATTTTGATGGATCAAATATTTAACATTATTTTAGATAATAACAGGTCTGCTTACCAATTGTGATCACATTTAGTTTGAATTTTCTATGAACCAATCAGCTATTAGTCTAGAAGAGGGGCGTGGCTTATGGGCCAGGTTAGCTTGGAAATACTACAGGGTGATTCAGCAGAGTACATTAAATTAGAGGATGAAATCCTTGGATACTTCTAAACCACAATGTCTCTATGGTATTTATCTTTACGCAACTTTCACTCATCGACTGTTGAGTAATTAAGATTACTAAATGAAGGAAAGTGTCGCATCTGGATTACATTGTCAACCCATCTACTTGTTAAACAGTCCAGAAGTCCTGCCTGCTTGTAACAAGCATTGTGATGTAATAATTACAGTATATAATATATAGGGCAGGCCCGAGACACACCCAATGTTGGTTTGTGTGTTACTCACAAACAAGTAATAAATTGTCTTACACTGGTATATTTCAAGTACTAAAAGTTTCATAATAATAATATGAAACTTTATATTATAAAGTTTTAGTCGGTAATATTCTGTTA
>NW_024726235.1:3772803-3793251 GCF_018991925.1 Homarus americanus | reverse complement strand
CTTCCGTGTTCAATCTCCTGGGAGGGAGGTGACCCCTGGGTGGGAGGTGTCGCTGTTGATTTCAGGTGCTGGAGGCGACCCCGCAGTGTTGCTGTTGGCATCACTGAGTGGGACCCTTTTGTGGGTGGAGGCAGGCTCCCAGGGAACCTGGATGCCAGGCCGTCACACCCTCCTCCCTGCACCTGTAACACTGCCTCCTGGGTGGGGAGGTGTAGCTGTTGATTTCAGGCGTTGGCGGCGACCATGTAGCGTTGGCGTTGGCGTCACTGAGTGTGACCATTGTGGGTGGAGGCGGGCTCCCAAGGCAACCTGGATGCCAGGCCGTCACACCCCTTCTTCCTGCATCTGGCACACTGCCACTCAAATGGGAGTCCTGCTCTCTTCCGTCCTGAGAGGCACCTTCCTTGATGGGGCAGCTGCTTGTGCTATTTCCTGCGCAGTAGCCGCAGGTGGCTGCTTGTGACAGTTTTCGCCACATGATTGACCCCAAAGCAGTTGTAGCACACCACAGGGGGAGAATCCACCGACTGATGTTACTAGGGGTACCGTACGTGCTGCCAAAAAGCTGTACTTCTCAGGAGGTGGTTCCTTCCTTTTCAAACAATGATGATCCTACTAAGTTGTGCACCATCCTTATAGAGCCTTCTTGCACTGTGGACGCCCTGGGTGACAGAGCTCTTGGGGAATACCCTTGAGGATTGGGTGACAAGGTATTCCTTCATTTTTTGAGGGTCGAACAGGTTCATCTCGCTTAATAAGCTGTATTGAGCCGACCTTACCATCAATGAAGCGTTGGATAGCTTCTGTCTCCTCTCGGCCTACATAGACAAAACGAGGGGTGTTACCTGGCACGACAACATTCAGCTTAGCCATGCCATAATCCTTATTCAGGGCAGTCAACCAATTAATCTTCATCAAATTGGTTGCGTTCTCCGGGAAGAGCAAGGCACATGTACTTAGCCGGGGAGCAATGGGAGGGGGATGCCCTATTGGCTCTCCTCTGCTTCCTTCCCTGGGTCCTCATCTTGTGTTTCTGCTGACGTGTCTGAAACTTCTGAAAGCCAGCTTCAGTGTCGCTATGACTGTCCTCTTCATCTTCTTCATCAGGACATAGGCAGAGCGCCGCCCAGCGATGACTCCTGCCATGGTTAGATTTAAGATGGAATCTAGGTCATATACACTGGGGCACAGAGGCGACATGTAGGCCAGCGATGTCCTGAGGCGTAAACCCTCTTATAGGACAAGGAGAGGGAGCCTGACATCAACGGTGGAGGGGTAGGAGGGCCTCCTGGGAGCGGAGGAGGTGGTGTCGGGGGACTAAGGTAACAGGAGTATTCTCAGTTTATAAGCACTTTTATTACACTTCACTTGTTCTTAAATAACTCTGTTTTCTGACGGCACAACACCTCAGACCATCCTCACTTGGTTCGTCGAGACCCTACATTAAGTGTCCGTTACTATGGTGGGGTTGGGGGCGACCGCATGGGCAGCACTCTCGGCCCCATAGGGGCGATAGTCTCAGGACCACCCTGTCAAAGCAGGCCTAACGACACTGACCTTGAGCCTCCTCATTATCCCACCACTGACCCAGCACGGGTCACCACTCCACTAGAGAACGCCGGTGAACACACGGAATATTTACAATTTATGCCGTAGGGATGAGGAGAAACCTTGCGTGGCATTCCGTTGACGCAGTGGTCCGCCTCGGGAAGGTCAGGGCAGCTTCCTCACTTGGCGCTTTATCAGAAAATGTTGAACTGTGTTGGTAACAGCTCGTTTTCCTGCCTCAAGCCGCTTGTATGTTTGCTATGATATTTTTCCCTACCACGGACGACCTGAACCCGCCCATTGGATTGAGTGTGTAGAGTCACTGTAGTGAGTCACTTGGAGTCGTAATCCTCTCTCGTTGCTGATACTATGCTCTTACTGCCCCGGGACCGTCACGCCTGCTTCTTACATTTTTTTATTTATTTATTTTTTTCAGAACATGCTTCATATTGGTTGTCTGTGTGGGCTTTAATTGTGAGGTTTTTCGTGTCAGAGCAGCACGGAGAGTTGTTGACTCTTCCTTCCACTTCTTCGTTCTTGGATTCCTCTCTAGTTCGCCCTGCGTGTACACACATAGTTCCTTGATTAATTTAGCTCTGCCTCGATAAGCCTTGTTTATTTGTTGTCTGTTTTCCTAATAAACGATTACAATGACTCGTATTTGGTGGAGTTTTTTCGTTTATTTGGTTCAATTTCCTTCCTTCCTTCCTTCCTTCCTTCCTTCCTTCCTTCCTTCCTTCCATCAGTCTATTTGTATCAGCGTTGTTGTCTAAGATCTGTACTGGCCTTACTGTTTGAAATATATTTTTTTGTACTGAAGTCACTTATAATATTGCTCGTGTTTAGTGTGGTTGAAGGTTAACTTAGACTAAGACTTTAGTTTCATCTTTGACCTTCACCACTTGTCACTCTGATCCCGAATCAATACTTGAGTATAATTAGTTCGTGAGCACTGATATTACCCAACTGTTGCTTACCTGAATAAAATTCCTGTGTTGTCGGGTGAGTGTTAGGCCCATTCTCACTTGAGTTTTATTTGTTGACAATTTTAGATAATTCGAAATATTTGTCTCTCAGTGTTCATTTAGTTCCCAGGTTCCACAGCCGCCTATGTGTATCTAAGCCTCAACTCTCGACTCTCGTGTTGAAAATTACAATCTCCCGCCACAGGTACAGTTTATCGTCTGGTTGAATGTGTCTTATAAAAGCTCTCTACAGCCTCTCACTGACGCCAGACGCTCCTGTAATACACCTGATTGACTCCTGAACGATCGTCATCTCCTCATAGTTGACCTTTGATGGATCACCTGGGGATTAGACACCACAGCTTATTTCACCAGATGGTTAAACACTCTAGCGCTACGTGGTGGATTTAGATTAGGTTAAGTGGGCGTTAGGGTGTTGAATCATCAGGTGAAACAAGGTGTCTAATATTCAGGTGATCCCATTTAAATTTATCAAGGTGAACCTTCACCACCTTTGTCAAACAGGTGTGTATATTGAACAATCATGTACAGGGTATATAACCATGATGTAAACTATAGATACTGTAGACCTATATCACTAACCCCAATCTAATTTAAGTTTAGTTCCTTTGTTATGGTAATAAACGAAAACTTACACGAAAGATTTTTTTTCTCTAGGACCTAACTATGTTAATTTATCGCAACAAAAGGGCAGATATTATCTCTTGGCTAAAAACATCACCCAGGAGAGAGCTCGTGCGTGAGGCTGCTCATGCTGGAAACTTTTCCTTAGACAGTGTGTGTGTAATAATAATAATAATAATTAACGGTTTATTGAAAGAGCTTGGCAGCCAGAAGGCTGAAAATATACAGTTACATATTTGGGGAATGGGTTACGAATTACAAATAATATACAAGTGACATAAGTGACACAAATAAGACATATAGTAACTTAGATGGGGATCAGCTCAAAATACAGTTCATTTCAACATAGTGACAGTGTAGGGAGCAGTGTTTACTGGGAGTGAATACACTGATTTATTACATGTTATTGATAATTTTTACAATGGTTGGGACTGGGCTGTTCTTATAGCGACAGTTCGTGCACGTATGGGCTGGATGCGGTTGTGGTGTCGAACAGCAATTCTCGGACAGGGGATCTCAGGTGGTAGTAGGGCCGGTGTCGGGATGGTGTAGAAGCTTCTTACCAAATTTGCAGATGAGGTCGTGGTGATGGTCAGTGAGAGTCGAAAGGGTCAGTGTGTTGAGCGCTTCTTGATATGTGGAGTAGGAAGGGAGAGAATAATCTTGCATGCCCTCTTTTGCACTTTTTCTAGGTGTTTACGTTGTGTGTGTGTGTGTGTGTGTGTGTGTGTGTGTGTCCGTCCGTCCGTCCGTCCGTATGTTCCTTATGCTTATGTGCAGTTTTGAAGACAGAGATGAAATTTGGTAGGGAGGTGCGAACCCCCTAGGGCAGGGGTGGCGAACCTATTTGAGAGCGTGTGCCCAAATTGGCGATAATATTCTGAAAAATTCTCTCGCGTGCCCGTGGGAACTTTGAACAGAAGATAATTATTATTATTATTATCATTATATAGGTATTTTACCAAAAAATTGTAGAGAAAGAGAACAAAATGCTTGAAAGCATTCTTAGAGAAGTCTGTTTAGGCAACCAGTAAATTACTGTTATTTATAACTAGTAATTCACAAGAGGTAAAATTAATGAATTACGTGACAATAATAATTTTTTCCTTTTCTGAAAACCGTTAAAAAGGAAAGGATCACATTCTAGCCACGATTCTTTAATATACTCCCCGTCACTGAGTGGTTTTTCATGTTGAGCAATAATCTTTGAAACCTCAAAACCAGCAGCAAAGACATTTATGAACAGTTTCATAACGCCGCTTTACGGAAGAAGTCCTGCACACAACTGTTTCGGACCATAAGATGCATAATGCTTTATCACCCTTTTTGATCATGCCAAATCTTTCACGCCACGATTCTTGAAAATCTCTGCTGCTGCTGCTGCCTT
Organism: Homarus americanus; assembly: GCF_018991925.1. Lineage (NCBI taxonomy): Eukaryota > Metazoa > Arthropoda > Malacostraca > Decapoda > Nephropidae > Homarus > Homarus americanus. The sequence goes on along the minus strand of NW_024726235.1, from coordinate 3,788,706 downwards.
CATTTGAAAATTTTTGTTTCTTTGCTGGTTGAGCTGACTTTCTGGACAAGCTGAAAAGGGTAGATACAATGCAAATACTAATGTGAAGTCAATACAGAGTAGTAAACAGTAATGCAGTTTAGAAATCACTTTACCAATAAATAATCACTCAACCACATTCCACACGACATTACATTCTAATCGTCAAACATTTCGTGAATGTCATTATTCGTATCATTAGTTTATTATAGTTTTCTTGTGATTTTATCAAGATTTATATTATTCACTTTTTCATTGTGGATCTACATGAAAAAAAAAAAAAAAAAAAAAAAATATATATATATATATATATATATATATATATATATATATATATATATATATATATATATATATATATATATATATATATATATATATATATATATATATATATATATATATATATATATATATATATATATATATCATGGGTGGGGTTTAAAAATCTTGGGGAGGCAGTGCATGCCGCGTGCCGACAAAAATTTTCGCGTGCCACCTTGGGCACGCGTGCCATAGGTTCTCAACTTCAACCCCTGCCCTAGAGCATTTTCTGTAGATAGTTTAAGAATTAAAATCAGAGGTTATAATTATTTATCACACACTGAGTTATCTATCAGAGGGTTATCTACTGGATTATATAACACTGCTCAGGCATCAATCTCAGGGTCAAGAGTCAGGTCAGGTACATTTCTTGAAGCATGAGGCGGTCACAAGCATCCTCTATCCCCTGAACCCACTCCTGCCCTGAACCCACCCCTGCCCTGAACCCACTCCTACCCCTGAACCTACTCCTGCCTCCTGAACCCACCCCTGCCCCCTTGAACCCACTCCTACCCTCCTGAACATACTATTGCCCCCTGAACCCACCCCTGCCCCCCTGAACCCACCCTGCCCCCTGAACCCACCCCCCTTGAACCCACTCTTGCCCTCTGAACCCACTATTGCCCCTGAACCCACCCCTGCCCACTTGAACCCACTCCTACCCCCTGAACTCACCCTGCCCCCTGAACCCCCCTGCCTGAACCCACCCCTGCCCCTGAACCCACCCCTGCCCCTGAACCCACCCCTGCCCCTGAACCCACCCTGCCCCTGAACCCCTGCCTCCTGAACTCCAAATGCCCCTGAATTCCCCTGTCTCCTGAATCCCCCTGCCCCTCTGAATCCATTCTTCCCCTGATTCCCACTTACCCCCTGAATCCTCTTGAATCCCCCCCTCCTGCCCTCTGAATCCCTTTGCCCTGAATCCCCCTTGCCCCTGGATCCCCTTGCCCCTGATCCCCTTTCTCCTGAATCCCTTCCTCCTGAATCCCCTGAAACCCACCCCCCTCCCTAAAAACCACTACAGGTTGCCCCTACATCCTGAACAAGCACGGGGGAACCTGACTTGGCCCGGTTCTCTGGGGGGAAATACTAACACACATCGTTCTTCCAGTCATGGCTACCCGCACACCCCCTCTACCACCTGCAAAAGAACCTGCTGATAAACCGATAACTGTGATGAAGGGAGGAGGAGGAAGGAAGGGGGAGATGGGAGGAGGAGGGAAGGGGGAAGATGGGAGGAGGAGGGGGGGGTGGGTTAAGTTGTCGTAGTCAGTGTTGCTTCGCATTGTCTGTACGAAACATTGAAGGGGACAAAAAGGAGCTAGGTTCAGGCTCGGTGTGCACGTGACCTGAGTGCGACTTAAAATGTAGCCCAGAACCTCAATGCTAGATGATTCGTTGCTTTTTTTTATGTCGTGTCTCAAGTAGTAAAGAGTAACGGATCTCTTCCAGTTATGCGGTGAGATCGAGGATGTTATTGTGGTTCTTGTATGAGTTGGGTTAAGGGAGCCATGTAGGAAGAGTCCCACATGGTGAGTCTTCGAGAAAATTCAGCAAATGAAGACTGGCAATACGAGACCAGGACCACTGTTGCTCATAATTCGGTCTAAGTCAGCAACAAAACCTCGCTCTGAGTCTACCCCGATGATGCATACGTCATCGGCTACAGCTTCTTGACTGGGACACGAGCGGGCCAGCGATGCCAGCGGCGAGTTTCATAAAGTGTGACAGAAGCTAGCTAGCACACCTATCGTGGAAGGCGCTGATGTATAAATTAAAAGAAAAATCATTTTGTATTAATTTTTTTCGAGTTTGGTTCATTAATTCACTTAATTCTTTGTTTCGAGTACGTGGGTTCAGAGATTTGGTGTTAAGGGTTTGTAAGTGGGGGTTCAAGGATCCATAATTTGGGTTTAGAGTCTAGGGTTTCAGGTTTCGGTGGTGGTCCTCTCACCCGTCCCTCATCTATATACAAACCTTGTTCCTTGTTTGGCCTTGTAGCGAAAACCTGCTACTGCTGGCGGGTAGCTAGCTAGTGTGTGTGTGTGTGTGTGTGTGTGGAGGGAGTGTATGGGTGGGTGGGTGGAGGGGAGGGATTGTGTGGGTGTGGGTAGCCAGGGAGGTGGGAGGTGAGGCTGAGGATGTTACCATGGGACCAGATACAAATGCCCCGCGGCTCCCCGAGTCCTGTCCTAATTTACTCAGACTTGGGACCCGCACACTACACCACACCCATCCTACAAATTCCTCCGCCCACTTGCTGCCACAACCACACCCAAATGCCTACACCCTTTCCCTGCCACACCTACACCACACGCCCACACCCACACTCATACACCACACCAACACTACACTATTTACCTACACAGTAAATAACGTTACACGGAGTACGTGTTAGTAGGCTGGTCCCCCCACCTCTAGCTCCCCCCCCCCTTTGCTGTCCTCCCACGTTGCTTTATCCAGATCTTAATAATTATCTCGTACTCTTCAGGTAAGGAAAAACACTGGGTTCCCTCCTTCACCTACTTTTGCTTCAGGATACTCAAGGAGAGGCGAGGTAGACCATAATCGACTGTACCTGTATTGGGTGACCGTCACTCAAGGTACAAAAGCGTTACCTGCCGACTGCCGTGCCTGGTGACAGCTAGCAAGTGTTCTCTGAACATAACAACACTTTAGTCATAAGTAACATCCGAAAAGTGTAAGAATAATCAGATGTGAACTGAAAAGTATGCAAATGTTTGTAGGGAAGTGAAAAGAGTGCAGAAGGACATTTTGGAATTAAGTGATGTAAGATGGGTGTGTGTGGGGAAGGGCTGGGAGGTGCGAACACTTTATGTAATCTTAAGGAAGTGAAAAGCATAAAGAAATGTAGGTAATCTTTTAAAGAGTGAGGTGGGTAGTAGTGTGAAGGGGGAACTGAGTACTGTTAGTCAGGTTTAATGCCTGACCCATAAACTTATTAGTAATACAGGCTTATGTAAAAACAAATATTATTGAAGATGAGATTTTGCAAATGTTGTGTAAAAAAAATAAAGAAGTTTGTGAAGTTCATTTAATTATTCTAATGATTTAATAATGTAAAGGTTGAGATGTTGAGAGACTTGGAGGTAACCATTTTGTGTAACATAGATGATATAATAGTTGAATTTTGTAAAGAAGCCAAGACAATAATTGAATAACAGGTCCTATTTAAGCCAATATGATACCATTTAAGACTTAGGTCGTATTCGATAAGGTAAAACACAATAAACGTAAAGATATATTAGAAAAAATATGTAAATTATGAAGATATTACAATTCTGAAGAAAAAAAAACTTCTGGTATTAGGAACCTGTAGTATTTATAAACAAAGGAATTACTAATTGGTTCAGAATTAGACAAGAAATTAGACAAGACTAAAATGCTGTCTCTTAATATGTATTCAGAGTTTGTGAACAGAGAAATTATAAACTGATATAAAGTAATAAATCTGATGAGTAGAGTGACGTTAAAGATTCTGTAGGCAAATGATACAGTTCCTATTGTCGATATTGAAGAGGCATTACATAAACTGGTTAAGAAACATGTAGATACAAGACTGTGAATATTACCTTTGCCTAATAGAGTTAATGTTATAGAGATAGACAGAGACAAGTTATAGCGATAGACAGAGACAAGTTATAGAGATAGACAGAGACAAGTTATAGCAATAGACAGAGACAAGTTATAGCGATAGACAGAGACAAGGTGTAGCGATAGACAGAGACAAGTTATAGGTATAGACAGAGACAAGTTATAGAGATAGACAGATCCAAGTTATAGCGATAGACAGAGACAAGTTATAGGTATAGACAGAGACAAGTTATAGAGATAAACAGAGACAAGTTATAGAGATAGACAGAGGCAAGGTGTAGCGATAGACAGAGACAAGTTATAGGTATAGACAGATACAAGTTATAGAGATAAACAGAGACAAGTTATAGAGATAGACAGAGACAAGTTATAGAGATAGACAGAGACAAGTTATAGAGATAGACAGACAAGTTATAGCGATAGACAGAGGCACGTTATAGCGATAGACAGAGACAAATTATAGAGATAGACAGAGACAAGGTGTAGCGATAGACAGAGACAAGGTGTAGCGATAGACAGAGACAAGTTATAGGTATAGACAGAGACAAGGTGTAGCGATAGACAGAGACAAATTATAGAGATAGACAGAGACAAGGAAGGATAGACAGAGACAAGGTGTAGCGATAGACAGAGGCGCTAGGTATAGACAGAGACAAGGTGTGATAGACAGAGACAAATTATGAGATAGACAGAGACAAGTTATAGAGATAGACACAGACAAGTTATAGATAGACAGAGACAAGTTATAGCGATAGACAGAGACAAATTATAGAGATAGACAAGGAGGATAGACAGAGACAAGTTATAGAGATAGACAGAGACAAGTTATAGCTAGGGATAGACAGAGACAAGCAGGTATAGACAGAGACAAGTTATAGGTATAGACAGAGACAAGTTATAGAGATAGACAGAGACAAGTTATAGCGATAGACAGAGACAAGTTATAGGTATAGACAGAGACAAGTTATAGAGATAAACAGAGACAAGTTATAGAGATAGACAGAGGCAAGGTGTAGCGATAGACAGAGACAAGTTATAGGTATAGACAGAGACAAGTTATAGGTATAGACAGACAAGTTATAGAGATAGACAGAGACAAGTTATAGAGATAGACAGAGGCAAGGTGTAAGGATAGACAGAGACAAGGTATAGACAGAGACAAGGTTATAGAGATAACAGAGACAAGAGTAGAGGATAGACAGAGACAAGAGATAGACAGAGACAAGTATATAGAGATAGACAGAGACAAGTTATAGGTATAGACAGAGACAAGTTATAGAGATAAACAGAGACAAGTTATAGAGATAGACAGAGACAAGTTATAGAGATAAACAGAGACAAGTTATAGAGATAAACAGAGACAAGTTATAGGTATAGACAGAGACAAGTTATAGAGATAAACAGAGACAAGTTATAGAGATAGACAGAGACAAGTTATAGAGATAGACAGAGACAAGTTATAGGTATAGACAGAGACAAGTTATAGAGATAAACAGAGACAAGTTATAGAGATAGACAGAGACAAGTTATAGATATAGACAGAGACAAGTTATAGGTATAGACAGAGACAAGTTATAGAGATAAACAGAGACAAGTTATAGAGATAGACAGAGACAAGTTATAGATATAGACAGAGACAAGTTATAGCGATAGACAGAGACAAGTTATAGGTATAGACAGAGACAAGTTATAGAGATAAACAGAGACAAGTTATAGAGATAAACAGAGACAAGTTATAGAGATAAACAGAGACAAGTTATAGAGATAAACAGAGACAAGTTATAGGTATAGACAGAGACAAGTTATAGAGATAAACAGAGACAAGTTATAGAGATAGACAGAGACAAGTTATAGAGATAGACAGAGACAAGTTATAGGTATAGACAGAGACAAGTTATAGAGATAAACAGAGACAAGTTATAGAGATAGACAGAGACAAGATAGACAGAGACAAGTTATAGATATAGACAGAGACAAGTTATAGAGATAAACAGAGACAAGTTATAGAGATAGACAGAGACAAGGTGTAGCGATAGACAGAGACAAGGTGTAGCGATAGACAGAGACAAGTTATAGGTATAGACAGAGACAAGGTGTAGCGATAGACAGAGACAAGTTATAGCGATAGACAGAGACAAGTTATAGCGAGAGACAGAGACAAGTTATAGATATAGACAGAGGCAAGTTATAGAGATAGACAGAGACAAGTTATAGAGATAGACAGAGACAAGTTATAGAGATAGACAGAGGCAAGTTATAGAGATAGACAGAGACAAGTTATAGAGATAGACAGAGACAAGTTATAGCGATAGACAGAGACAAGTTATAGAGATAGACAGAGGCAAGTTATAGATATAAACAGAGGCAAGTTATAGCGATAGACAGAGACAAGTTATAGATATAGACAGAGGCAAGTTATAGCGATAGACAGAGACAAGTTATAGATATAGACAGAGACAAGGTGTAGAGATAGACAGAGACAAGTTATAGAGATAGACAGAGACAAGGTGTAGCGATAGACAGAGACAAGTTATAGCGATAGACAGAGACAAGTTATAGAGATAGACAGAGACAAGTTATAGATATAGACAGAGACAAGTTATAGCGATAGACAGAGACAAGTTATAGAGATAGACAGAAACGTGATGGTCGTTTCCAAATTTGATATATATATCTTGAAAAACAAATTATGGTAAACAACAAGAATTCCTTCCTTAGGCTTTAGTAAGCCCCTTTATAATATTTATACTGTATATACTTGTCACACTTGCCAGATGCTTCTGGTGTTATTGTACAGGGGTACCTAGTGACAGCACTAGGATCCCGCGTCCTCCATCAAGGAATAAACAATTGAAACTGAAAATTGAACAACAAATAACTTAACAGGTAATTTAGAAAATTATATATATTTAGGCAGGAACAGAAGGTGGCAAATGTCAAATGCATATGTAAACAAGAACTGGTTAAGTATAAAAAGTATTTAATAATCTAGTGAGTTCTGTTACAAAGGATGAACAGTTTTATGTAAAGGGGGAAAAATAGCAACTAGAATACTGTATACTGAGAACTGTTGCTTGAGACTTACAGGTAAATGCTTCTAGTAGATATGGGTGGGCGCTTAGGTGTCTTGAGAAAATATTAAACACAAGCTATACATTTTTTTTTTTTTTTGAAGAAGTACGAAGTTTACGTTGGGGAAGTAGAGAAATTGTGGATATTTATAAAAAAAAAGTGGGGGAATGAGATATTTCAGCAATATAATGAGAGATGAGGAGATAATTGAGATTAAGAAGGGAGATGAGATTAGAGACATGGAAGAATTGGTAATGACATTTTGGAATCGATTAATTTTTGAAGATTACGATTTAATCCTTTGACTATGATGATTGAATCTCTAGGGTAAGATGATTTAACCCCTTGAGTACGATTATTTAACCCCTTTAACACGATGACAACCCCTCGAATACGATGATTTAACCCCTTGATGACAACCCCTCGAATACGATGATTTAACCCCTTGAGTACGATTATTTAACCCCTTTAATACGATGACAACCCCTCGAATACAATGACTTAACCCCTTGAGTACGATTATTTAACCCCTTTAATACAATGACAACCTCTCGAATACGATGATTTAACCCCTTGAGTACGATGATTTAACCCCTTGAGTACGGTGACTTAACCCTTTGAATACGACGATTTCAACCTTTGAGTACGATGACTTAACCCCCTTGAGCATTATGACTTGATGATTTAAGGGGTTATGTCATTGTATTTAAGGGGTTAAATCACCATACTCAAAGTGATAGTTGTACTTGGTCGTCAACACCCACACATGATGACACATTGACTGCTGACTGTTTTAATTGATGTATTTTTGTCCGTAATTGATGACTGCCGGGAGTTTCCATGGGTGAGGTGATCATGTAGTCGGCGTTCAACTCCCTTACCTGCAATATTAGACATATTTAATGGGTATTTCTTGGTCATTGTCTACCTAACGTAACGTAACGTAAAGTAACGTAACCTTATATAACCTAACCTAACCTAACCTAACCCAATCTAACCTAACCTAACCCAATCTAACCTAACCTAACCTGCCATTTCAGTAAACATCAAAAAAGGAAAAAAAAAAGAGAAGAAACAGAAATGAAGAAAGAAAAACAGAGAGACAAAATGAGAAAAGAACAAGAGATAAAAAAAAAACTAACTATTATTAAAAAGATAAAACACAATGTGAAGTTTAACTAAGCGTAGCAGGTGTCAGGTGGTGTTACGGCCACAGGTAAGAACCAATACCTGGGCAAAGTTACGTCCTTCACCCTTCTCGTGGTTCTTATTCCCTCCGGCGACAACATTTCTCCCTTTTTACGACCTCTCCTACTAGAAGAGGTTTTATTTACACGTAGAAACGAGTAATAGGTAGGGTTATTTTTCTTTTTCTCTTTGTTTTTCAATTATATCCGTGTTGCTGTAGGTACCGACTGCCTTTTGGGGTGATGACTGGACGAGGTTGGGTACTGTGGCTTCCAGGATTTTGTGGGAGTGATTCGACTCCTCTTTGCCGGATGTGTTTTTAACTCGACTTTTGGATGAGTCATTAGATGGGGAGATGTTGTGAGGGAGACAGGGGGAGATGTTGTGAGGGAGACAGGGGGAGATGTTGTGAGGGAGACAGGGGAAGAGAGTAGAGAGTAGCGTGTGTATGCGTGAGTGCGTGCGTGTTCCTCTTCAATAGAGATCTCCATACCTATAAAATCTCAACATATACACTGGACATAAACAGAGAACACACCAACAAGAGAGTTTTACCCAAATAGCCAGATGGTATAAGGTCGACCACGCTGCAAGGACTGGGACAACTTGCCCAGTTACCCAAGACTAAGAGGTGCACCACATTTGTCGTATAGGAACTAATGATTATATTAAACTTCAACTTTATAGGTAGTTGTTATAAGGTATTTTACATCCATCAATCGTAAACAATATTGGTAGTTATATATATTACGTATATCATCTTCAAGGATTTTACTTTGATTTATTTTATTTTTTTCCCTTCGTCTTCCCATCACTTGTTATTGAATGGTTGTGGCATTTGTTTCTCATCGACTCTTAACACCTGTACCTCCTCCTCTAACACCTGTATCTCCTCTTCTAACTCTTGGTAGAATTATAGATGAATAAAGAATAAATGTTAAGAGCAAAGAGAGAGAGAGAGAGAGAGAGAGAGAGAGAGAGAGAGAGAGAGAGAGAGAGATGAAAAAAAAAGTAAAGCTGACTAGGGGAAAAACTGGTCCCAAACTTGCTGAGTGTTGCTTTGACCTTTACCTGTGACCTTGGCCGTGGACTACCTGTACCCCCAAAATCCTCACTCCTCCCTTAGCTGTTCCCCGTCTTGTAACATAGGTACCAAATCCCGGCCATATTATACCATATTATAGATATTTTGGGTGTAATATGTCGGTATCTATCTATTATTTCTCTTAAGACACCTACTAGTACTGTACACATACTCGCCAGGTGTCTCCAGGTGATGTTGCTCAACTATAATCGTCACTCTTAATACCTTGGTTATGTCATCGAATTTCTGTGAAGGGGATTGGGGTGGGGGGAGGGGGGAGTGAGGGTGGGAGGTAGTGGGGAGGAGATGGTATGTGTGTGTGTGTGTGTGTGTGTGTGTGTGTGTGTGTAAGTCAAAGCTCAAGAGGCTAAGTTTCCCTGGTACATCCTGGCGGACTCTTCTCTAGGAGGGAATCTTACCTTCTTAAAGATTAGGATACAAGAAATTTCCCGGACATGGCGAGCCCAGCGACGGGGGATTTTTTTGGGGGGAGGGGGCGCTCTAAGCCCCAGCAGAATTTTTTTTGAAATCTGACCAATATCGTGGGCATTTTGAGGCCATATTGAAGGCATGTGCACTTAATATTTGGAGATATTCTGAGGTCAATAGTAGTTACTCTTTACTATAGAAAAATGCCTGAGTACAATACTGTATTAAAGAAAAAGTTTCGGAATTTTCTGAGGAAAAGGGGGGTCCGGACCCCCCAAGACCCCCCCTGGATCCACTCCTGCTCACATGGTCCAAAAACACATGATAATTATGATAATTCACAGAGGATGATGGCCGTCTGCCTAAGCCACATGAAGGGAGGAAGTAAAAGGTAGAACGAACACCGAGGAAAATTGTGAACAAGGAATTAGAGTTATGGGATGATATAGGAGAGGAGGCATAATGCGGTAGATGACTCGGTAGCTCTACGTCTACGGTGTGGTTGAGCAGGTGAGCCAGGATGAGGAGGAGTCGGTACCACCAGGTCATATCATTGAGTAATCTTATGGAGTACCTCAACCGATCTATTTCACCGCCTTCTGTTGACTCTTAAATTTACTACACGTTTGCTGTCATTGTAAAGTGAAGTATCATAATAATTTCAGCAGTTAAATAGTCAATAATGTTTTTTTATTTACTTTTTTTGTTTTGATTAATTTTTTTTTTGGTTTATTAGTTTAAACTGACATTCTTCGGGTACGTCGATGGCTTGAAGGCTCTGAGCAAGTTGGGTGGAAGTTCATGTTTTTCATCGACATTTGTTAGGACACAAGAATAGGAATTTGCATATTAGGATTGCGCTTCACTTCGTTTTCTGATCGTAAAAAAAAAATATTGTTTTTGGATAATATATGTGATGGTGTAATGAATACAGACGTTGTTATGATTGGTGGATTGTTATTTGTGTGTGTGGTGAAGCTCGACAAGTGTAACCCGATACTGACCAGGTTTAGTACACTTTGACAGGTACACTCAGCCTGGTATACGTAGTAAGGTGCACTCAGTATGGTACACTTAATCTGGTACACTTACTTTAATACACTTAGTCTGCTCATTCCCCTCACTTCCTATCGTCCTCCTTCTCACTTCTCACCGTCACCTCCTCACCTCCCACCATCACCCTCCTCACCTCCCCACCCTCCTCACCTCCCACCTCCTCCTCACCTCACCCTCCCCCCCTCCTCACCTCCCACCGTCATCCTCCTCAGCTCCCACCATCACCCTCCTCACCTCCCACCTCCCACCGTCACCCTCCTCACCTCCCACGTCACCCTCCTCCTCCCACCTCCCACCCCACCCCTCACCTCCCACCGTCACTCCCTCACCTCCCACCGTCACCCTCCTCACCTCCCACCGTCACCCTCCTCACCTCCCACCGTCCCACCTCACCCTCCCACCGTCCTCACCTCCCACCGTCACCCTCCTCACCTCCCCACCGTCACCCTCCTCTCCCACCGTCCTCACCTCCCACCGTCACCCTCCTCACCTCCCACCGTCTCCTCCTCCACCTCCACCGTCACCCTCACTCCCACCGTCACCCTCCTCACCTCCCACCGTCACCTCCTCACCTCCCCATCACCCTCCTCACCTCCCATCACCTCCCTCCTCACCTCCCACCTCCCCTCACCTCCTCACCTCCCCCGTCACCTCCCCCTCCCACCTCACCCCCATCTCCCACCGTCACCCTCCTCACCTCCCACCGTCACCCTCCTCACCTCCCACCGTCACCCTCCCTCACCTCCCACCGTCACTCTCTCCCACCTCACCTCCCCGTCCGTCACCCTCCTCACCTCCCACCGTCACCCTCCTCTCCCACCGTCTCACCTCACCGTCACCCTCCCCTCCTCCGTCACCTCCCTCCCACCTCCCACCTCCCCACCTCCCACCTCCCACCGTCACCCTCCTCACCTCCCACCGTCACCCTCCCACCTCCCACTCTCCTCACCTCCCACCGTCACTCTGTAATCCCTTTGTGCCACCGCTCACATGATGAGTACAGGGTGCACAATAAATTACCGCTGTACGTGGTTAAATTAAAAAATCAATTCTCTCTCTCTCTCTCTCTCTCTCTCTCTCTCTCTCTCTCTCTCTCTCTCTCTCTTTCCTGTATAATACTTAACCTAACCCCTTAACCACCCCTGTCCTAACTTAGTGGAACAGAACATCAACTCCCACCCCCCACCCCCCACACTATCTAACAACTCAAAAATCCAGTCAGCCACTCAGGTCTTGGCTTGACAGTACTACCGAGAGCCAGACCCACAAAGACCACAACTCTTCAGTCCACCACATAACAAGTACTGAAATGACACGTACTGGGAGTTCATATATTGGTGCATCATCTCAGTACACAGGGATATGAGATGGTCAATGTGCCTTGGGGGTCAATTTATATTTCTCCTCTCTTATTTCTATTACCCAACCTATGTGGTACTACTTCTGATGCTTCTTTCTCTTTCCCAACTTTTGCCCTAAAATCACCCATTATAATCAAATATTCATTAAACTTAACGATGTATTGCTTTCTTTAAATCTTCATTAAATTTATCTAAGATTTCATCCTCACTGTCATTTGTTGGTGGATAAATCTGTATTAGTTTACCAAGTCCATGGGTTTATCATTTAAACTTGACTAACAAAACTACAGAACACATAAACGTCTTTGAATGGAAACACGGGTAGTAAACTCTGATGGCGGTGAGTGAAGACAAGGAATAACAGATGACTGAGGTGATGGTAAATTCCTCAGTCAAAGTTACTTGGGTGCCTGGGTAGTGAAGAAAGAAGCCACGCAGGGTAAATAGTCAGTCAAAGTTACTTGGGTGCCTGGGTAGTGAAGAAAGAAGCCACGCAGGGTAAATAGGGAGTTTTGAGGAACTTAAGAAGGGCTTCAGACCTACTAAAGGTGTGGCTGACGGAGGAGTACCCATACGTGACAGGTTCCCAGAGCTTGTGGTTAGTGACGAGGAGGTCTGAGCCGAACCCAACATTTCACTAATGGGTGATTCCTTAGATAGGCTTCACGATACACAGTTTTACGTAGCAACTTTAAGAAATACAAAAAAATCATTCAAGTACAAAGATAAATATTATCAACTAATTTCACAACATTATTTGTGATGGTCCAGCAGGAATCAGTTTCATGGCAGAGGGGGGGACAAAAGACAAAGATCAGGAGCCACTTGGTACAGGATACTGAACAAAAAGTTTCTATATTAGGAAAACAATAACTCGTATCGCATTTAATCCGAATAATGACACGACGTAAAACCTCATATTATTAGAAGATTAATAAAACCTTGAATAGCGGAAAGCAAGTGTTTGTGTGAGGCGGAGCAAGTGTATGTGTCAAGCAAAGCAGGATGCCGTTTAACACTTACTTGGAAGCAGTTCACCAGCGACACGACTTTACATGGTAAGAACCAACTGAAATTATTGAATCGGCTACTTGTGCATTTAACCAGGCCGTTCACATATCATTATTATTTGGGTTTAAGTAACGAAAGCCAAACTGTAGTTCCTTGTTTTATTATAAAAAGGATTGTATATATAATTCCTGAGTGTAGAGCGACCGTAAGTTCCACTGTATAGGAGTGAATGAGAAAGGGACGGCGTTTAAGTATTATAAACGTTAGGTCACGCCCTTACGATATAACTTTCTGTGAGCGACTGATGAGTAGTGACTCAAATAACGTCTTCCTCTAGTCAAGGATATCAAACTACTGCTTGCTTCAGGTGGCGCAGCTTCCCGTGGGCACACCTTATCACGTGCATTGAACATGTCTCCTCATAGCCAGTGGAAAGTTACAGGGTGGTGAATCTGTTGATGAGACAGGGGCCCATTACATTATCCTGAGTATAGGCAGCGTGTGGTTATGGAGGATCTTTATCTAGCCTGAAGTATATCCAGTAAGTATGGGGGAAATAGGTAATTCAATTTCCGGGGCTATAGGTAGATTGGCGCCGTCGGGGTCAGGTCACGTGTACACTTCACATGTTACCTCGCACTCAGGTTTACACAAGTAAGCAATAGTCGAGACTCAGGAATATATATTATCAAGAACCAGTATCAGAATATGTTATGCCAACGCCCAAAGTGTTGTGTTGAAGTGTAACGAGTTTACTGTATCTAGCTGTGACTGAGAGGTGGGTGATAATTCACGGCACAGATACTAGTTACCAGAAGTGTCCACACCCTGATATAAAACATTTAGCGGAGTTCGTGTACATGAGGTAGAAGGCTGTGTTATACCTGACACCGATCAAAAACTAAATAAGGATCACCTGTAAATTAGGCACCCCAGCTTATTTCACCTGATGATTAAATGCCCAAACGATACTTGTGAGGGTTAGGTTAAACATAAAACCATAAGAATGGAGGAAACTGCAGCGGGCCTATTGGCCCATACTGGGCAATCCCGTTTACACCCAACCCCTATCGCTCATACATCCACCCAACCTATGTTTGAAGCTATCCAGCGTATTCGAGTTAATGATGATGTTTGGTAACTTGTTCCACTCATCCACTACACTATTTCTAAACCAATGTTTACCTATCTCGCGCCTAAATCTAAATTTGTCTTATTTAAAACCATAGTTCGCTCCTGGTTAGATAGTTTGAGTACCTTTGTCATATCACCTTTATTTAGACACCTCGATCATATCGCCCTCGCTCTACGTCTCTCAAGGGAGTGCAAATTAAGATGCTTTAACCTGTCTCTATACTCAAGGTTCCTAATGCCCTGGATTAGTCTTGTCATTCTCCTCTGAATTCTTTCCAAGGATTCTATATCCATTCTGTAATACGGTGACCAGAACTGAACTGCGTAATCCAGGTGTGGTCTCACAAGAGCAAGATACAGTTTTAGGATGACCTCGCTAGTCTTGTAACTAACACTTCTTTGTATGAACCCAAGTACTTTATTAGCCTTGTTACGAGCAAAAACACATTGTTTACTTGGCTTAAGGTTCCTACTTATCTTACCTCAAATCTTTCTCACAGACGGATCTCTTTAACAACGTTGTTTATATGATATATTTATCTGTTTACACCTCCAAGACTAAGTACTTTACATTTGTCCACATTAAATTTCATCTGCCATTTTACAGACCATTCGAAAAATTTGTTTAGATCTTTCTGTAATTTTGCGGAGTCCTCGTCGAATTTAATTACACGCCCTATTTTAGTGTCATCAGCAAATTTACTTATGCTGCTATGTCGTTTATGTATATAATGCATGCTTCCTGTTGGGCGCTGTAAACGCTTCTGCGCTTCACCTTACACAAGGATGTGGAGGTGCCCAGTAAATGAAAAAAAAAGAAAAAAATGTATATAATGAATAATACTAATGGTCAGGACTGAGCCGCAGGGTACTCCACTAGTGACGTTACCCCAATTGGATTTAGTGCCGTTAAACCTTACTCGCTGTTAGGTTAGGTTCGATTTATTTAGATCACTTGGGTTTCCTTTCAAGTATATAGAAATTACATATTTCAGTCAAACATTTGATGCCATTCTTATCCATTTGTTTTATAAATTCTGCTGGGACTGATCAACCCACAAAGCTTTATCATTTTCCTTATACTCACTGCTTCTCAGCTTCTGATTCAGAATTGGTAGTTTGACCGGTATTATTTCACTTGTTGTCACTACAAGAATCTCGGTAATTTTATAGTTGCAATCAGTAATTTTGACACTTCAAGACACATTTCTTCAATGGCATTTCTGGCGCAAACACTTTATTATGCATGTTCGTACGTGGCGGTAGACACCCAGAACATCGAACGGTTGTGGAGCCCACCCCACCCTCCTCGGTTAGATTAGGTTAGATTAGATTAGGTTAGGTTAGGTTTGTTTGGTTGGTTAGGTTAGATTCAAAACTGGTTTCCGATGATTTTTGATGTTTTTGCACTTTTTTTTTTATAGCAAATGTTTAGATTCTGAGATGGAAGGAGGGACTTATCTCAGAAACTATTGATTAACGCCATAAATGAAGGTCAAATTCACCCATTACACATCAAAAACATCGTAAAACATAGTTTCTTGAATTTCGTTTAGCGGCAACAAGTGAAATTTACCGTTTGATCTGCATTTCATTTTCGTTTCTTACCTC
>NW_024726235.1:3655303-3767803 GCF_018991925.1 Homarus americanus | reverse complement strand
ATATGAAGTTTAAATTATTATTATTATTATTATTATTATTATTATTATTATTCTCTTCCATATTACATTAACACAATAATTAGTCTTAGGTATTTGTCATATATTTTTTTACATATAAAGTTTTCTCTGTTTTATTAGTTTCTATTTTAATATATATTTTTTTTATCTATCTGGCTGTCTGCTTTTCTGTATGTCTACCTGTCTGCTTGTTCGTCTATCGTTGACTGTTTTTCTGTCTATCTGTTTATTTAACTGTCCTTGTCTATCCGTCTGTGTACCAGTCTTTTTTGTCTATCTGTTGGTGTCAAGTTAGCCGTCTCCCTGTCTATTTATATTCCTGTCTCTCTACATATTAATCTCTATCCGTCTCCTTATCTGTGACTCTATCCATTTATCCATTTACATGTGTGGTTGTTTGTCGAATCATTCATATGTCTGTGCGTATGTCTGCCCCCCTAACATCATCTCATCTCATCTGACTCGACTTTCTCTA
Source organism: Homarus americanus (assembly GCF_018991925.1). NCBI lineage: Eukaryota > Metazoa > Arthropoda > Malacostraca > Decapoda > Nephropidae > Homarus > Homarus americanus. The sequence goes on along the minus strand of NW_024726235.1, from coordinate 3,767,310 downwards.
ACTTCACCTGACCTGCCTTGACCTAACCTAACCTAACCTAACCTAACCTCTTCACCTCACCTGCGTCTTACTGCATCACCCTGACCACCTTAGGGAGCCTTGACATGACGGTGAGGGCTGACTTGAGGAACTTCCAAGGACCGTCACTCAACTCAACTGTGGAAAAGGGAAACTAAGTGTCATTATTCGGTACCTTAAGTGGCTCAGGTAATCAGAGCCACTTAAGGAGAAGGGGAGGGGAAGGGGGAGGATGTGTTGTGTAGGGAGGAGGAATAAGAAGAGAAGTGGAGGAGGGAAGTGGAAGGGTAGCAGTCTGTTACGTTTAAAATGCAGGAAGTGGCTTTCTTTCCTCGGATACCTTCACACTGGTTACTCACCCAAGAGATTATGGTGTATCACTACGTAGAATTTTGCTCTGCTTCCGGCATTCAATGCGTTGTGTACTTGATAAATGACGATTTAATGAATTCCACTAACTTCCAACATCCCTCTAAGTTATTGGTTATACGTTGTCATAACCAATCAGTCATTACCCTTAGTAATAATAATAATAGAGGGATCACAGATACGGGCAGATGATTGCACTTACGTTTATTTGGCACAATTCCATACACTGGACTTATAATTTGCATGGATAGGTCAGTCACTCACATTCACGCCACAGTACCGTAAGTTATAAGGGAGAGTTTGTCAACCTGGAGAATTAATCGTTTTAGGTCTATTTGGCCGGCCTGGAGTGCTCTTGTAGCAAACAGGCCCTCACCATTGATCACTTCATTTACAGGATGTGTTAACTTGTCGCTGGACTTAACAAAAATCTCGGGGATTTGCACACAGACTCGTAGCACTGGTAGGACTGTATGGCCCCTGTTCTTAGGTCCGCGGAGCAGGAGGTCTTCTCTAACCCAAGGTCTAAAGCCCACTGGCTAAATTGGTTTTTTGAGGCGTGAAGTGATGAACAGTACACCACTGTCTCACTGGCCAGCCCCCTCTATCGGCTGGCTAACATGCCACTAATTGAAAACATGTCCCAGTTATGGCTGGCCGGTTACCTTATCTCTACCGTAAACAAACATTTGGGATGGGTTGTGCGGGAGGCCCAACGCAACCCATGACACAGTCAAAGGATCAAGGAACACCAGCAATTTATGTTTGATATACAGGTATGTGTTGACATCCAAGCTCTCTAGTGACACCTGTGAAGACCTGAGTAATAGATCATCTCCTTCTCCCACCTCTTCGTCACCTCTTATTGCTACCACCACCTCCTCATCCTCCTCCTCTTCCTCCTCCTCCTCCTTTCCTTCTTCCTCCTCCTCCTCCCTACGGCCTCTGGCGAGTTTGATTCAATTGTCTTGTAGTTCTCCGTTGTTATCTCTTTCCTTTAACAAGATCGCCTCGTTGATCACTAGCAGTGAGGGCTCCCTGACGTGCTAGGGATCTTGATGGTGTACGATTGTCACCAGGTTATGTTACATCAAGTTACTATAATAGTCAGGACGCCGCGCTGTCTGGCTCACTCACCAAACCGGTCTGGCCTCTTTGGTGAATAACTGCGGTCTTTTAGTACACACATCACGGATACTTGTGTAGTGGAGACGAACAAGATCAATATCAGCTCTTCTTTTTTTTAGTATTTATAAATTAGCTGCATATATAGATTTTATGTTGGAATTATAGGAATTATAGTTAGAATATATAGTAGTATAGTATTAAGAACATTATTTTTTATATTATAATAAACTGCTAAAAGAATAACTTTCTTCATATTATTATTATTATTATTATTATTATTATTATTATTATTATTATTATTATTATTATTATTATTATTATTATTATTATTATTATTATTTGTCTCGTTCAGAAATTTTGGACATAGTGAACGATGCTTAAAGATCTTGAGTACAGGTGAAAGGCTGAATATATAGAGGCTAATATATTCAGCTGAGTTATGGTGCTGAAGAGGTTAATGATCAGCGTCTTGAGTACCATGTCTCAGCCCTGTAACCATAGTATCATCGTTCTCATGGAATTAAACCAACTTACAGAAGGGGTTAAGTCATCGTATGCAAGGGGTTAAGTCATCACAATTAATTTTTATCATACTCAAGGAAGGGAGAGTCAGTCAGTATTCCGTCGTCAACAAGGGGATGGTCTAACTCACCGCTGGAGGAGGTGGCGGGGGCGGTGAAGTAGAAGGGCTTGTCCATATCCGGTCCAGGCTGGTGCTCATGAGCTACAGCGCGTATCATGATTTCGTATGTGAATCCCGGGGTGAAGGAGAGGAAGGTGTTCTTCAGGTAATGAGTGTCGTTGATGTCCGGCGTGGGTGACCCCTCCACGCTGCTGCTCACCATGTTCTCTGACCCCTCCTGCAAGAAGGTCAGGCAACAGCGTGGCGTCAGGGGTGGAAGTACTGGTGAAACATTAATAATATATATCATGAGACGATACACTCTAACGCGACACGACACGACACGACACGACCTCCCGCTACTCACCTGCCTATAGAAGAAATAGTAGAACTTGATAGGGGCGAGACTCTCAACCTCCCAAGTGATTTTGTAGGAGCCGTAGTCAGCGGTCGGGGACACCTGCAGGATGTGGACTGGACCAGGGGCGGCCTCCACGGAGATGGTGGCCAGGTCCCTCGAGCGCTGGTTGTACACGTAGCACTGGTAGTTTCCTAGGGACGACGGCGTTAACTCCAGCAGCTAGTGAGAGAGAGAGAAAGAGATAGATAGATAGATAGATAGATAGATAGAGAGAGAGAGAGAGAGACCCATCACGTGACACTTAAGAATAGGAGCACTATGTAAGAGGAGGTTGGGGGGGGTGGAGGAGATTTTAAGGAAAAGGCAGTGAAGCATACCTGGAGATCGTGGGGGAGACATTACCTGAAGGTAGTAGGGGAGACATTACCTGGAGATAGTGAGAGAGACAGTACCTGGAGGTAGTGAGAGAGACAGTACCTGGAGGTAGTGAGGGAGACATTACCTGGAGATAGTGAGAGAGACAGTACCTGGAGGTAGTGAGGGAGACATTACCTTGAGATAGTGAGAGAGACAGTACCTGGAGGTAGTGAGGGAGTGAGAGAGGGCAGTTGAGGTAGTGAGGGAGACATTACCTGGAGGTAGTGAGGGAAGACATTACCTGGAGGTAGTGAGGGAGACATACCTGGAGGTAGTGAGAGAGACAGTACCTGGAGTTGTGAGGGAGACATTACCGTAGTAGGGGGAGACATTACCTGGAGGTAGTGAGAGAGACAGTACCTGGAGTTAGTGAGGGAGACATTACCTGGAGGTAGTAGGGGAGACATTACCTGGAGATAGTGAGAGAGACAGTACCTGGAGGTAATGAGAGAGACAGTACCTGGAGGTAGTGAGAGAGACAGTACCTGGAGGTAGTGAGAGAGACAGTACCTGGAGATAGTGAGGGAGACATTACCTGGAGGTAGTGAGAGAGACAGTACCTGGAGGTAGTGAGGAAGACATTACCTGGAGGTAGTGGATGTCATCTTGGGTGTGGTAGATGTGAGTGTCATCCACGTTCACAGGACCTTCATTGGTATACCACACCACCTGGAGGAGAACCATCATTAACCTGTGTGATCTGACGACACAACACGTGAAGGAGACCATCATCTCTACCACTCTCCTCTCCTGCTTTCACCTATAACCAACACTTCTCACACTGCCTCTGTTTATTCTCACTGCAACACACTACTCCATCTGTCATAATCACCTCAGTTCCTCATCCACACCTGTACCTGGGCTTCAAAACTTTAACTTCGCCCATGAAAGAACAAAGAACAAATCTACATATACAGTATATTTCCCTGCAGTGCCTCCCGTCACACACCCTCAGCAATTTATTTTTTTATTAATAAAAAATAATAATTATTAGTACTTCTGAAACTTTTTTCTTTTCATTTATTTTCCACATTTTAAGACTGTCCATATAAGAAAGGCTTCCTAAAATTACACTTAAGAACTGACACCATAGAGGCTGTTTTATTCTGGAGGTCAACAGTGGGTAACTGACCTGAGGCTTGGGGTAACCTTTGACCCTACAGGCCAGCTGGGTACTCCGCTCCTCACTCTGTACCACAACTCGGGGCGTCACTGACTCCACCTCCACGTCTGTAAGTCAGTGAGGTGGTAGTGGTGGTGATAGTGATGATGGTGGTGGTGGTGATGGTGATAATGATTCAAATATTTAATATTTCCATAATATTCTCAAGGAATGTATATCAGTACAGCAATTGTAATAATAACTTATGAAATATTTTAATAGATTGATATTTCATGAACACACACACACACACACACACTCTCTCTCTCTCTCTCTCCATTCCTCTTCCTCCCCCCCTCTCTTACTTGCATCCTTCTTCCCTTACTCCCTCTCTCCCTCTCTAGTCCTTCTTTATTCTTCCATCTCTTCCTCCCATTCTTCCTCCTACCTTCTCATACTCCCAATGTCCCCTCCCAAACACTCCCCACACCCCCCACAACCCTTACCTCCACCTTCACCCCCTCACCCCCACCCCTAACCCCTCACCCCCCCCCTCCCACCCCACGTCCCCTCCCCCCCCACCCAATGGACCTTCTTACACTCCTTGTACGTCGAAGGAGCCGTCTTGATCCTGTAGGACACCGCCGTTGGACGCTGTACACACGTAGCGACCAGCGTCCTCAGTAGTCACTTCGGTTAGGGTGAGGGTAGAGTTCTCACTTAGAATCTGTGCTTCACCCTAGGGAGGAGAGATGGAGAGACGGTGAGACAGAGATAAAAGGGGTGAGGGGGAGTTTGGTGAGATTTAGAGGGTGAGAGGTAGGGAGAGATAGTGAGAGGTGGGGAGAGATAATGAGAGGTAGGGAGAGATAGTGAGAGGTGGGGAGAGATAGTGAGAGGTGGGGAGAGATAGTGAGAGGTGGGGAGAGATAGTGAGAGGTGGGGAGAAGATAGTGGGAAGGTGGGGAGAGATGAGTGAGGTGGGAGAGATAGTGGGAGGTGGGGGAGAGATGTGGTGGGAGGTGGAGAGATGAGTGAGGGAGGTGGGGAGAGATGGTGAGAGGTGGGAGATAATGAGTGGTAGGGAGATAGTGAGAGGTGGGGAGATGGTGAGAGGTGGGGAGAGATAGTGGGAGGTAGGGAGGTAGTGAGAGGTGGGAGATAGTGGGAGGTAGAGGGAGAGATGGTGAGAGGTGGGGAGATGAGTGAGAGGTGGGGAGGAGAGATGTGAGTGAGGGTGGGGGGAGAATGGTGGGGAGGTAGGGAGAGATAGTGAGGAGGTAAGGGAGGAATGTGTGAGGTAGGGAGATGAGTGAGAGGTGGGAGAGATAGTGAGGGAGGTGGGGAGAGATGGGGTGGGGAATGTGAGTGGGTGTTGATATGCTGCCTGCCACTTATATATTAATGCAGTATGTGTGTAACAGCCCCAGGAACTGAATCACCTCCTTGTATAAGGGACTGACGTACCTCCTTGTATCAGGTATAAGAGACTGACTCACCTCCTTGTAACAGGTATAAGAGACTGACTCACCTCCTTGCGCCAGCTGAGGGTAGGGGAGGGGTAGCCGGTGGCGGTGCAGTTGAGGCTGGTGGAATCACCTAAAGCCACGGAGGCCCTGAGGCTGGGCGGGTCATACACCACCTGGAGCTCTGGCGACGGTTGAGACACCACATCTGGTCCTCCTCCTGCTGTAGGGTGGCGACGAAGGGGTGTTGAGTGTGGTGGTAATGGTGTGACGTCAGTTATGCTAAAAATACATATACATACATACATACATAGTGCCATTAGTGATTGAGAAACACTGTGTGAATGATTGTTCTACAAAGTTATGGTCTGAACTTAGATCTATTTAGTCCCCAAATCACCACAGTCGTCACGGTGATTTGGGTCTGTGTGGCTGGTAAGATCTCGGTGCGTTTGTGGACACTAGTGATCAACAGATAGTCGCCTCGACTTACCGACGACCTCCAGCGTGTGGGTGACGGTCTGTTTGGCCCAGGCGACGCTGCAGGTGTAGCTGTCAGCATCGTCGAAGGTGAGGTCGTTGATGGTGAGATCAGTGCCCTGGGTGGCCAGCTTGCCCGCCTGCAGGACCCGTTGGTACTGGCGGGGCACCACGAATTTCCCTCGGATACGCTTCACCTGCATAATCAGCTCCCTGCCTGTCGGTGGCTCTCCCTTGAACCAGAATACTGACTTACGTCCTGTCAGGGGAGGAACCAGACGATGCAGGTGTGACTAATGGAAAACAATGTTAAAGTGGGTCCCATTCACACCTGGGTAAACAAGGGGTGTCTCTGGGCGCGAACCAATTATTCAAAGTACAGGAAGCGAGCGCTGTGTCCCACTCGGTCATCACGTCCTTTGAGAGTCAATTAGTGATCCTTGATTACTGTTATCCGTAAAAGATAATTACTGAACTCACTCAGAGCATTGTAGAGGAGGACCAAGGTGACGCAGGTTTAAACTCTTAAGGGATCGTGTGTACCTGTACTAGGGTCTGTGGCTGTCCCATGTCGAGAAATTGAATTTATGTGGCTTTGTTTTGTAACTGTATTGTTCCTTTTTAATTAACGAGGCTAAATAATTATTGCTCACCTGCGTTCCTGATGGAGCAGGGGAGGGTGATGGAGGCGCCCACCTGACCCAGGAAAGCCTCTGGTTTAGTAATCATCACCGGATCCCACCGACTCTGGCTGCTTGACGGATCTGCCGACCAATACACATGTTATTATGTCCGGGAAATTGTGGATCTGTTAATAGTCTGTCCGGGATATATATCTCTCTGTCTATCTATCTATTTTTTTTATCAACCAGACATGTCTAAGATGATTCTTCTAAAGTTTTGGGAAAACCTGAAAAATAGAAAATGCTGGTCAATGTTAAAAGTTGTCTTTCTTACGGGGAATAGCCCACCCTGGCACAGGTCATCGACCTACAACGGGGCCTGGGGGGGATAGGAGTAAAATTAAAAATACATTTACTTCATTCTCCTCGCCACTTAGCGGCTCGTTAACCGCTTGGGCAATCGGCCACGTCTCTCTGATGCACTGTTGTTAAGTAGTGGGCATGTACTGACTCTAGAATGTACTTGAACCTGTGCAAGTGTTGGTCAAGTCTAGTCTTAAATGAGCTCACATCCGGTGCCGTTTCAACAACTCTCAGTCCAAAAAGTTTTCCTGGCAATTTTTTTAACTTGTGGCTTCTTCATCCTTCAGCTGTGACCCCCTAGTGCCTCGCTAGGCCTTCGCCAGCTTCAGAAATGAACGCCCGACTGAAAAATGCTTATAAGCTTCTATTTGTCCCACTATAGTATAAGGTATTAGACAACTGCAGGTGTTCTAAACTCTCTGGGTAACTGAGGCGTTGGAGTGCAGGCACCAGTCTGGTGGTCCGTTTTTGGCCGTTTTAAATAAATGAAAAGTCTAGATATAGGAACGGCCTTCGTTATAGGTCCTACAACTTAATTTGCTTGATTTACTTTCTTCTCACAATGGTCCGAGAACTTCTGATGTTATCAGACCGGCTGCCAGAGTGACGGTTTATTCAAGTAACATGGATAGATTATAAAACAAACCTTTGATTTTAATAAATACAATTTTCAGACCATACATTGTTTCCAGCATAACGCTACTGAAGACCAAAATTGGACCAAATGAATATTATGTTTGTTGAAATAAATAAATCACGTATTAGTATAAGTCAGAGAGAAAGAGGCTGACTGGCTGGACATATTGGTACAGGTAGCGAAGTGTACTGTAAGGATGATACCAGACAGTAAACTGCTATGCAACTTGACCACCGAACTTGTGTCCACAGCGATGTATTCGAGAGGAGGATAAGTAGTGTACATTTGTTTTTATTTTAGTCACCAAAATATTGGCAATACTCGAAGATAATTATGATTTACACCTATTGGACGAGGAGCAAAGAGAACGAAATCAAATTTCCATTTTTTTGTTGATGGCATCATCACATTGTTTATTACCCAGATGGTAAAGCAAGTATGAACACTACGGGATTAAAGATGATCTCATTTTCCACTAGTTTACTGTACGTCATTACTCTGCTGAAGAGGGCGCGTCAACACCTCTTACTGCTGCTTACCAACATCATTTTCTAATTGTGGTGAAGTAGAGTGGAGATTGTTATATAGTGTGTATTAGTGCCTGTTTTTTGTGCTACTCGCCCACGTTGTCGTGCCGTCGCTGGTGGGATAGCTGGCACAGTCTTCACAAATACCACAACACACTCAACACCTGGCGGTCATCCAGGCTTTGCTAGGTTCTTACGTAACTTGCTCTTCGTGTTTGCTTCTATATGAGGTAAACTGACCACAAATGATTTAGTCTTTACTTCAGAACCACAGCTTAGCCAATACTACGACACCTGTGTACTGTACCAACCATTACTACATCAACACGTCATAGTTAACATAAAACTAATATGATTTACTGTATAACAAACCACAACTAGCACTTTGTAAACCTTAACCAGATTTATGTCTAAACCCACGATGAGGGTCAACTGACCTTCACTAACCGGTAAATAAACAAAAATAAAGGGGATGTTGGTGGTGCAACGGTAACACGCGTATCTCGAAGCTTGTATCCTGGGTTGGATACCCGGCCACAGACAGGTGTGAGAAAGGTGTTATCACAGGTTTTCTCCCAGTACTCTAATTCCTGGACAGTGGAGGACACAATTAAATTAAACTGGTGCATTGCTTCTCACATCTTCTGAAGAAGACTGAATCAAGTCCTCAACCACAAAAGTAAACAACATAAGAGTGGGAGATAGAGGTTGTATTGTTAATATTATAATGTACTAGTTGAGTTACATGGCTTCACCCGGGCATCCCACCCAGGAGATACTGTGCCACTATCTCCTAGCCCAGGACACCCACCCCTCCCTTCCAAATTCCAATTATCTTCAAAACTGTGGAACTGCATTAACTCACAGCTGAAGCCTTTAAACATGTATTCTGCACTAGCTCACACACCAGTCATCAACAAATAAAGATGGTTGATGATATAACACTGTGTTATTGCGCTCCGACAACAAAGATCTCTTAAACTCATTCTGTTATAAGACCTTTTACGTACACGCTAATAATCAAATCGTTCTGGGCGTTGGCAGAGGATGCGGTGATACCTGCTGGAATCCTGAACTTGGACCTCCTCCAGATGAGTTGTGTTCACCTTAAAGAACACCTGAATATGGTAATCTAAACGTCTCATTTAAGATATCCAGGTACGGATTCTGAGAGGGTCGTAAGTTATTTTTTTCCTCTTATTGGAGATATAACGTATCTACCGGCTCGATAATACCATGGCATTAAATCGGTGAAAATGGCATAAAATTTACACTGTGCTTCTACTACCAGACACATTATTTTATCTTCTTACGAGTGAATATTTTTAACGCACTAATCGTCTCGTCCCAAATTACGATTAGAAAACTTGAACTTACGATTATTTGAGACTAAAACCTCAACTTTTGTATATTGTAGAAAAACAAGAAAAACACTTATGTACCTGGTTTTCATTATTATTTTTCACGTAGTTAACATTTATTAGCACATAAAGATTCATATGAGGTTTCACTACTACACAAACGTTCCATTCGTACACAAACGTTCCATTCATACACAAACGTTCCACAACTACACAAATGTTTCACTAATACACAAACGTTCCACTAATTTAAAACGTTTCACTAGTACACAAACGTTCCACTACTATACAAACGTTCCTCAGTAGTGGCATTGGATCTCATCACTTGGACACAGGAGGTTGATTGGGTACCATTGTTGCTCACCAGTCTTCTTTTTGGCACCATTGGAAGTTATTCGGATTCATTGAATTACATTGGGTATTCGCACGTGCAGTTCGTAGAGGTTAAGTAAGGTTATACATAGGGTAAAGTGGGGTTCATTGGAGTATACATAGGGTTCACGGGGGTTCATCAGGGTTTCGTTGGGTTCATTGGTGTGGCATTGAACATAAAACAAGGAGGGATTTATACGTTTACCCAGCCTATGTTCTGACCTGTCATGGGGGAGTATACGTGATGAAGGGACTCAGTGCCTCGTAATGCCTTAATAAATATTGTGGCCAAGTGGATATTGCACTCGTCTCCTGTCCTAAGGGTTACTGCTGCGAACCAAGGACAGCTCTTGTGCGTGTGTGCTGCGACAACCACAACCTACCACCACCACAGCCCTCTACCTGGCGATGGTTGTTGTCACGGGCTACAACCATCATCTTGTGTTAGGTAAGAGTAACCATAAACGCTTCTTAGTTCTACGCCAGTGTACACAACACAACCCCACGTGTTACCAATACAGTATTTTCATCATTACACGTAAATATTTCTCATTAGCTACACCAAAGGTCTTATCACATAATGAAACATAATAAGCAACACTCTCTCTTATACTTACTGGTCAGGGCCAGCAGCCCAACACATAATATTAATATTGATGTAAACATGACGGCCAGACACTCGCACGTCGGTGTTATTGTGGCCGGTCCTTCTCTCTCTACACAACCACGACACTCCCGAGTTTGTCTCTACACACCAACACACGGCTTTATGACCATCCCTCCACTACGGCCACCATGCAAATGACTTCTTCCGCTGCTTGCTGTTGGAGCGAGATTCCTGCACGGTTGACTGTTTGAGCGTTACTCCGGTGCCAAACAGGAGTGAGAAGTAACCAGGGACCTCTGAGGCATACTGAGGCTCCGCCAATAATGCACTTGATTATTTTGGTCCATGTTGTTGCCGAGCCAAGCCGAGGGATCCTGCTACTACGGAGACTTAGGGCCCTGAGATAAAAAACTAAAATATCTTAAAATACTTCTCTAAGACTCGCCCGTTTTTTGTGATAAGTGTTTCGTCTCTTATACTATTGGTGTCGAGGGAGATTAACTAATATAACGAATATATTCATTATATTAACAGAAAAGAGAATATTTTAACAATTGTACCTTAATATTGTTATGTTAATATATTGATGCTGGCTTGACTGGAGTCGGTCGCCCACTGTGTTAAAACAAGATAATATCGACCTCTGGCTACCGTGTTCTTCCGGTAACTCACGTTAAGCGTAAATGAAACAAAGCATTATATTCTTATCATCACCAGAAGCAAGACTCTTCTATTCCAAACAAATTAACAGATTAATTTAGTGGTGGAATCTTCCTCTCCGCTTTAACTAATAACTGTACTGTTTCCATTGCCTTAGCTACTCGACTCTGTTTATAATCATAGTTATAAGTATCATCTACTATTCTACTCCATATTGCATCCATTTCCTTCAATTTCAAAACTAATTAAAGTGAACTACGCAGGGATTGTGATGTGTGCAGTGCAGTAATGGTTTTCCACTGAACCTTAATGAATACCCCTAAGGTAATCTTCACACGGTAAACATCCCCCATCTTCATAAACTTCTATGTTAAGCTTTATTGTACCGCCGAAGTGACGACGAGGCGGTGTTAAGGGATCACCTCACTGGGACCGATATGTAGGTCAGGGCGACTTGATCTCTGAGGCTCACAAGGGGAGAGAAATAATTAGATCATCTGTGTTGTTTAGTCCGTAGCTCACTTATTTACATACCTCCATTATGCAAGATGGTGCAGCTTATGCAAGGAAGTTATTTTAGGGATCAGTGAGGGCAGTGACCCCACACATCCACCTCACGTCGACTTTTTAGCCTAAATTGATTAAACACCCTAACGTTACCTTTGGGGTTAGGTTAAGTTTTTGTTAGGGTGTTTACTTATTAGGTAAAATATGTTCAGGGCTAATCATCAGGTTATCAGTAACTCGGCATTATTCCGATACAGGTTTTTGAAGTCAAAGTAATAATGGTCTTTGCTTGGAGACTGACTAACTGGCCCAATAACTGACTTGACTGACTGGTTCAATAACTGACTTGACTGAGGCTTACACACACACACACACACACACACACACACACACACACACACACACACACACATGCACACACCAACAGAAACACTCAAGGCAGGGGAAGATACTGGTGGAGGGCAGTAGTGTATATGTAGGGTGTGTTGGTTGTGTGTCTGTTAGTAATGTGTTGTAAGTTGATTATAATTATAGGGGTTAGCTTAGCTTAGGTTAAGTTAGGTTAGGTTAGGTTAGGTTAGGTTAGGTTAGATTAGGTTAGGTTAGATTTATTATTTATACTGCAGTTTTCCGCCATCTTCGTTAGTATGTCTGTGTTATGACTTGAGTCAGTAAGAGTGTCAGTAATCAGTGTCTCAGTAACCCTCCCACGATGTTGATCGTGAAATTTTTCGCAAGCACTGCCTTTCAAGGCCGCTGTTCACTGGTGCCAAGCAACAAGTAGTCAGACGCATTCCATCACAACCCACACCTGTGGGAGGGCTGGTAGTGCTATTGTCATGACTCAACCTGGCGGTAATATAATTGAGAAAGGAGTTAGAATTAACAACTGGGCATCCACTCTACAAACTGAATTAGTTGCCATACTCATAGCCATTAAATTCATTCAAACCACTGAGACTGACAGTCTCATCATCACTGACTCTCTATCCTCACTACTTGCTCTTGACACCCTCAACTGAAGTTGTCACGCGCTTGTTTCTGAAGCCAGACACAAATTGGCGTACCTTGTTGACCGGGGTGTCAAGGTCAAACTGTTGTTGATCCCCTCTGACATAGGCCTCATAAAACATGACAGAGTTGATGCCCTCGCCAAACTCGCGTCTAACAAAGACACCGTTGAATACAATTTGGGTCTGTCAAAAAGAACCCTTAAAACTGTAATTAGGAAAGAACTTATTGATGAATTTGACGCAAGTAGACAAGTGCAAACAGGCACTAGTCGATCCTTAGTTTACCATGATGAGATGTATCAAGTGAAACATATATATGGAGCAAGTAACAAGATCACTAGATTACAAGATGTTGTAACCGCTAGATTAAGGTTAGGATATAAGTACCTCTGGCAGTATGTTCCTCAAGCAGATGTTAACAAGACTATATGTAAAGTGTGTGGCCAGACATATGGCCATACACTTGAACACTACGTCCTCGACTGTGTGAAGATAGAACCTTTTAGGGACAGGTCCAAGCACACTGTGTGTGAAAAGGCACAACACTTCATCTCTAATGGCAAGATAACCGACATGTTAAGATTGTATCCACTTTTTTGCACTTAGTACCTATATCAGTTCTCATGTATAGAACCAAATACACAATGTGCTTGAATACTTCTCTCGCAAACGTGAATAACAAAGTGTGAGGCCAGACATACTGCCTCACACGCCTGTACTCACGCAGTTGTGAATATTCAGTGCCATAATATCCTGACAACGGGGGGTTAATTATTATGACCCTTTGTAAACTCTACTCGGTTTTCCTTTTGCGCTACCGCTCACAGGATGAGTGTGGGGTGCACAATAAACTAGCCGCTACAAGTGGCAAAATCAAAATCATACTGTTTTATTCTTACTTGTTATCGAAGTGTATACTTATAGAATAGAACATTTAACGATATTTAGTCTTCAATTTTGATTAGTCGGGACTCTAATCCTTATATTTTTCTCTTCACCAGAGACAAGAGAATGCCTCACCTTTGACTACTTTGGCGATGAATTTTGGACCATAACTTAAATAAGTCAGTTAAATTAATGCGTTCTCGTATCTCCAATTAGGGATACAATTTACCTTACGGATCTTTGAGCATACAAGCGAGGTTTTCCGAGCTGCTCCCCACCACTTGGCAACTTACCACCTCCCCGCTACAACCTTGGAGTATTTCAGTCAACGAGGCGGTGGTCCTGGGCCATGGCTGCCGCTCTGAAGACTACTGTAGAGACTTACCGGGTTAATCCCTAGGTTAATGTTGGCAGTTAGTGAGGGATGTACGTCTTTAGTGTGTGTGTGTGTGTGTGTGTGTGTGTTCAAGACGTATGCACAAACGCACACATGTCTACGATTGCATTAAAAAAATTAATGTCAGGGATTCTTAGGTTAATATTTCCTCGTACCTTAGAGATGGACTAACTCGCTCTAGTTTTAGAACCCCGTAATTACTCCTGATTGAATGATCCCAGAACAATTGTCACTATAAATTAAATACCAGAATGACCCAAAAATGAATGTCAATATTATCATTATTTTTCTCATGACATGTTGAACTAAATACAGTATAGATAAGATCGTATCGGTGTAACTTTGCCTGCAACATTTCTCACACGACCTGAGTTTACTGAACACTTGTTGCTGATGTCATTTGTTTTATCCAACCGGGACCGAACTCGTAACAATGGTTTTCAATTAGACAAATTTAGATTTAGGCGCGAAATAGGTAAACATTAGTTTGGAAATAGAGTAGTGGATGAGTGGAACAAGTTACAAAACATCATCATTAACTCGAATACGCTGGATAGCTTCAAACATAGGTTATATGTTGGGGTTGGGTGGAAATGGGACTGCCCAGTATGGGCCAATAGGCCCGCTGCAGTTTCCTCCATTCTTATGTTCTTATGTTAAGTTGGGTAGTTATGGATGATCTCTAACCTCCAGTAATGGGTCAAAGGAAGTTAAATTACGATTTTAGGTCAAATTCATTCACGATATAAGATAATGTCTTACTGACTGACTGACTTTAAGCACAACACCAAAATGTTGTTGAGTCTGATAAGTGCAGGTGTTTTCTCCTGCCACTTGAGACAAAAAAATGATTCACGAAGATTTTTTTTTCTCTTTGTTGGTGATGTTAACTTTTTTTTTATGGCCCACTTAAGAACAGTCCTATTGGGGTGGACTGGCAGAGCCTCCGGACACGGCCAAGACCTATTTACATCACTTTCATCAAGACAAAATTAAGATAATGATCATTGACAGGATAGAAAAAACTTGCCACAGAATATTCTATTGTGAAAATTTATGTGAGACAAATAGATTAAAGAGGACGAGGAGAACGCAGGACCTGAGCGAGTACGACTTCCTGTTATCCAAACAGGTATAGAACACAGACCACCTCTATCACAATTAACATAAGTAAGGTGTAGACTTGGTACCAGATGTAAGAGGTCGTTTACCTCTCTACTTCTTGGTGCCAACAACGGAAGGCAGTAATCTCAAGGGGATACTTAGCGTCTTGGTGTTGTACAAGTAAACTCTGAAGCAGACTCAGGCTTTCACTCATGCGAACGGGAAAGTTCACTGACTCACTTCATCTTCATATGGTTTAAATAATTGTAATGTTAGTTTGTGTGTAGTTTGTTGATCATAGAGTCTAAATATAATGATTGGATAAACTCTCAATTGGAATTACCCCCCTAAACCAGCATCCGCCAAAAGGGTCGGCGGAATACGAAATTTGACCTTCCAAGCATCCATATAATTATGAGAGTGCCTGTGCCGACAGAGCGGTCAGCCAACCAGAAACCAGCTTTAACAAAACCACCCACAATAACTCGCACAGGACACAATTTTAACACATTGTTAGTTTATAGAAAGCAAGTAGTGAGTTAATACCTCGCTATAACACGGTGTAGTGAGTTAATACCTCGCTATAACACGGTGCAGTGAGTTAATACCTCGCTATAACACAGTGTAGTGAGTTAATACCTCGCTATAACACGGTGTAGTGAGTTAATACCTCGCTATAACACAGTGTAGTGAGTTAATACCTCGCTATAACACGGTGCAGTGAGTTAATACCTCGCTATAACACGGTGCAGTGAGTTAATACCTCGCTATAACACAGTGTAGTGAGTTAATACCTCGCTATAACACGGTGCAGTGAGTTAATACCTCGCTATAATGATTTTAGACTATTTGGTTAAGTTAGGTTAGATTAAGTAAGTAAGGCTGGGTTTGTTTAGATTGTTTCTCCAGTTTTAAAAGAAGTGGACTTGTAATTTCTCAGGATAACTTATGGAAGGTTATAACTCCATGTTTTATGGACTATTGAGTGTAATGTAAGTCATATGACGCAAGTCGACTAACATGCACGATTGATATCAGTCCACTAATGCGTATTTATGGCGGAGATATGAACATGATTTTCACAAAGTGGGTAGGGCTTTGAAGGTGATGGAAAATGATTATAAACTATGCAGCTATATAGTTCAACATAAATAAAGACAATGTGGATATATGTTGCACGTAGGCCGAGACAGTGCAGGTAAACAACAATGGTAAGCAGTGTGGCAACTTGACCGAGGATAGTCGACAAAGCTACCAGGTGCTCATTTCCAAGAGGGTCAGTTTGGTCATTCTTGTGTGTTTTTATCCCACAATTTCCCTCTACTTTAAAAGCTCTGCCCATTTTGCGGCGAAAGCGTTAGTTTTTTTCTTAATTTCCCTTTATGAAAATCAATATCTATATAGTTCCTTGGTTATCCTCTACCGAATCTTTACCGAGGCATCCAGTGTAAATAAAGATATCAAGCAATCGAAGCTTTCATTTTAACACGAATTATAAACAGGAGCGCTATTACGTTTATATTAGTTACCCTGATTCCATACTCTTTGATGTCGATATAAAAGAAAACTGTACTGGGATAACTATTTCAAAGACCCAACCAGCCTTTTGAAGTGAGTGTTCTGGTCCACGTGTTCTCTTTCCCTAGTCTATGTGTCCCTTGCCCAGTCTATGTATCCCTTTACCTAGTAAATGTATCTCCTAGCCTAATCAACGTGTCCTTTTCTTAGTCTATGTATCCCCCTTTTAAGTCTACATGTCCTCCTGTCTAGTCGTTGTTTTCGCCACCTATTTGAACATTTAATTATAATATACCCTCATTATTTTTTCTGTGTACTATGCTATTTTAACTGGGGCTTTAGTTACTCGCTATACACATTGCTTTCTGGCACCAAATAAGGTTTACTGAGGGTAGGTCGAGAAGGTTTCTTTCCCCTCGTAATCAGCGCGCCTCTTTATATCTTTCACCCATTCTTTCAACTTATTCCTTGGTTTGTTGTCGATTCACTTCATTCTCTTTCCATCTATCTTCTTTATCTTCCCTCTGTTTATTCTTCTTTCCATCCTCTATCTTATTAATCTTCGCGTCAAGCTCCTCCTCTCTTTCTTTCGTTCTTTCGTTCGTTCTCCATGCACACCTTATTATTTTCCTCATATCTTCTCTGTTACCTCATCCTCTTACCCTCCCATCCACCTCCTTGCCTCTTCTCCACCTTCACCCCCTTTCTTCTTCTTCCTCTCCCTCCCTCTCGTCCACCTTCACCCCCTCTCTTCTGCCTCCCCTCCCTCTCGTCCACCTTCACCCCCTCTCTTCTACCTCAACCACTCCCTCTTGTCCATCTCCACCCCTTTTCTTCTTCTTCCTCTCCCTCCCTCTCGTCCACCTCCACCCACTCTTTTCTACCTCTCCCTCCTTCCCTCTCCTCCACCCCTATCCTTTCTCCTTATCTCTCCCTCCTTCTCTTACCCTCACCGGATGTTCTGAGGGAGAGTGAAAGTGGTAGGTGTTGGTACAAGTTGACGCGGCATGGATAGTCATCAATCCTCCTCACCTGCCATGACCATTTTCTCTCGCTTGTTTTTTTTTTTTTTGTCTCCGTCTTTGTCATCGTCTTTGCTTCTCTCTGCGTCATTGTTTGTCTTTATTCTGTCTAACACTTGAGTTTTTATTTTTATGTTTTAGTGTCAGTTCCAGAGTTTAAAATTGATAATGCACTCACTCACGCACGCACACATTTCATCGACTGGCAGGATTCAGTAATAATGAACATCAACAGAAAATATAACAAATAAAAATATTTAATCCAGATACAATATTTCTTTTTCACTCGCATAATTACAAAAAAATAATTACATATATAAAATAGACATTAATATTATGTTTATACAGTTTATATATACAAAAGTTACATACACGAGTTCGCATGTGTATTGTTTATATATTTTTCACTGTGCTATATTGGTAAATCTATTTCATATATGTCAAATAATATAAGAAATAGAAGACATTATAATAGTATCGTGTTAGATATATATTTAATGTTTAGGATGATGTAGGAATTAAATAAAACAAACTCCTGTGGAAAAAAGACCAATATTTCCCTCGCGTGCAGCCCAGAGGAGGACAGACACTCGCATCACCAAAACAACATAACCTATAGTAGTGTTAGGAAGGCAGTCTAGTCGTATCTTGGGAGCTGTTTGTAGTGGTGGTGGTGGTAGGGCGTGGCGTGGGTGTAGCGTGGGAGGAAGGATGGAGGACAATCGGTGTAACTTGAAGAGTGCGTGAGAGGAAAGAAGGGAGGGTAGGGACGTTGGGTGCGGTGTGGGAGAGCGTGTGGGTGTGGTGCCCGCATGGGTGAAGGTGGGTGGGTGTTGGGAGATGGTGAATAGCTGAGTGGTGAGAGAAAAAGGATGGGTTGATGGTTGATGAGAGAATGTGGGAGGGTGGGTAGAGTGATGGGTGGTGAGGGTGGGTGGCGAGTTTGGGCTATCAGCTGCTCTGTGTACACATTGATTCTAAGGATGAGGATGACTAACAGTGACAACGACCGAACACTGACGGCTGACCTTGGTAGGAACTTAAGACACCCGGAGGTGCCTGGCTATCTGTCATGACATCGTGGCACTTAAGATACTCGCCACCATCACGGTGGTCAGGAGAGTGCTATAACGGTGCCCACGCCGTAATGTGGGCGTGTGGGCGGGCAACTGTTTGGAGGAGGGCTGGGGCACCCCCTGCCCTCGTGACACGCACGTGCTGTGGTCAGCCACGCCTTCAGAATGGTTACGTTCTTGTCAGAAGGTGCTACGAGGAGGCCACAGAGAGGGGCGGGAGAGGGCCAGGGATGGGGTTTTCCCAGGGGCTGGTGGGGGCCCTCCAGGCAGCAAGTGGCAGCACCCCTCATCAAAGTATAATGCTTGTTGAGGGCGTAGCGCGGCACACCCGCCGCCACCGCCACCGTCCCAGTCATGTACACGTCGTCAATCCAAAATGGTGTGGCGTTGGAGGCGGCACGCATGATGGCGGTGGCGGCCGGCTGTGTGGCCAGGTAGGCCCACCCGGCCAAGTAGTTAGGGTAGATGTGCCTCGGATACTCTGCCTTAGTGACCCGCCACTTGCCGCTCCCACGCTGGGGCTGAAGGCCCCGCTGAACCAGCCCCGCCACCCATATACCTTCAGGCTCTAGCCGACGGTGACCGCTGTCCCCAGGGTGCACCTGGCCCCAGTGGTCCACCACCAGCCCCGCCTGCAGCAACTTCACCACGCCCCACACGTCCACCATGATGTCGTCGTCCATCTTTAAGAGGTAGCGGGCGTGGGGACAGAAGTGTGTGGCCCAGGAGAGCGCCAGGGCGTGTTTGTAGGTCAAGTTGCGGTAGTGATCCTTGAAGTCGGCCACTACAAGATCGCGGTGGAGGCCACTCTCCTGCAGCACCCTGGCCACGGGTACCGTCGGGTAGTCCACCTGCAGGCCCTTGCTGCCGTCAGCTAAGATGAACACCCTCCTGGCCCCGAGGGCGTTGAGGGTTTCCCAGGAGACATAGGTCCTGTGGGCGTCCCTGAGGGCTGCGTGGGCGGGATGGGAGATCACCAGTAAGACCAGCAGGAAGGGGGAGGTGTCGCAGGCGGGGGTGTTGGCCACCAGGGAGATGGCCGGCAAATCCAACAGGGGCGCAGGTGGAGGGTACAGCCCTGGGTGGCCTCGCAGGGGTGGGCGGTGATGGGTGTGGGCGGCGGGCGGGGGCAAAAGAGCAGACTGGCTGGCCTCCCAGGTGAAGCCCACCAGCAGGACGAGAGCCAGGGCCGTCACCAGCGCCGCCACACCCTCCCACCACACCAGCGGCCGCTTCACCATTACGGCGCAGCCATCTTGGTACACCCGAGGTGCTTAGGCCATCACTGACGTCATCAAACAGTCTGTTGAGAAAGATCAGTGTTAGTGAGACCGCTGACTGTTGACTGCACACACCACCCATGTATATCAACCTCCGGATATAAGACCCTTTTTACCTTATTATTTATCTTAATGAATGCATATTTATCTTATATTCGTGATCCACCCACCTGTACCACCCACCCCATCTACACCACCCCCACTTACGCCACCCACCCACCTACACCACCCACCCCACCTACACCACCCCACCTACGCCACCCACCTACACCACTCCACCCACCACCCACCCACCTCCTACACCACCCACCCACCTACACCACCCACCACCTACACCACTTACACCACCCCACCTACACCACCGACCCCATCTACACCACCCACACCTACATAACCCACCCACCTAGACCATCCACACCACCCATTCCATCTACATCACCCACCCACCTTTACCACCGACCCCATCTACACCACCCCCACCTATATCACCCACCCATCTACAAGACCCGAGGTAAATAACGGGACAGTGAGGGGAGGAAGGGGTGAAGGGGAGGGTTAACAGGGGATATCAGGTAGGTGACCATTCCCTCCTTCCCCCTCCCCCTTACCCACCTCCTCCCCTTCCCCTTCCTTTCTCAGTGATGGGCGTGAAAGATGGTTTTTTTGCTATAATTGGTTTTTCCTTTAAGAATATATTAATTCAAAACAACTGCTAATGGATCATATATTATACAACACACACACACACACACACACACACACACACATCAATTCTTCGTCTCCCGAGGAATTGCAGTGATAAAAACCTGAGTATTAGATCACTTGTTTTTGTCAACGAGTGAGTGAGTGTCAGTCACCTGGAGTTGCTGACACATGACCTGGCTTAAGATTAGTTTATATTTTGTCCGCTTTGGTTCACCATGGAAGAGAGAGGTCTGTTATTTGTCCGTGAGAGAGAGAGAGAGAGAGAGAGAGAGAGTAGGCGGACACAGACAGACAAAGAGAGAGAGAGAGAGCGAGGAAGAGAGAGTCCAGGTGGTTGAGTTGCCACAAATTAGGACATTCCACAACCAGCATGACACGCCTCTTAAGATACCACCTGTAGGACACGCCATCAGGACACCACGACCAGGACCAATAAAGAAAAGACCGAACGAACCCCTTAGGGAGGTCAGTGGCGCTGGACCTAACTGGTACTGTGGGGGTGAGGGGCAGGGGCGGGTGGGGGTGAGGGGCAGGGTGAGGGGCTGTGAGGGGGTGAGGGGTGAGGGGCGGGGTGAGGGGCAGGCGGGGTGAGGGGCGGGGTGAGGGGCAGGGGGTGAGGAAGGCGGGGGTGAGGGGGCGGGGGTGAGGGGCGGAGGAATATATATAGGGGCGAAGGACTTGAAGGAGGAAATGGGAATGGGGTGTGAGGGAATGGGGGAAGGGAGGCAGTGAGGGGCGGTTATAATGTTGTATTATAAGGAGTCAATGACTTTAAATTTTGTCGGGTTTGTAAATGGGTGTGTGTGTGTGTGTGTGTGTGTGTGTGTGTGTGTGTGTGTTAACCAAAACACACTCCTCTCCCTCACAGAGACGGAATATAATACATGTTTATCTTCCTCCGTCTTCCTCTTCCTCCTCTTACTAAGACCCAAAATTCCATAGGCATTCCCCTTCCTCAGGTATTTCCTTAGTCCTTAACCTGAGCCTACCTGGTCCTTACCCTCCCTCCCTCACGTATCCACTTTCTCCTCCCCTCCTCCTCTGTCACAATATCTTCTCCAGGTCCGGATTTTCACCTCCTCCTCTTCCTCTTAGCTTTCCCTCCTTATGTGGTTCATTTTCCTTGAGTGAATCTCGTCTCTCTCTCTCTCTCTCTCTCTCTCTCTCTCTCTCTCAAAACACACACACACAGCGTCACCGCTACATCATCTTGCGGTGCTTGTGCTGACCAAACAGGCCTTAGAGAAACTAACTGCTTCCATGCATGACTCTGATTCGCTTTCGGGCCTATAAACATTGGTGATTTGGTGTGTGTGTGCGTGTGTGCGTGTGTGTGTGTGTGTGTGTGTGTGTTATAACTTGACCTCTCTCCCACTGTTATTGTCGTTTGTCATATTTCGTTTCCTCTTTGCCCTCCTGCTTCTCTTCCTTCTTCTATGTTATTCTCCTTCTTCTCCAATTTCCCCTCCTCCTTTTATCTTCTTCCTTCCCCTCTTACTATCCTCCTCTTCCTCCATCTACCATCCTTCTCTTCCTCCTCCTCCTCCTCCTTCTGCCCTCCTTTCATTATCTTCCTCCTTCTCCGTCTTGCACCGTCACTGCATCAGTAATCCTGCTTAACTTGTATAATTTCTCCCCCCCCCTCTCTCTCTCTCTCTCTCTTTACTTTACCCCTATTATCTTACTAATTTTCCTCCAGGTAAATAAGCTGAGGTATCTAATGTTCATGTGAAATAAGCTGGGGTAGCTAATATTCAGGTGAAATAAGCTGGGGTAGCTAATCTGCAGTGATATATTCTTACATCCTACAGTGAATATTTTATCGTATGACTTGGTGCAATCGGGTGTATTTCAGTGCCATCTGTCGGTTGTGTGGTGAGTTATCACAAGACGTGCAACTAATCCCATCTCAAGTATCACACGATGTTCACTTGTTCAACCTCACGTATTACAGTAGTTTCTCTTGTGGTCTGATCGTCTCAAGAGCTATTTAGATAATGTCTCTCTCTTTATCCCTCATTAATAAGTAAGGAATCATTTTTGTTTAGCTTTTAATTAGACAGTGAGTTAATATTTAGTCATTTGGTAGTTTCTACAGGTTGGGAATGATTCAGTTCTGGTCTTCGATGGGTGATGAGCTAGTCACTTTATAGTTCACAGATAAGTTATAAGTTAGTGATCTTTGTCTTGGAGAGAATCGTGGTTAGATTAAGTTAAGTTAAACTAAGTTTGATTATTTTAAGTTAAGCTAAGTTTGATAATGTTAAGTTAGGTAAAATTTGATTAGGTTAACTTAGATGGAAGTCTTGCAACCCATCCCAACCCAAAGGAAGAACAACAACAACAAATACAACTGAACAAACAAACAAAATTATCGCCCAATGAAAAAAGTTTCTTAATTTTTTTATATCTGGGTCACTGTTCTGTTCTGTCGCTCAGTATAAAAACATAATATACAGTATAAGATTACACGGATATATACAGTATATAAAGCTCTCGCGGTCATCTCGGCGGGCGCCTCACTGACCGCCTGTACCGCTATACGCAAGTGTTGACCGCAGTGTAACCTGGGACTCGGCGATGATGGCTTCAGCATATTGTGATGGACACACACACACACACACACACACACACACACACACACACACACCAGAGTGGTCAAAATTGGGTGTAATTGGGTGGATAAATTGGGTCGACACGTTCATAGGAGGAACACAGGCAAATCCGGTGACTGGGTGTTTTTTTGTTTAGGGGTGGATGGATGGGTGGATGGGAGGGTGGGTGAGAGTGGGCGTGATGAATGTAGACTGGACGGTGGATGTATAATGCAAAGTGGGTGGAGGGTGGGTGTTGGAGGAGAGTGGGTGGGGTGGGTGGGTTTGGTGGGTGGAGTGTTGGAGGAGAGTGGGTGGGGTGGGTGGGTTTAGTGGGTGGGGTGTTGGAGGAGAGTGGGCGTAGTGGGAATGGTGGTTAGGTGGTCAAGTGGGTGTTTAATTGTGGGTGAGAGGAACATTGGGTGGGTCGAGGAATGAAAATGATGATGATGGTGGTGATAATGGTGATGATGGTGATGATGATGATGATGGTGGTAATGATGTTGATGATGGTGATGGTGATGATGATGGTGATAATGATGATGGTGATGGTGATGATGATGATGATGGCACTAAACTAAGGCTGGGACGAGTCTGCTTATATACTGTACCTTAGGTGTGTGTGTGTGTGTGTGTGTACTCCCCGTCAATACACCATACCCCGTCTCATACACGTCATCCTTGAATTAACACACCCATCCCTTCCCACGCACCCAAGCCACCATTTAACCTAACCATGGCCCCGAACACACACTCGTTCCCAGGCTCTGTCAGATTTTCACACACTCAACCCCTAAAGTGACACACATTACACCCACACACCTACACCTTCTACACCCCGTCCCTCCTACACCCCCAACGACCACTAAGACGTGTGAAAATTTTGCTCCCACCTTTGAGAAATTCGCTCATTGGTTCATAGAGTGTGTTTGGTCCGTAACACAATGTTCTTATTGGTCGGTGAAGCATGTCCTATATATGACGTCAGGACTGAATAACCAGTATAATAGGTGTTGTTTTATAATTCATTGCTAAGGTTGTTGTTATTAATCACAGGTGTGAGTGTTTTATAATCTTGTGAGTTATGGATATATATTATTACTGAACCTGAGTTTTCTGCGCTATTGACCACAGGATAGCTATGAGGTGCATAATAAACTATCTTCCTCACGGCGATAGGATTCAGTATTGTACAATCATGATCCAACTCTGCCTATTTGGTTACCTTAGCGGGATACCGAGCTAGAAAGTTCACACAAGACCAACACGAATAACAAAGGGATAAATTGTAGGATGAATGGAAATTATTATATGTCAGTGTGGAGAGGAGCGTGTGAAGGTGAGAGGCGGCAGTAATGTGTCGTGATGGCATCTACAGAGAGCGTCCATCATAACCAGGAGAAAGGAGGCCAGGGGAGGGATGGAGGTACTTGCCGCCACACACACACGCACACACACACATACACACACACACACACACACACACACTCACACTTACTTACAAACTTACTTACTTACTTACACACACACACACATAGGAGAAAAGAGGTGGTCGTGTGTGTGTGTGTGTGTGTGCCGCGTGACCACTGTCTTGACGAGCTTCTGGTTTTATTTACCTGTAATTATGCATGTTTTCAGGTGACGGTTGAGGTGGTGGTGTGGGGGAGGAGGTGGTGTGGGGGAGGAGGTGGTGTGGGGGAGGAGGTGGTGTGGGGGGAGGAGGTGGTGTGGGGTGGGGGAGGTGTGGGGAGGAGGTGGTGTGGTGTGTGTGGGGAGGGAGGTGGTGTGGGAGGAGGGTGGTGTGGGGGGAGGGTGGTGTGGGGGGGGAGGAGGTGGTGTGGCGGAGGTGGTGTGGGGGAGGAGGTGGTGTGGGGAGATGAGGTGGTGTGGGAGGTGGTGTGGGGAGGAGGTGGTGTGGGGAGGAGGTGGTGTGGGAGGAGGTGGTGTGAGAGAGGAGGTGGTGTGGGGGAGGTGGTGTGGGGAGGGTGGTGTGGGGAGGGAGGTGGTGTGTGGGGGAGGAGGTGGTGTGGGAGGAGGTGGTGTGGAGGAGGGAGGTGGTGTGTGGGGAGGAGGTGGTGTGGGAGAGGAGGTGGTGTGGGAGAGGAGGTGGTGTGGGGGAGGAGGTGGTGTGGGAGATGAGGTGGTGTGGGGGAGGAGGTGGTGGTGTGGGAGTGTAATACTCAACCACCTCACAATAATCACCACCACCACCACCAGCTTTCTACTAATTCTTTCCTTTAATGAAAACAGAACCTTAATACTGCAGCAGGGAGACGGGCAAACAGTCGTTGGACGTAGCTGCCATAAGGGTGTCTTTCCTGGGTAGAGCCATTAAACGACAGGCGCTGCTGATCGCTTATGCTGGCGCTGTGTTTGTGGAGCGGGTTTTTATCTCAGGTCTTTGGTGTGGGTGACGATACAGCTATGTTTGTTCTACCATGTGTACTAGTATGTGCGTGTGTGTGTATCGTCATTTTTTGTACGTGTAATGTGTGTGTGTACGTGCGTATGTCGGTTACGGTGTCATACGTCCACGTGTGCGTGTGATTGAGTCTTTATATCTGTCATAGCCGCCCGCGACACCTGTTCACCCTAATGACTCAATGGTCACACCTGAGCGAGGGTTCAGGAGGGACACAGGAAAGGTTCGTCAACAAGTTGGGCGCTGTCCGTGTGTCGAGGAACTAGTGAAACACACACACACACACACACACACACACACACACACACACACACACTGTATATCCAATTATCAGACTGGTCAAGAACCCACTAGTCTCAGTGATACCCTCCCTCCCTCCCTCACCATACTCTACCGTTAACTTATGGTCACTCAATGATAAGACGAAATTTAAACCATCATTCCACGCTTCTTTTAATTAAGTTACCTTTATCTCCCCTCCACATCCTAACACACGGACAGGGTGATAGACAGATAAACAGACAGACAGATTATTACAAAGATTCGGCATGTACTGTACAGTACAATGCAGGTATACAATAAACTTAGACACTACAAGTGTACATTATACATATACGAGCAGATGCACAACAAACATAGATAACATATGTATACAATACACATAGACAGCACAGGAGGTCTACAACACAATACACAGCCCCACCCCTTCGTTCACGCTTTGTATTCTTGTGCCTCAGGACAGTGCCCCGCCAACACCTGCCTCACCACCTCATTATGATATACAGATGTTGAGATCCTCAGATGTATGAGCACCACAACTCCTCCTGGCGCGAATAAACAGGTATTCTCTCTCTCTCTCTCTCTCTCTCTCTCTCTCTCTCTCTATATATATATATATATATATATATATATATATATATATATATATATATATATATATATATATATATATATATATATATATATATTTGACCTTAAGATTAACCACCTTAACATTAACCTGACCTAACCAGGTATTTATTCGTCAGGTGAAATAATGTTGGGGCTAACCTTCACGTGATCCCCGAAAACAATGCCGTCTACCGCAGTTGCAGGCTGAGTAAAAATTATCTTCAGTAAAAAATATACAATCCTCATTGATGTTCAACAGTTCATGACTCTTGTGGGATTATAATACCTGAACCCACCTCCCCAGCAGCCACGACAGGAGGGTGCATATCACATGACGTGACCTTGGGAGCTTGACCTGAGGATGGAAGACGATCCACCTGGGTATTGTTCTCTCTCTCTCTCTCTCTCTCTCTCTCTCTCTCTCTCTCTCTCTCTCTCTCTCTCTCTCAACACACACAGGTACAAGCGTGTGGTCTTACATTCATAATCTTACTGGAACCTTAACAGTAAGATTAATTACCTCGCTTCCCACCTGTTACTTCCGACCACCTTATTAAAACTGTTTCATCTTGTTACCACACGCTCACACACACACACACACACACACACAAACGCACACAGACCTCCACGACTTACAGTACGTACACAAAGAACACCCCCTTTCCCCCCTCTCCTACCATCCACTTCCCCTGCCTCACCATCCACCTCCACACCCCCCCTCCCCCTCTCATTCCCGGAAAACACGACCCCCTCCCTTCCACCGCCCCTTTCCCTCCCTATAATAGCTTATGAACAATATACAATGTCACTTATTATTCCGGAAACGTATCATTTCACCCGACAAAGAGCTTTATTCGTCCCATAACTGAGAGCCTCTACCTAACAAGGGTCCGACCATTATACAGTCCCCGGAAAGAAATAATCTAACTGGACTCGGGATGTATGAGGCAGGTGGTTGGTTGGTGGACTGGATGAGTGGATGAGTGGGTGGAATGGATGAGTGGGTGGAATGGATGAGTGGGTGGAATGGATGAGTGGGTGAGAAGGTGAAGTGGATGAGTGGCTTTGAAGTTGTTCTGACTGTAAGATTAAGATCCAACACACCCACACACACACACACACACACACACACTCACACTCACACACACACACACACACACACACACTAATTAAATAGATATCCTCACCCCCCAAAAAATATGTAGGACATTTATTAAATAATTAAAGAAACAGATCTAATTGATGAGTGGAAATGAGAGCAAAAATGAGAGAAGGGAGGGGGAGAGGGAAGGAGAAAACGAGAAAGGGAGGAAGGTGGAGAGTGATAAATACATTTACCTGTGTGTAAATTATATTAGTTACAGGTGACCAAGTGAGAGGCATAGAGTGGTGAAGGTGGGCTGTGACATAACTTCTGGGCTGCTGCTTCTGTTCGGGTATCACCTCCGCGAGTCTGGCGTAGAAGCATCTTGCACTTGGTCCCATCCCACCAGAGGTTGTGAACACTAGAGGAGTGAAGCTGCCTTGATCAACGTTCTGAATTCTCTCCCCGTATGCCCTACTACTACTACTACTACTACCACCACCACTACTACTACTACTACTACCACCACCACTACTACTACTACTACTACTACCACCACCACTACTACTACTACTACTACTACCACCACTACTACAAATACGATAACTACAACAATAACTTTACTATTACTACTACAACAATTTCTTGCTACTATTTGTTCCGTTGGTGTGACTAAAATTACAACTACTACTACCACCAAAACAACCACAACTACTACCACAACCACCACAGCAACCCTCGTAGTCACACTGAATTAACCATATGACACTAATTATTCCTGGCCTCTCATTGCTACACAACCCGTAACAATTTCACTACCTTCCCGCTCCAACCACTAACTACCACGACTACCACTAACTACCACGACTACCAACACTCCCACTGTCGTTCTGGCTCATGAATGACGTCAGGCAACCCGTAACTCAACATTTTAATCAACCAGGAAGTACAAATAACCCGTAATTAACAGACTTCTTATTTACGGGTTGTGTTCCGGGAATCTGCACCTCATTCGGTGAAGTGGGATGAGGTTTAGTTGTTGTTATTTTATTATTTTTTATTATTATTGTTGTTATTTTATTAGTTAGTAATATTGTTGTTGTAATATTGCAATTGTTGTTGTTATTGTTGTTGTAGTTATTTTATTATTTATTATTATTATTATTGTTGTTGTTATTGTTGTCGTTACAGAATTAGTTAACGTTTATGACAAGAAATTACAGGATGTCTTCTGATTGGTTAAAATTTCACGACAAGAAATGACAAGGGATCCTCTGATTGGTTAAAATTTCACGGCAATTTATTATAAAATGTCCTCTGATTGGTTAAACGGTATTATCAAGAGAAAACAACCCCTCTGATTGGCTACATTTAACTGACGAGATAGCACGATAACACAATTTAAAATCTTTATCTTTTGTTAACGTGTTTGTCAATTCTCAGAGGTTTTTACGTTTTTATTTTCTTATATATGACGTATAAGAGATCATGGTTAGTTAAGGTAGAGTCTTAATTATATTTCTTCGTCATCTATGTCAACCTCTCATGTGTGTACAGTATGTGTCGAAACTTAAGTGAAATAGATAAGGTTTAATGGCTCCGATTTGAGTTTTTTTTTTACAAGTAACAGCCACTAGTTCTTATGTAAACCCATGAAACGTTTGCTTACCATCATTAAGTTAACTCAACAACGTTTTACCAGAAGAATAAGGTATACCATCAAACGTTAACTTATACAGAGTCAACACACCAACACGGAACCCATAACACAACCCGACCGTGAAAACTGGGAGAACCGGCCTTCGACACCCTCTTAGTTCCTCACCCACCACACAATCACCACCCACCACACCTTCACCTCCACCAACCTACCACAACACCTCGAATACTACACAGTGATACTTCTGTACTTACCCTCTAGTTAGACAATACAGCGATAGAGTGGTACAGTTTTATATTACAAAAAGGAAAAATATAATACAATAATCATTAAGTATACAAGGTAGTAGATAAGTATACTTGGATAGTCTGACGAATTGGATTATCAGAAGTTTCTTTACTTATAATTTCAGCGTAAAGTAAGGACGTATTTAACTGACTCACTTAAGAGTAGAAATAATACTGAGATTTTCGCTATTTTATATGCCCTCTCCACCCCCACCCCCCCTCTCTCTCTCTCTCTCTCTTTCTCTCTCTGATAGATGAACAAAAAATAACATATGGATTTACGTGCGAGTCTGGCGTGTTCATGGCGATATGTCATAGCCTACGGGGCGTGAAATGATCCTCCGGCAGAGGGGGAATCACTCACGCCCGTCCTCTCATCACCCGCCCGCCATCTGTGTCAAGAATGATGAGTATAACCGAACATTATCATGAACCGGTATTAGCATGAGCAACCTAACCTAACCCTATGGATGATAGTTTATTAATCATCTCTTCTTCTTCTTCATGTCTCCCTCCCGTGTGATCACCGTCATAACACGGTAGTAGAGACTATACCAGCTGATTAAATAACACAGACTGAACTTAATACAGACACGTCTTAAAGTCAACACTTACATCGTTCACTTAATCATCGACTGTGGTTACTGAGGACGTTTATCTTCGTGTTAGGTTAGGTAAGGGTTAGGTTAGGTTAGATAAGGCTAGGGTAGGTTAGGGTGGGTTGGGTTAGATAAGGTTGGCGTAGGTTGCATAAGGTTTAGACAGGTTAGATTAGGTTAGGTTATATTAGATTAGGTTAAGTTAGGTTCGATTAGGTTAGATAATGTTAGGTTAGGTTAGTTTTTGTAAGGCTGTAAAGCATTTGTTGACTTATTCCCCACGATGTCATTCCTTCAATCAAACTTAAATAATAACATCATTACATAACCACGGTCGTAGTTACATCCCTGCACGTCGGTTCATCTACGGCTCTCTTGGCTGATGTTGATAAAATAACACGTCCTTATTCCCTAAGTCTTCAGCACGTGTGTTTGTATTGGAATGGTTTCTGTCCAGTATACTTTAGGGTCTGATGGTGTATGCATTTAGTTCTCAAATTTGGAGAGAATATTGTAATTATTCACACACACACACACACACACACACACTTACATATTTCCAGTGTCATTATAGACTATCAACATAAAACAATCTCTCTCTCTCTCTCTCTCTCTCTCTCTCTCTCTCTCTCTCTCTCTCGTCTGCTCCACAAGATTTGACTAAGTTAAGATGAGTTTCAGTCTCTTACCTTGGAAAGAACGTCCCACCATAGGGAAAAGCCGGGCGTACGCTCGTCTGGTTTATAGCTTCTCCACACTTGCGTCTTAATAGGTTGGTAAGGAATGAACGTCAGGCGCTGTTTATTGCCCCTGTTGGCGCTGGGGTTTATAGCACAGGAGAGGGAGTTGATAATACCAAAGGGGTTGTAACCACGAGACTAATGTGACCAATAGACAGTGTTATTGTGACGTCACGAGAACGTCTTGAGTATCCTGTGACGTCATGAAAATGATTTGAGTACCATGTGACGTTATGAAAACAACTTGGGTACATCGGTGACGTCACTTAAGCAACTTTGGTATCACTTCTACGACATATTTGGGTTAATATAAGAAATTAGTCATAATAATTCTCCTTCCCACTCTACGTCAATATACATACAGATCACGTGATGATTAGACACCCCAGCTTACTTTACCTGATGAGTTAACACCTAACCTAACAGAAGCCACTGGTAGCGTTAAGGTGTTTTATCTTCCGGCGAAATAAACAAGGGGTGGTTAATCTTCAGGTGAGTTATAATTACTACTATTGATACATTCATAATATAAATAATAACCGTAACGATAACTTTTATAACAGTCAATGATTGTGATGTCATGCTTGAGTTACGATGCTTTCCAAATCACTGCTTCATTACGACATGCTAACAGTATTATATAACTCTTTTACACAATTGTTCAACTTCCGTAATGAAAGTGGTGACTGACACCGGCAATTATATTCTGTTACCTTAAATGTCACGGGGATATTTTCCTTATTACAAAACAATACACGAAATAATAAAAAAACATGCACTTCCATATTGTTTTTAATGATGTAAATTAAGTAAACAAAAGCAATAATTTTTATCAAGTTTACAGATAATAAACAACACGATATAAATCATCTTACCTCTACGATACAGGATAGGGATCATATACTCTTATTTAAGGTGAAGGGTAGTGCAGATGACTGGCAGTACAGTCAGGTCCAGGTGTAGAGAGAAGAGTGTACACTACCTACATCACCTATGGCTGCTAGAGCCACACTGAAGCCGCGAGCGGAGAGTGAGTGAATGTCGACCGTGTGATGACGCGACCCCACTAGAACCCCCTGGGAAAGAAATTATGACCGACAGCATGCAAGAGCTTTCACTGTTCATCCTGGAAGAAAAAGTACGTTTCAGGGGGAAGTGTTCAATAGAGGGACTTGCTGTGTTGTAAATCACATCACTAGAAGGGCTTGTTTGTCGTACACTCACAGCACTAAAGGGACTTGCTGTGTCATAAACTACAGCACTAGAGGGACTTGCTGTGTTGTAAACTCACAGCATTAGAGAGACTTGCTTTGTTGTAAACTCACAGCATTAGAAGGACTTATGTGTCGTAAACTCACAGCACTAGAAGGACTTGCTGTGTCGTAACTTCACACCACTAGAGGAACGTGCTGTGTTGTAAACTCACAGCATTAGAGAGACTTGCTGTGTTGTAAACTCACAGCATTAGAGAGACTTGCTGTGTTGTAAACTCACAGCATTAGAGAGACTTGCTGAGTTGTAAACTCACAGCATTAGAGAGACTTGCTGTGTTGTAAACTCACAGCATTAGAGGGACTTGCTGTGTCGTTAACTCACAGCACTAGAGGGACTTGCTATGTTGTAAACTCACAGCACTAGAAGGACTTGCTGTGTCGTAACTTCACACCACTAGAGGAACTTGCTGTGTTGTAAACTCACAGCACTAGAGGGACTTGCTGTGTCGTAAACTCACAGCATTAGAGGGACTTGCTCTGTCGTAACTTCACACCACTAGAGGAACTTGCTGTGTTGTAAACTCACAGCACTAAAGGGACTTGCTCTGTCGTAACTTCACACCACTAGAGGGACTTGCTGTGTCGTAAATTCACACTACGTTTGTTATTAGGGTTTCCTGTATTGGGGGTTTCTTAGCATCCCGGGAAGGAAACCCTAGACTTGTTATACCCACGGGCAGCGTTCACCTGCTGTGTACCCAACTGTACATATCTTAAGCTTTTATCGTGTGTGTGTGTGTGTGTGTGTGGCTGCTCCAACTTTCTCTGAAGATCCCGCTGATATATGACAATCATATTGACAGCCTCCATGACAGAGATATACACAAACAAAACAACAACACAAATATTAAACGTAAACTAACTTCGTTTTTCCTCCATTTTGGGTCGAGGTAAAATATTGTCCATAAAATCAGTGGTAATTCGTCGACCTTCTGTGTGTGTGTGTGTGTGTGTGTGTCCCCTTTTTATAGTAAAATATGCCTATCAATCTTAAGACACATAGTTATTCGAACTACTGTATGCATGTCGGTAATTTCACAGCTAACAGTCCATTAAAGCAAATTAGATGACTCAATATGGCTGTGAATCATGACATAGACAGATCACACGCTACGGGTAACAGACAATCATGCATAACTTTTTCCTCTCTGTTGTGTTTGAAATAGACGGGAAGTGTTCAGCGTCACGTCCGGGTGAGAGTGAGGTTTTGCCTGTCTCGTGCTTTGTGGAGGTAGCTGGTCGAGGCTCCCGGGTACAAGCTATGACTCAGTTAATAGCTTAATTGCGCGTCGTTATGAGAGATTGGTGGCATGCCTGACCCTGTTTTGTTACATGAATTACGGATGTAGATAAACTATGAACATGAATGAGACAGACAGATAGATGTAAACTATTATTTATTTGTTGATGCCGAATTTTAAGATTTTCGTTATGAATGGGGTTAGGATTTATCCAACATAACAAGTATAAAAATATCGGGGGGATTTTTGTGTGCTGCGGAATTACTCAGGTAGACAATATTCTACATTATCCATAAGAGTAAGAAAAATTAAAAAGGATGCATCGGCCGGGAATCGAACCCGGGCCTCCCGCGTGGCAGGCGAGAATTCTACCACTGAACCACCGATGCTACGTTATGGTTCGTATTTCCTTTACTATTTATATCACTCTATTTTAGTTATGTTGTATTTATTTTTAAAACTTCTATTGAAATATTTAATAATTTTAAAAGTTTAGGTGGTTTATAGAGTTTTATCTATAATTTATCATTCTACCTTATGTTCATAACGCAAGAACAAACTACGATATACAGTGTAATTACTTTACGGTGTTCAGAGCATACCATTTGTACTCCACATTAACGTAGTCACTATTAGTTGTGGAGTGTTGATGAAACTACTGTAAGAGGAGAGCATTTTATATAAGTGTTGCTCTGTTGAGAAATAAAAGTTACACCAGTCTCATACAAGCAGTTAGGTGTATAGTGTTGGTCATATGTAAAGTCAGATTCTTGTCTATTTTGTTGGTTTAGTGTTATTTGATTAGTCACCCCAATCTTACTAACCTTGTTACGCAGTTAAAGATCTTAGTTGTTGAAGGGCAGTAATAATATTATAACAACAAACAACGGTCCAACAAGATATCCTTGGTGAAAATAAATTATTGTTTACCATTGTTTTTTTATGTCCACACTGTTAAGTAGAACAGTACATGCTGAGACAGTGTTAAATTGTATGGTTACTGAATATCCACTTATTTATTTGTTTCTTCTTATACCAAAAACATCAATTACAAAAGTTATTTTTCATACTGTACTTCGATACTCACAAGCCGGCCACATGTTCTCCTGTGAGGTGAGGTAGAGTCAGCTGGGCGCGTCACCAGTATCTGTATCAGTGGCTGAGTCGCGTCTGCACTCTCTAAGATGCGTGCATAAACTATATAAAATTAATAATAAATTTCAGTTATAGCACTTATATTTCTGAATAATATGCCTGAAAGCTAAATTATAATTTTACAAAACTTACCTCCCCGGCGGGGAATCGAACCCCGGTCTCCCGCGTGACAGGCGGGGATACTCACCACTATACTACCGAGGAATCGGTACTTTGGCGGATTTCTTATGTCATCTTGTGTTTAATTTTAAATTAGAGTTGCCAACATATATATTGTATATAAAGTGTGGATGCCTTTACTCTGTGTTGTGTAACTGTTTATGACGAAATTTACAGTATGAGGGTCAGTGTATACCTACAAGCGTAATAAACAAATCCACATTAATTCATAATAAATAGTGCATGAAGGCGACATTATTGTGCGGATCAAAAGTGATCTTTATATCATGCCGATTCCTCGGTAGTATTGTGGTGAGTATCCCCGCCTGTCACGCAGGAGACCGGGGTTCGATTCCCCGCCGGGGAGGTTAGTTTTGTGAGGTACACCAAGGTGTAAAGACATCTTTATACCGTGCAGTACAGTTGTCTGCATTACCAAGTAGTACGTCATTGGCTCCTATCTATTGTCTGGTGGACGGTGGTGCCACATCTCACAAAACATGCCAGCAACTGTATACCAATTCAATACATATATTTTGATAAATTATCATTCTTGAAGGTAATGATGAAGGCGATCATTAAGTGTTGTACACTTTGTTGTTGTTATCGTACAAATAATGGTAAAGTATTTGTCAATATTCATCATCATTAACTTGATTGTTTTGCTCTCAGCTCATTATTCTGTTAATCTTGTCAATTTATCGTCCATGCACAATGACTTATATGACGAAAATAATGTCTCTCTCTCTCTCTTTCTCTCTCTCTCTCTCTCTCTCTCTCTCTCTCTCTCTCTCTCTCTCTCTCTCCGTATGTCTATCTATTATCTATTTATCGATCAGAGATGGTGTTGTCTAAGCTCTCTCACAGAATACCAAAAGTTGATATTATAATGCCTAAACAATTAACGTGCTATTAAACACGTAGGTCACCTAGTCTCTGTCTTTCATGACATAACTGATAAAAACTCTTGCTTGTGAGGGTCATCATCGTTCAGGTGTGGCTTGATGCATCCGGTGACCAGATAGTTAGGTTGGGTTAGGTTAGGTTGGATAAAGTTAGATTAGTTTAACTGTATTAGTCAAGAGAAAGAGATAAAGTATCCTTCATCTCATATAAATACATTTGTCATGTTATATATCCAGAGAACATTATGACTAGATTATAGAGTTGCAAATAATATATATATACAGGTACATGATTTTCAGATGACTTCACCTTACCCTTACCGTACCTGAGGTGATAATGTGAGCACTGGAACCAAACAAGAGGGCAGGGGGCGGAGGGGCGGGACTTTGAGTAAACAAAAGTCCTTATGGATCGGATGATTAAACCCTCGTAATGGATTTTATTGAGCTGAGGATCAACAGTGTGGTGAATATTAGATCCTTGAGGTGATTGCGGCAGTCCTTACAGTCACTTGAAATTGATCGACAGTAGACTATCATTATTATTCTCTCTCTCTCTCTCTCTCTCTCTCTCTCTCTCTCTTTCTCTCTCTCTTCGTGCTTGGATCAGCCAGCTCAGTGTAATGTGATAGCGTGCATTATTATCATTTGGCGGGAATGAAAATGAAGACTGGCAAGTCGATATAATCTACTTTAAGCATCAGAGATTCAGTAAATGGCCTCGTTTGGTATGTTACGAGTGACGCATGTATGTGTGCGCGTGCACGCGTGCGCCAGCCATCACCCAGTAATACCTCAGCTTCTACACCAGTAGGAAGGACCATAACATGTTGAAGAAGCGTCTTCTAACACTTGAAGTTAGTCATGGTCTTCTTCCTATTAACAGGTATACTGCTCCTAACACATCCTGCCTTGACGCTCCTCAACACGAAGCCGACCTTTTCGCTCCGTCTTGAGACGCTTCAGGAAGTGCTGGGTGGTCCCCTGGCAGGACGGGGTGTCGTCTTGTACCTGGACCTTGACCTAGACTTCTGGGTCCTGCAGCAGCTGCTGGCCCTCCCAGCCCTCCAGGACTCTCCCTGTGTCCTGGTTGACCTGGGCTCCGACGGGGATCTATGGTCCAATGACCAGCCCGCCTCAGTGCTTCAAGGGGACCATGCCATCCATATTGTTGTATTTAAGGAGGATCCCCGACCATTTTTTGAGGTCGTCTCTCTCCAGTGGAACCCTAAATATCTTATTCTCTTCAGTATGGCTGTTGAATCAGTCCAGACCCTGTTGATGGATAATGTTTTTAAGGGAATAGAGAGACTAGTCCTCTTGGAAAACTTGACGCCTACATCCCAGAATATAAGCCCAAAGACAGGACTATACACGTCTTTACCCTTCTTTAAGTTGCAGCCAGTGATTCTGCTAGGAGCTTGGAATCCAACGACCTTCCCTAACTCTGAGGATATATTCGTAGATCGGTACCAGTCATTTGAAGGTTATGAATTCCAGCTGGGAACATGGTTAGACGATACTCCGTATCTGTATCAGTCGGCAACAGAGGCTGAGGGAGTCGGGGATGGAGTTGTGGCAGAGATGTTGGGCGCCTTGGCTGGTGTACTCGACTACAGGTATAATTTCACAACAATACCTCCTGATGAACAGTGGGGGTCATATGAGAACGGCTCCTGGAACGGCATGCTGGGAATGGTTCACCGAGGGGAGAAAAACTTTACTGTGAACTATTTCGTCAAAACAGAAGAACGGCTGGCGGCCTTCGACGCCAGCATGTCGTATTGGGCAGAAGGATTCGGAGTGGCCTTGATGACCCCAGCTCCCCTGCCCAAATGGCGCGCCACGTACTACCCCTTCTTGCCCTCCCTCTGGCTCTCTGTCGGGGCTACCTTTCTCATTGTTGTCTTCATCATGACTCTGCAGGTAAATTAAATTTTGACTTTAATTCGAAAGACTTTTACAAAGGTGTACTGTGTATTGTACTGAGTGAAAGATGAGTCATAAACTGTCTACTTCAGTTAGCGGAATTTGTCACAAAGGACCTATTAAACTGGATACTCCCCAACCCTGCCTTCTACAGTCTGTGATGTTGCGTTGGGTTGGGTTGGGTTGGGTTGGGTTGGTAAATATTGAAAATGAAAACCCAAAATAAGTGAATTCAAATATTTCTGGTACTATGTAAGCATCTTATTAGCTCAACATTTGTCAGGTAAATCCATTACAGGTAAAACCCAGGAACATGATTAAGAATAAGCACTTAACAAACACACAATTATAGGGTCATGTTTTTACTCGGGAAGCCTAAATTATTATTATATTTTAGGTCGAGCTATAAACAGGAACCTAAATATAACCAGGGAGACTATTTATGTTCCTCTCAATGAAATGATCTGAATTTAATCCTATTGATTTTTAGCTTCTTCTTTATTGCACGTCCTAAAATTTAATAATTATTTACGGTTCTCGAATACAAAATGACTCTGTAAGTTAGATACAGACGTAAATACATGCACGTACAGTACAGACACACATACTGTACACATATTTGTCGCTCCTGTCAAAATTTCCAAGTATGGTCACTTTCTTTACGTCTGCTGAGTTTTGTCTTCATTCATGATGTTTTCTCAGGACTGGTTACAGCCGGAGCCGTTTCTGGGCGGACTGGGACGAACATGGCCCTACCTGCTTAGAGGGGTAGTGAACCACAGCCTGCCGGTCCTGCCGACGGCTCAGTGGCAGCGTGTGTTGGTGGGCACCTGGTTGATCTACTGCTTCATCCTCACCACCGCCTACACCGCCAACCTCATCGCCTTCCTCACCATCCCTGTGTTTCCTGAGCGTATCCAGACATTAGAAGAGCTGGCTCAGAGTGACTACAGGTACTTGCCTAGTGACTAAACTACCTAACACTTGACCTAGAATAACAAGGAGACTAAGCGTTGACTAATACTCAGGAACGAGAAACGGTAATGAACAGTGTATGAGAGACAACCAAGACATGACAACCTCGCTTTCTGCCGCCAGGTTGGTCATGTGTGACTACGGGGAGTTCGTACCCGGGGCGCTTATGACGTCGGAAAACAAGGTGTACAAGGCCCTGGGAGACAAGCTGGACCTCTTCATAAAATATGATGAAGTCATCACGTACTTGCTGAGCGGCACCCACGCCTTCATAGAAAGTTATTCCTACGGGAAAATTATTCTCTACGCATATTATAAGGTGACGTGACTATGGACAGGTAGAGAATACTGTAAGACTGGCTGACTGATAACGAAGGTTTTGAGTGTTACAGATGAAGGAAGGAAGAGATAGACCAGGACCTCAGGTTTAGTAGTATAAATGTGTACTTTATGACACTTGAGTGAATTTAATCCCCATATTCCCCGAAGAATCATCTACTCCAAACAACTAAGTCTTAAGCTTTTTAAATCATTCATATTATCAAACTATGTAGTTATTCAAAGATGTAATTGGTACTGAAACTTCACTTGTATCCCCAGGTTACAAACTCATACATGTTGAAGGATCAGCTGTACCCTGGTCACCTGTGCTGGTACTTCCAAAAAAATACCGCCTGGAAGTACAAGTTCGACCAGGGCATCAAGCGCCTGGTGGAGGCTGGACTCGTCTCTTATTGGTTCAAGGTAATGACCAATGATAGCTCGCTCTCTCTCTCTCTCTCTCTCTCTGCCAGCACCTCTAAAGGGCCAAACCTTAAGTTCGCTGTCAAGGTAATTACCAATAACTGTCCTCCTCTCCTAACACCTGGTGGATGCCGGAGTTATCACACATCAACTCCGAGTAACAACCAGGGACAATCCTCCTCCCTCAAGGTAAAGGTGACTTGACCAGAAAATAAGGTACACTCTCAACCCTCGTGACGTAACACACTGTTAGTTGGAGTTATCACTTAAAAGTGTTCCCTCTGACAGATGAAATCGGAGGACGTCCTGGGTCAAGACTACGTGCGTCTACAGCAGCAGGCGGGGGAGGAGCAGCACAACGAGCGGCCACTGAGTGTCGAACACCTACAAGGAGTCTTCCTCATCCTCCTCTTCAGCCAGGCCGCCAGTGTTGCTGTCTTCTTCCTTGAGTTACTACTTGACAAGTGCCACGGTGGTCGCCCTTAAGTCACACTACTGGGAGAGTGTTATGGTACGCAGCAGCGCCTTGATGATAGCCGAAGACACCAAAAAATGTTGGAACAATGTAAAGGAACATAATACAGGGTGTCTCACAAAAGTTATATTCACACTGCCTTACAGAGTTTCATCGAGGTAATGTTAATGTTTGTATTGCAACATCAACATTGTCCTCACTTGATGATGTGGGAGGTCCTACACGGGTGAGGGAAATGGTGTTTTAATTCAAGCATTCACGGGATTTCCATGAGAATTTTTATGACAGTAAATATTATTTTGGAGAAACCCTGTATGAGTTTCTGGCATGCCATATGACGTTCCATTCATTATTCTCCATCATTTCATCCCACCATTGTGTCTTGGAGAGAACTGTGGTCATGCTGGTTCCCATTCTTTGACCCGGCTTATGTGATGCTTTATAAAAATAATGTACATTACTGGGATATTATACAGAAGTTATCATATAAAAGATTCATTAAATGGCGCCTTTATTATATCTAGACTTAATTATCTTAGCGGTGTTTGTGTTAGTCAATTAACTGCGCTGGTGAAGTGAGGTTTATACTCGACTCTTAATAGGGACGGAACACTAAGTTAAGCAATCATATACAGTACTGTAATGTAATTCTCCCAACAAATAAAGTTATGAGTTACAATTCTCATGAGCGTGTGTGCATTTTCGAAAAATGTATAACCTGATGATTAGGTACCCAGCTTATTTCACGTGATTAGACATTCTAACCAAACCTAACCTAACCTAACCTAGTCCCTTCAGGTAGTGTTTGAGTGTTTAAGCAAGCGAAATAAACAAGGTGGATATTCTTATTTTATTATTTATTTACCTAATGGCCACCCAAGCTATTGATGGCCAGTTCTGTAATATAAGTTTAACAAATAATACCACAAATAATTTATTGAATGACATTAAGTATGCAATATATTACCTTAGTGATGAATAAATATTGATGTATTTGTGTATCACGGTGATGGTGGGGGGGGGGGATAGGTGTAAACTTGAGATGAGTCGCCACTTCATAAATATCGCGTACGGAAAAAAAACCATTAGAAAGTGAAAGAATTGACAAAAATAAATTGTGAATACATAGTTTGTTTATATTATGTTCTCACTGTAAAAAAAATCAATTCGTGGCAAAATGTAGGAACAGAGTGTGGAGTATCCCCAGATAGTTAAAAATGCACTAAAATTGTTACAGACTTGTGTTTATTGTGTGTACACAACGAGTTATTTACAGGGCTGTCGTCTGGGTAATATAAGGTTGAGTCTACTTAAGTATCGACTAGTGGTACTGGCAGGCAGAGAACAGTATATAGTAACTTACTTTGCGGTCCATTACTTGTGTTTACGGCTTATTTGAGTCACAAGTTATTTAACATTGACATGCACAAAATATAATTATTTCTTATACGTAACACCCCACGAACAGTGAGTGTATGACGTCACGGTCCTCCCTGTAGTTCTTGTCGGGTATAAAAGGAATCACCTGAAGATTAGCCCCAATGAGAATTAATTTAATCTAACCTAAATTAACCTAACCTAAACTAACGATAAGGTAAACCTAACCCAACCTATCTTCGCAAGTTTAGGGAGATTTTCGTGTATATGTTGATGTATTATCTTAGTAAAAAAATTCTAGAATGTGTTGCATCATTTTTGTTATGATTTATTTCCTATTGTATGCCTCGATCAGAGTAAATTGTACCAGAACTTTCCAGACCTGTCTGTGTTGTGCTACGGTGCTCATGGCGTCTGATGAGACATACACAGTATAAGCGGCAGCTCTTACAAGTCTAATAGGACAACTGAAGATAATTGTTGTGCAAGTATTGTGGAACTGTTGTGAGCAATATAAAGTGAAAAGACTAAGGAATTGTACACTGGCAGTGTGCTGACTAGCTATATATTCGAAGTGAGAAGTCCAGCTGTAAAGCCATTACCTTGTGAACAGTGTTGTGAAGAATTAATTAGTGCTTATTAAAGAAGACAGCAGTTCACACGTGTGTTTCTGTGACCTAGTGGACATCTAACTGCCTGTTGGTTGTCTGTACACTGATACCGATCGTCGGGAAATTACCGGAGACTGGCGGGACAGCCAGCAGTAATTTGACTACTCTTGTGAGATATCTACCGCTCTGTACATAAGACCTGGCCGCTGGTAACCAGTGGTGGAAGCTGGGTAAGCGGTGAGAGGAGGGTCGTAACAATAACATCGCCCGAATATTAGCCATCTCATCTTATTACACCTGATGATTAAACACCTAACGCTAGACTAACCTCACCTAACCTAAATTATCCTGCCATCATTTTAAGATTAACCGCCTTAACGCTAACGCCAACGTGAATTAAATTTTGCAGGGGACAGCAGCTACAGTAGAGTATTGTGCATTCCATACTCCAGTGAGCAGTAGTGCAAAAAATTACTACAGAATAGCGGCGACAGAGGGTGTTAATCAGACCCCGGTGATCAAGATATGGTAATAAGTGTTATAGTATTTATAGTGTATCGTTTGTTTAGTTCGGTACATATAAGTTTGCTTAGATAATAAATGCGAAGTGTGGATACAGCTTTAGTATATCAGCTGTCTTCCCATTAGAGGTAAAGTGTGGTTGGATCTGTCCCTAAAAGTTTCCTTTTTTTTTTAAGTCTAACGCAGTGTTGGAGTGTGTGGCCACATGACTGGCCGCACCCTTTACATTTAGATTTGTTCACATCTGCCAGAGGTAGTAATATCCTTATCTGAGTCCAGTGGTTGCAACTAAACCTGCATTAGTGTTTATTGAACACCCTTAGGGGCTAGGTTAGGTTAGGTTAGCGGTGGGGTGTTTAATCATCAGGTGAGATAAAATGCATACAGTTGTAAACGCCTTAGTTAAGGACGTTCAGGTTACGGGCAAGTCGAAGGGAATGATTGAAACCCGTCTTTTGACGCATTCAATATATATTGATGTGATCAAAACCTGCAGAGGAGAAGGCGTTCATAATATTACAAGGTGATCCATCTGATACATAATTAGTTAGTCTCACACAATTTTATCTTAATTACAATTTATTAAACATACTGACATAACACAAAGTTCATAACTCTATTAATCTTAGCTTCGCTTCATTCTTCATTGTCTTATTACTCCAGATTAGGCAGAAACGAGTAGGCGTAATTAGTCAACAATATTTCAGTACCGAGGGGTATGTCATCACTTAGGCTGTACTTACAAGTGCGGGTCAATGCAGATCAGCATGATGTTCCAAGAGACAACAGTATTGCGTAAATCGTCCCAGCACAAATTCTCGGACAGGAGAAGGCTGGTCTTCACAGCATCACTAGAGAGGGCGATCTGTCTCATGGAGGGGCGGGCAGCCACCGCCACCAGTCTAAGACAGTCCACTCAGCAGAACCAGGACTTGTCTGTAAACACTTCTACATCTGGTGAGGTCACAGGTCGAAAGATTTAATGGCATCACACGCCAGCACTGTAGCTGAAGCCAGCGGCGATAACACAGTGCTAACAAAGAAAAGGTAAACAATAAGTTGATACACTTGGCAGCGCCACAAGTGTCAGGGAGCGAATAAGGAAAAATATTGTCGAGCATAAAACTGATTAAATAGTAAAAATAGTTTGTATGGATTCAACCCGCATTTTCCTTGTGTTCAAGGTCAACAAAACTAACCTCCCCGGCGGGGAATCGAACCCCGGTCTCCCGCGTGACAGGCGGGGATACTCACCACTATACTACCGAGGAATCGGTAAAATATAACTTTCGACCTGCTCAATAATGTCGTCTTCATGTACTATTTATTATGAATTAATGTGGATTTGTTTATTACGCTTGTAGGTATACACTGACCCTCATACTGTAAATTTCATCATAAACAGTTACACAACACAGAGTAAAGGCATCCACACTTTATATACAATATAAATGTTGTCAACTTGAATTTAATATTAATTACAAGATCACATACGAAATCATTAAAGGTACCGATTCCTCGGTAGTATAGTGGTGAGTATCCCCGCCTGTCACGCGGGAGACCGGGGTTCGATTCCCCGCCGGGGAGGTCAGTTTTATTAACCTTAAACACAATAGAGAAATGTTAGGTGGACACCCCGAACACCTAGTTATCGTTAAACAGCATTATATGAAATTTCAGTCAATCTACTAAGGAGTTGCCTCGAAGCGAGACAGGAAAAAGAAAACTCATTTGTTTTAATGGACACTTTTAATAAAATCATATCGATTTGCACATCTCCTACAGACAAACTCGAAACTTTAACACTTTCAAGTTTCACGCAATAACATAAGCGATGGACTGATTGATGACTGATGGAGTTGGGGAGAAAAGATGACTGGGTGGGATTGGGAAGACAATATAGCTAGGCAGTTTCTTTCTTTCTATCTTTTTTATCACGTTCGTTGTTTTGTCTTATCTTCAAAGGCAGCAGCTATTTGTACAGCATCATTCCAACTGAGACATCTGATATTATGTTTGATAGATCATGCTCTTAAATGAATGGCACACTACGAACACATTATCTTAAAGGGGATTTTTTTTTCGAAGTGGTACAGCGAATCTCGACATCGTACAAGAACTAATACAAGTATGTCAGCAACTTGATAGTCAGTCAGATATAATAACTGAAACAGTTCAAGAAGTCATCAGTGTTGCCCAGAATA
This sequence comes from Homarus americanus, assembly GCF_018991925.1. Taxonomy (NCBI): domain Eukaryota; kingdom Metazoa; phylum Arthropoda; class Malacostraca; order Decapoda; family Nephropidae; genus Homarus; species Homarus americanus. The sequence goes on along the minus strand of NW_024726235.1, from coordinate 3,722,842 downwards.
TGATGTGTTAAATATGAAAACCTGAACAAACTCGGGGCAAACCTGTATGTTAGAGAGAAGGACGTTTGGAGCCTACCACCCACTGAAGGCACATCTGTAAAGCGAGCTACACTATCTTACAATCATGTATTTGGGTCAAAGCTGATCGACCACAATCTGTGTTTCCAGACCCATTCAAGTTTGGTTGGGTGTCAGGTGATAAAGTCAAACCACTGTTGACCACAGTTTCACAAATACCAGAAATCCTTGATGCATCTATGTTCTGTAGTTGCCAGGGTCGTTGTGGTTGTAAATGTCCGTGCCGTCAACATGGGTCGTGTGAACTCATATGTACAGTACATGTGGTGGCAAACCTGAGTCATGTTTAAATGTGTAACTTTCGTAATTTTATGGACATGGATAATATTGGTTTGTGAGTCATTAAGCTGGAAAGAGTATTTCTTGTTAATTGTAGATTATAATGCATAACTGGCAACTGACAGGTAAGCCCGTTCAATAAAAAAACTGCATTTTTCATATCAGTTATTGTTGAGTTTTAGATGTTTGGAGTTGTGCCCTTCCCCCCTTACTCTGTAACGTGTGATCAACCACTAAACATCGAAATAAATCTTAAGGTTCCCTCAGTCAAATTTTGGTTATGTAAGTAACTCGCTGTTCACACACACTAAATACAGAACTGTAACAATTTAAGTGCATTTTTAACTACTGTACAATATGCCGCGTATTGCGTATTTTTTTTTAGTTTAGTATTTGAGCTATTGACGTCCATAATAACAATTTGTTTGTGGCAGTCAGATTCAACGACCGTGACAAATTACCAGTGAAGGAGGTCAAGCGATAAGTGGTGGCGTGTCACTAACCTGGTTCCCTGTCATCGTATACATAGACAATAGGTATGTATCGGCAGAACGGAAAAATACCGTGTGAGCGTTCATATAATTTTATTTCTATAAGAATGTAGTGAAATTTAGAATATTTATTTATTTCTATATAAAAAATGCGTAAATAATTGTCTTCGATGATAAATTCATAATATAAATATTCATATATCCAAAAGGAAAGTAAATAGCTTGTATTACCAGCCAAAGAGGGTGTTGTGCTGCAGAAAATTTCGCTCTTTTTAAAACGTTCCATTTAAAAATTAGCTCCATCATTATGATGCAGAAAAAATTATAACTAGTTAATGGCGAGACAATATTGATCAGATCTCAGTCACCTTTATTTAAAATACCGTTTCCTCGGTAGTATAGTGGAGAGTATCCCGCCTGTCACCGGGGTTCGATTCCCCGCTGGGGAGGTTAGTTTTGTTGACTTTGCAGAGTACAGGCTTTCAGACTGGTACAGAAACAACAATGATCTAAGTTACACCATTGTCAAACACAGTTTAATGATGTGTGACACTAGGCTCTCCTCTCTCACAATGTCTGCAAGGTCAACCAAAACTAACCTCCCCGGCGGGGAATCGAACCCCGGTCTCCCGCGTGACAGGCGGGGATACTCACCACTATACTACCGAGGAAACAATACTGTTGGGGAAGGTGTCTGGAAAGTGATCAAAAATGCACCGTCATTAACTAGTTCAGACCTTGCGTCATTATCATGTACTTTTAAGTTGTTTCAAGAACCGTTTTGACCCTTGGTAGAGATGGTGACCCCATTGGTAAGCAGTCATGGTATTGCTAAATTAACGCGCCAGTGGACTCGTTTTGTGAGTGACATGACAATGTAGTTCAAGGACTGTATTGTATGATATTTTATCCTTGGTGGAATGAACAGTAAACTGAATGAAGTTTTTTTAGTTTAACAAATTTATTGACAAAGCTTGTAGTACAGTTTGCCTATTCTGAGTAATTCAATCAGGTCTTGACACTGAGGGTGGTATCGCTTCTCACTGCCACGCAGGACAGAGGTTCATACTCAAAGAAATATAACCCAAGAAAGCTGTTTTACTTTACTTTTATCCTCTTCGCCACTGATCGGTTGGGATGAATTCACTATTCACAATAAACCCACGAATCAGATAATTAAATAATTTATCTAATAATACTGACATTAAATATAATATCACTTAAATTGGAACTGCTGGGTCATTTTAACTGTACAACATTCATTGATACGAAAATATTCTTTGCCTTAACCTATATTCTTTATAGATCTTAATTTTACTTTTTATTAGTTTGAAATTAAAATTGGCTTTTATAGCCTTAGGGAAATAATTTCAGTCTTATATATGTAAAGCAGATATTTTTTTTAATTTAATTCAACTTCCCAGCTAAAAATTAACGTGCATTTTAGTTTTAAGCAACAAATTACACATATTTTTTTAGTTATATAAAAGTTTAAGATCGTAATTGAAAGCAAATAATGATGTAATTAAAAGTATATCTATAATTCTGAGGAAACTCTAATGTTGCAGGTTTGTTTACAATACACAGAAGACAGTAATAAGAAGACATGTCAGAAAGCTCGGGATGCCCTGGGAAAAGACCACAGTTTGGGGCAAGACTCCTTAAAGACAAGAATAATGTATTTCAACACAATGCCTGGTAAGTACTTTGACCCAAAACAGTGTGGTTGTATTTATTTACCTGTACAGTGCTGCCAGGTGCCGACATTTGCTCACAAGGCTTATACTCCGGGCCGACTAATTAACCCAAATGTAGCCAAATATAGCCGCAATGAAGTCAAATAATGGTCCTACATGAATAAATCGGACTGCTAATCACTTCTCGACTAGTATTTGGTGTCATAAAGTAAAAAAAAATTGGTAAACTTAATTTAATCTGAGTTGTGTTAGGTTAGGTTAGGTTAGATTAGATTAGATTAGATTAGATTAGATTAGATTAGGTTAGGTTAGGTTAGGTTAGGTTAGGTACATGCACGTGATCTATTAACTCAGATTAAATTAAGTTTACCAATTTTTTGTGACTTCGTGACACCAAATACTAGTCGAGGTTAGGTTAGGTACATGCACTCGATCTATTAACTCAGATTAAATTAAGTTTAACAATTTTTTGTGACTGTGTGACACCAAATACTAGTCGAGAAGTGATTGGCAGTCCGATTTATTCATCTAGGACCATTATTTAACTTCACTCTGGCTATATTTGGCTACATTTGGGTACATTTGGGTAATTAGCAGGACCCCTTATACTCACAAGACAAATGCTCGCAACTCAAATACTCACAATAGTAATGGAAAGGTAAGGTTAGGTTCGGTTCGGTTCGTCCTGTGAGCAAATGTCGTGGAACCTTGAATGGTGTAGTTCATTTTGTCATAATTAAGTTATCATTTAACCAACCTTATGGAGTTAAGGTACCGAATTTGGTAAATATTCGGAAAAGGAAAATTATTTGTGTTTTTTCCCATTCCTTCTTTTGATATGATAAATTGTTTTTTCTGGTGAATGTTGGTGTTTTAGTCAAATATGACCTTCATTTATTGTGTAAATGAGCCATTTTTTGTTTTATTTTATTTTTATAAAAAATCGACCAAACCATACCAAACATTCTTGAGGTAAAAAAACTAGTTTCCTTTACAGAAATTTTAGTGTAATGTTACTGGTTATTGGGGACAGTGTCTTAGTTTTACTGTGACTGTAGTGTATTCTTTTAATACTGTACATTACTTTGCTTTTTATTGTATCTACTGGATTTAGAAACGATTTTAATAGAATAGCATTTTTTTCTTTACATTCTAAATTCCTAACTTAACCTAACCTAAGATTGATATACCCAGTAACTTTAATTAGGTTAGGATAAGAAGGTTAAGTTAGGTATCAGGTGCTATAAGTGTTCAATTATTTAGTAGAAGAAAAATTTTGTGAAAATAAAAATATGAAACTTATATTTCCACGTTTGATTTACAGAGGTCAGAAAGATATTGTCTGCTCAAAAGAACTATCGTACCGGGTAGTCTAAAATAGCTACCAGTCGGTGGTTTAGGTGCATAAAAGATGTAAAATATTTTCAATTACAGGAATGTTTCATGTTACATAAATTTTTTAAATGAAGTGGATGAATTGTCTTTAGCATCATCAGTGTGTCCAGCATCATAAGAACTTGACAGAAGAACAAACCAATAGAACATACAGAATGAACGAGCTAAGCCCAACTAAACTTAAGAGTGTAGAGTACTGTACTGAGATAGTTAGGTTAGGTTTGGTTGGTTGAATAAATGGCTTCATGTTGCAATCTGACTGCCACTGCTAACATGTGTTTGATTTTATCTGGAATTTACAATGAGCATTACTGAAAAAAAAGGATAATGATTATGAAGTGGTTATTTTACTGTACCTGGAGTTCTGAGTGAGAAAGGCATTATTGTACTGTAGACTTTGTATGGCTATTTTTGCCAGAATTCCTAAGTGTTAAGGCATTATAAACAGGGAGAAGGCTGAGTATTGTTTGATGTTGAGCATAAATTTATGCTCTAGTCTTTTTTCTTTTTTTTTACATCAGTTATTAAATGACAACACAGTGACCAGCATATTAAACCCAGCTCACTTTCACACCCCATATGGAGGAGGGAGGGATGCCAGGTTCACTGATTCTAATGTGGTTATGAAATGGGATTTTAGGAGCAAGACATCAATTATGACATTTCAGTACTGTTGTCCAAATTGAGCCAGGTAGAAGAGTTTATGTGAAGGATATCAACAAGTCAAGATGCTATGCTTACCTTACACTCCTGATGTAGACCAATATACAGAGATGGCTACCGTAATAGCTGTAGTTTTTCAGCAAGTGTGTCACTACACTGAACCATTTTATAATTTATGTTTACTGTCTTGTTTTGAAAGGATTTGAATAGATTGTCCTCAGTATCTTTGTAACAAACCTTCAGTTTTGTTGCAATAGAAATAAGAAAAAAACACACCTCCCATCGCCACTCCTTTCAGAAATTCGACATCTTAGTGGCCTGGTGAACAAGCTATATAGGGTATGGAATAACAGTTCTGTAGTGTGGAAGCGTTGTTTGACTGATGACACAAGTGGACGCCGTCGACCACAGGGAGGGGGGAGGGTACTGAAGGACTGGAAGATGGTTTTTCAGCATAATAATTGGTAAGGAAATTTCCCACATAAAATATGGGTATGTTGTATTTTGTGTGAACTTAATGATATGCTTTACTGAGGGTAGCTATGTATAGATACTGTTTGGGTAATACAGTATATTTTGGATCATTCATAATTTTTATAACTTTAAGTGGCCTTCATGTACCCTGTAGGTGACTCTTATCAAGATTTCATTGGATTTTTTATTTAATTTATCGATTTTAATTACATATTATAGCCTTTCTTATTGCTTGTAATATCTTGTGGTGGTTTTAATTTTGTTAAATGATAACTAGAAAAAATATTCACCAGACAAATTTGTTATACAGCACAGTATACTGTAATTCAATTTGCCAATAGAAACTCTGGCCCAGCAGGACTTTGGTTTGTAGTCCACTTATAGGTTGTGCTCTTGTAGTTCTAAGCTTGGGAACACTTAGGCCTATTTATACAGGTGACTGCATTACACAGAAACCTCCAATCATATACTTATGGTAGTTATTCTGCAAACAAATTCGAACAAAAATAACACTGAACTGAACCATTCTTGTTACAAATGTATAGTAGAATAAGTTTTTCTGTGCAGGGATGAGTTTATTTAGTATAAAATCATTTAATTCATTGGAATTTCTCCTGGGAACACTGACCAATTGAAATGAGGATATCTGATCCCTGAGTGGCTCTGTAACTGCTTTGGAAAACAAATTGGACGTACTGCATGGCCAGAGGAATTGCAACTAAATACACAAACTTCAATTATGATTAATGAGCTTCTTAAGACCAGGGTAATTGCACTCAAGAATCTTATCAACCCAAGGCCACAGGAACCAGTGCCAGAGCTGATGGAAGCTGCTACTGCTACTTATTACGAAAACTTACTGATGAACATGTTCCTTGTATATGGTTCTTGGGAACAGAAGAGGTTTAAACTTTTTATACCTCCATTACACATGCAGGGGCATGTTGATTTGCAATTACCAATCTGTACATTCATACATTCATGTATATTGTCCACATTCTTGTAGTTTATTTGCACCAGTAGTACTGCCCCAGCCAAGGGTGGTAGCAGGATTATGTAAAATTGTACATGCTGAAGTTATTAATTGTTTTGGACAGTATTACTTTATACAGTACAGTACACCCTTGGATTACAAAAGTAGATTTTCAGGTTGTCTGATTGATATTTTGCTCCAGTGTGTTTTAACAGATGCAACTTTTGTTCTATTAATCCTCTGTTTCCATAAAATGTTGAAAAATAGATTAAAATTTTTTTCATTGCTCCAGGGATAATGTAGTTTGGGATGAAAAGCAAGAAGCTGTTGCCCAGGCAAAGGTGTTGGAAAACTCAGAAGTGACTTTAAGTGCTGAAGAAATTAAGAAGCTGGAACTGGAGGCAGCTGGTCAATGGGACAGCTTCTATGGCATTCATCAGAACAGGTACAGCACTGTCTCACCATAAAACAGCATCTTATTTAGGAAGTTTTGATCAAAGCAGAGCCTATTACTGTACAGTATTTGCATAATAATGATATACATCTGTCATTCTGATGTATGGTTGAAAGATCACTTTTGTTTTGACATATGTAAATCTTAAATGTTATCTGAAATTTTATTTTTTTATTCAGGATGATTAAATTGTACTGTATTTTCAAGCCAATGATATATATATATATATATATATATATATATATATATATATATATATATATATATATATATATATATATATATATATATATATATATATATATATATATATATATATGTATATATATATATATATATATATATATATATATATATATATATATATATATATATATTATATATATATATATATATATATATATATATACTGCATATATATATAAAAGTCACTGGCCGCCATTTTGTATTCAATAATGGAAATCACAAAATAGCACAGTAACTCAGTCTATTTTCATTATCATTTATGTCATATATTTAATTAAGTTCATCCATGAGCTGTCAAGGTAGGTATCATAGTGCATACACCAGCTTCAGGCTTATTGGCCTTGAAGAATCCCATCAACTGCTGAGATGAGAATACCATGCCAATGAAACTGTTCATTCAGATGTGTTGTGTTAACCTATAAACTTTAGAAATTTGATGTCTGTAAATTTATGCCATGTCTGAACACAGTATATGAGCAAGTTCAATTTACCCAATTTTGCTACAGTACATACAAAGAGGAACTTTTCATATTGTGATAAGACTCGCATGTTCGTAATAGTTATTTCTCTTTTCAGATTCTTCAAAGATAGACATTGGCTCTTCACAGAATTTCCAGAGTTAGCACCACATTTAGCTCATACCTTCCCTGTGAAGCTAAACCCTAGTGAAGAAGCAAGCTCAGACTTGCCGGCAGTACAAGATCAGCATGTTGGTGTGTGCGATGTGAAAGCAGTGAAGGACAGTGATTGTGAATCACCAACAGTAAAAGCAAGAAAAGAATGTTTAGGAGCAAATAACTTGAATGAGAAAGAACTACCCTGCATGTTGGCTAATACTTCTGTACACTGTAGTGACAATCGAGAAAGAGAATCAGAGGACACAGAAGCTTCCAGTTCTGGGATGAAAGAAACTATCAATGGTGAATGCCAAGCAAATTGTGCTAGTACAGAAACAGATGCGGAGGAAGCTTACCCTGGAGAAAATGCTACATTTCGTATTCTTGAAGTTGGCTGTGGAGTTGGCAATACGGTCTTTCCCATTCTGAGAATCAACAATAATGAAAAACTGTTTGTCTACTGTTGTGATTTTTCCAAGACAGCTATTGATATTGTGAAGGAGTCTCCTGATTATGAATCAAAAAGGTATGTACAGTATTGTACTTTAGACCATCTTTAGAGAATCAGTATTAACCATATACTACTGAATGGCTTAATTATCCTTGCTGCTCGTGCACATTATATAGAAATACTTGTACTGTACATTCATTTGTGTGTGTATATCAGATGAGTTCAGGAAGTAGGGTTTTCCATCATAATGGCTCTGTGAACTTTGCTACAGAATGATGGAATGCTTGGCCACCATTAATGGTATACCGGGTATGCTTGTTCATATAATTGTGCAGTGCATTTTTTCCTCTTTTTTTTTTCATCAGGGTTTTAGTGTACAATACTTGTGGAATATGTCATCTCTCTTTTTTTCTTTTTTTTTTTTACAAGATACAGTACAGTAGTCACTGCCTCTGTATATACCATATAGGGCATCAAATATTTAACCAGAGTGAAATACCTCACTTTACTGTACATACCGGTATTTTTTAAAAAGAGTCAAGTGTCAAAAGGAAAGTTGTGCCCTTTAGCAGCCAAAAGTGAGAATCCTGAGTGAAAAATTTATGAAGTGTTTATGTACAAAATTTCCCAGATACTAATCTCCAGCCCAGTTTTGTTTGGTAGACAAAGTAGCTGGGATGTTCAGATAAATTTACATAAATGTTAGAAATGTGATTTTCAATAAGTTTCTTAAAATAGTTTGTTCCACCATACAGTATAACCGATTCTGTATTTTGCCTTTAAATGATGTAAAATGTCTTAAGGTACTGTATCTTGAGCATCAGTTGTATTAGTTGTGTCCCCGACTTACGAATGCCCTCGGATACGAATGGGGTTAAACTTGAAATATACATTATTTTATTTACCTGATGACTTATTTTTTACTTTCATTTACTGTATTTTGTCATTCTATTTCTACCTTTGTCTTAAATTAATGATTTTAGATGGGATTTTAAACATTGTTCTCTAAGTACGGTATGCACATTGCATGCGTTCTGACTTACGTACAAACCCGACTTAAGATCGTCCTCGGGAACGGAACCCGTTTGTAACCCGGGGACCCACTGCACTGTACAAAGCTCTGGCAAAAGGTTGCAAATTTAGCTTGGACTGTTTCTTGGTGTATTGTACGTAATGTATATAGACTTTTCACCAGTTAATCAATTTATCAGTGTGAACTTTGATGATAATGTTGTGTTTTCAGATGCTGTGCTTTTGTATGTGATGTGACTGGTGAGGACTGGCAGGCACCTTTCCCAGAAGCAAGTTTAGACGTTATTATTTGTATCTTTGTCCTGTCTGCACTTCATCCCAACAAGTAAGCATTATTCATTGGGCTGTTTATCGTGGATTTTGTTTCTATATTTTACTATCTTCATTTACTAAATACTACACCTAGAATATAATTTTCAGGTTATATGATGATCCTCATTACATTTTCTCCACTGTATGAAATTTCTTCCTCAAATTTGTTGGCTTCTTGCACATTACTGAAGATAAAACCCTTAGTAGCTACATACCGGTAATGAGGCAGTGTGGCCAGCATTGCACTTGCCTGTCTTTACTTTCCCAGTTATAAAGTTAGGTCCAGTCAGACTATAAATTACTTTTACCCCAGGTTGTGATGGATTTTAAAATGAACGTTACCTTTCCTGTCGTCTCAGTAGGGTTTGTAAGCATGATAACAGCAACATTTCCCTTATCCTTTTTTTTTTATTCTAAGCATATTTCAAAACGGCAAATTACAATTTAAAAAGTCAGCAAAAATGGATATGCCATTACACTACAGTACTTGTTTTTAATGAATTGAACCAAATTTAAGGTTACATACATAGAAAAGGAAATTCTATCTTGAACGAGTGACAGGAATACCTATTGTGTCACTGGTTGCTACACATACTGTATTCCCATTTAAAGAAAGCAGGGCTACCAATGTGAAGCCAGATGCAAGAGCTTTGTACAATTTTGGGGGGGCTAGTTTGTCATATTGCCTGGCACCAGAGGTGTAAAGATAATTTATGGTCTGACTGTACATATTCACAGTTGGATGGGCTGGGTGTTTCCCAAGTTGCCTAAGATATATTTATCATTTCCTCCTCACTGCTACAAAATAAGAGGTTATGGGTTTGTTTACTGTATGGGCATGCAGCTGAATTTCTTAAAGCAATATGCAGTAATGCTAAATCTGGCACACAATATAGAAAAAAAGGCTGTTTTCATATGAGCGACATCACAGTTTGAGGGTGGTTTAAGTAGGAAAATACTTGTACGAGTTAAGAAGTTACAATATCATTGACACCTTTTCATCTTTTTAGGATGAAACATGTTGCAGGAAAGATGGCTGAGTATCTTCGTCCTGGAGGGATTTTACTCTTCCGTGATTATGGTCGCTACGACATGGCACAACTACGGTTTAAAAAGGGAAGATGTCTTGCAGACAACTTTTATGCTCGTGGAGATGGAACAAGATGTTACTTCTTCACTCAAGGTATGAGATAATAACTTTTGGATTTTACATATATTGTTTGATAGTATGATACTGTATGGATAGATGACATGCAGAAGTTAAGAGGTGCTCAGTGGGCAGTAAAGGCTTAAGGCAGAAGGTTATAGAAATGAATTTGGGGGAGGCCATCATCCAGCACTGATATGATACAGGATGATGAGGACTGTGTGAAAATTAGTCTTGTTTTGAAATAATGCAATAGTAACACACTGAATTTGGAAAAATTCCTTGGAGTTGGCTATTAAACCAATAACCGTGACATTTGGGAAATCAAGGGTACCCCGTATACTGTACTGCAAAAATATATGACGTGAAATTTTTTTTTATGAAATTGATTACAGGTGCATATAAAATTTAAAAGCCAGAAAAACCATATAAAAACTTTGTAATCATCGTGGGTGGTAAATTATGAGTATAAAGTGTGGTGGAGAGTAACTGGCACAAGTGCTGAGTGGGGGTTGTTGTGATGACAAATGACATAGATGTGGTGGTGCAGCGATGTTTTTTTTTTTTTTGGGTACAAAGTGGGTGGTAAGCCTTTGCGTAGGTGATGAGCCAGGTTGTGATGGTGTGGGTGAGGGGCCACTGAGGACAGGAGAAGGAGGGTGATGAGGAATAGATAATTCCAAATAATTCTATGATGATGATAGCGAGTTGATTTGAAGCTCCACCAACCTTGTGTCTCACTCTAGAGCAGTGGTTCTTAGACTTTTTGCCTCGCCCCCCCCCCCTGCATAAGTCCTAGATCCCCCCCCCTGATGCAACCCTTGGTTATTATAGAGTGGGAGGGATGAGCAATCGTGTACAAAACATTCAGTTCCAGACCAGACTTTTCTCTCTGACCGCTTGCGTCCCCCAGTTTAAGAACCATTGCTCTAGAGTGTTTACCAGTCATCAAATTTTCATTTTTAGTGTGATTATTGGCGCACAGTTTTAAATTCAAGGTGCCAAATGCCAATCGCCTGAAGATGATGATGCCACAATTTTGCTTAATTATCTAAAGACGAAGATAGCAGTTAAAGGGTGAATAACAGGTGTAAGAAATAGCTACTGTACTGACTTCAACACACCCACAGAAACATATAATTACTGTCATCCAAATGTGTAAAGCTAAGCCAATCAAATTTTGTAAACTATGCATCCAGTTTTACTTCTGTCCATTAGCTTGAGTTGTAATTCATATGACATCCAGGTGTAAATAAAGTTGTGAGAACCCCTGGCTTGTGATCCTGTATAGGGTGTATATATGATAGTACAGTACAGTGAACTTGTTCAGTACACCATCAGCCAGGAGATCCTTAGAATCATATGATGATCAGGACTGCCATCTATTGCTTTGCGCCCCCCAGGCCCAGATGTGGGTCAGTGACCTGTGCCCAGGTGGGCTAACCCCAGTAAAAAAAAAAATATAAATAAAAAAATCCTAGTACTGTATGGGTGTTATGTCATAAGTGACAAGGGCTGAATTGTCTACCGAGTGCAATATACAGTAGGGTCGGGATATATCGTGAGATAGGGTCCAAGGATGTTCACCATATACTAAATCGCGATACATGTATATAATTACATGTAATCAATGGGAAAATAGGGTTAGGTTCTGGTTGTCCAATAAAAGTGACTAAACTTGACTTAACGAGTTTATTTTCTTACTAACTAAAGCACCAATGAACACTAGACTCGGAAACACCAGACTCGGAACACCAGACTCAAGAACACCAGACTCGGCAGCTGACTTGCCATCCCGGGAACACCAGACTCGGAACATCAGACTCAAGAACACCAGACTCAAGAACACCAGACTCGGCAGCTGACGTGCCATCCCGGGAACACCAGACTCGGCAGCTGACTCCATACTGCCATCCTCACTTGATAATCCCAAACCTACATAAACAAACACACCAGAAATATTAGTTACAGTACACTTAGGCATCTTAGTAGACAGTAGTAGAGCACGTGGTGACCTTGACTGGATAGTGAGAGCGCAGCGTCCACACGTGGCAAGAGCTGAATCAGAAAGACTGAGCGGGTGAGTGAGCACAGTGGCGCTTCTGGCGAGCAAATAACACATTTGTTTGCCATGGCGGTAAATTTGAAATATTTCCCGCCCGATTTCCCTCGCGAAATAAATAGATTTATCGCTATATATTGGAAAATGTCAATATATACTGTAATTTTGGGAGTCGTGCTAAAAAAAAAATCTTTATAACAAATCGCTATATATCTCAACCCTACTGTACTGTATACACTTTACATAGATAGTTGACTCTCAGTAACTATTACCAAACAGAGGTCTCTTATACTTATGTTTCACTATGCCACCAACCAGTTAAGTGTTGGAGGATCACACTGGATTGCACTGCTCTGTCCATTGTCCTGCACACTGTTGGGTCTCTTGTTTTTATATTCAATTCCTCTCTCCATTTTCCTAAAGCTTGATAGAGTTCTCACTCATAGTCTGAGAATGGACCTGTGATGTTATTTTTAGTTGCATGAAGTTTTGTGAAAAATATGATGGGAAGATTGCTATATCATGGGTCATTTATACCATTTCAGCATATTTTTAGCTTTTCCTGCATCTCTGTTGATTGTACAGTAGTTTTACATTGCCTCCTATTTACAGAGCCTCCCATTTTCGATCTAAACTCCTCAGAATGGCGTTAGCTCTGAGACTGTGTACAGTATGACCAGTCATATGGCCAAAACATTGAAATTAAACAAAGGTTGTTTACTGTTTCTAATATATGATATTGTACTGCAATCTTGTCTAATGGAATTATTTCAGTAGCTTCAGTATTATTATTTTAATTTATACTGTACCTGTACTGTATTATATACTGTACAGTAATATCTCCGTTAACCGGAATCCCTCAAACCCGGAACTCTCTGATACCTGGATTTGAAATTTTATTGGAAAATCATTTCCAAAGCCGTAATTTTTCCGATACCTGGAATATTCCGGGGATGGGGGAGTTTTTTCTGGGTTTGAGAGATGAAAATCGGGCGCATTTTCCAGAAAATCTGAGGAATTTTTTCCGGTACCTGAAAAATTCCGGAGATGGGAAATATTTTTCCAGGTTTGATGGATGATGTAATGGGCAATTTCTGGAACTTCAGAGATCATTTTTCCGTTTCCTGGAAAATTCCAGGGACGAGGGAATTTTTTCCAGTTTTGAGAGAGTCGTCTCGTTACCCGGAAATTTCTCATTCCCGGAAGTGCTCTGCACCAATGGAGATATGACTGTATATACTACAATACTGTAACTTTGTTTCAATTAATGCATGGAAAATTTAGCTGTTTCCCAGATGATAATATAAACCATTGTGTAAATATCATCTTTAATATAGTGCATGAATATGTAGATTATGATAAGTAGGAGTACAGTATGCCGTCTTATCTCTTTACAATAATAAAAAGACTAAATCTCACTAACTTACATATACAGTACTGTACAGTAATTAGTATTTTAAAGGTGATAGACTTAGCCTTAGAGAGGGAATTTCACAGACATTCAATTAGCTATATCTGTACATATTTTCACAATACAGTGGTCGCTCGGTTAACGAACACAATTCGTTCCAGAAGGTCGTTCGTTAACTGAAAATTTCGTTAACCGAAACCATTGTTTTAATGGGATTTTGGGTAATTGGTTCCAGTTCACCGAAAATTACATACAAACTAAAAATAAATGCAGTAAAGTACACTTACTTTGAGGTGTGTATGTAGAAGGCTCCTGGTTGATGATGATGATGATGATGGGAATTAGAATGGGGGTGGAGGAGAAGGGAGAAGAGAAGGCATTGGGGTGGAAGAGAAGTCACCCCATGCTTCATGCCACCATTTCACCCATAAAATTTTAGTTCACTTGGTGTAATTCAAGATTATTTTCTTTATATCAACACTGCACTGCATTATATATTGTCAATATGTAAAATAAACTTCAGAATGACTAATAATTGTACTGTAAAAATGTAAAAATAGTTTATGTTCAAGAGAGTCTCAAGCAAGATGCTTCCTCCACTGAGCAGAGACACAAACTGATGCCATTCTGGGTGAGTCAAGTGGCTGTTTGGCATGCTAAAAACTATTTCCCTGTATTTCAATTATGTTAAATAATTGTTAAAATGACTAAAAAATTTAATATAAGACTTGGAAAATTATTGAACAGTACAACCTTCTTGATATTTACTCAAATGGTAACAAATTTCAGCCCTAAAACCGATTACTGTATTGGCGGACTAATACTACAGCTGGTGAGCAGGCGAAAACATGTTGGGAAAAATTCGTAAGGAATTCGTTCACCGAATTTTTTTCGTTAACTGAATTGAATATTGTTATGGGAGGTAATTCGTTAACCGAAATTTCGCAAACCGAGGCGTTCATTAACCGAGGGATCACTGTACTGTACTCTACAATTTCAGAGGAAGTTCGAGAGCTGATGACAGGAGCTGGACTAGAGGAAGTACAAAACTTAGTAGATCGTCGTCTACAAGTGAACAGAGGTAAACAGCTCACCATGTATAGAGTGTGGTTACAGGCTAAGTATCGCAAGCCAAATATGACTGACTAATCTCCTTCATAGAGCACATTACCTTATCTATTTGTACATTGTTTTTATTATACTTACTTGATGCAAAAGGCCCAAGCATTGTACAGATATTTTGGATCATCTGATCTAACAGTTACATTCAGATAGATAAGTTTTTATTTTGTTTTCACTTCTGAAAACTCTTTATCTGCTACAGCACACAGTGGCCAGGATCAAGATCAACAAAGACTCTCCCCTCACTGGTTGTCATTCACTCTCTCTTTTTGCATCAATAATACACCTTTTCACATATCCGTTGAGACATTGTTACATAACTACGTATTTGACAAATTTCATAACCTAAAGACAGAACACATATCGAATGACAATCTAAAATAATTGTTCGTTCATGCTAACAGAAATGATTGACATAAGTTATGAAGTGACAGACGTGAACAATAAACCGACAGTCTACATATAGTTTGAGAATGTAACAATTGGAGAATGACATACCACCAACAGTTATTTTAGATTGTCATTCGATATGTGTTCTGTCATTCGGTTATGAAATTTGTCAAATAGTTATGTAACAATGTCTCAACGGATATGTGAAAAGGTGTAATCTTCTGTTTCTAGAAATATCAATTCAGCAAGTTGGAAAAACATTCGATAGCATCATTTGCAACTTTTGATAGATGAGTCATGTCGAGTTACACTATTGGTATGTGTTTTTTATTCATGGTGCAAATGAAAATTTAATAGAAATCCATTTTAATATGATTGATATGGAATGTATTACTACAAAAAAATAAAAATTTTATTATAAAAGCATTGTTTCAATATTTATAATCATAAATTGATTTTTTTTAGAAGTTTTCTTCCCCCCCAACCAGTGGACCAGGTGAAATTAGGTATACCCCTGTATTTGTAGTGTCTCCATCCATCTATGCTTTCACCCAAGATATACTTCTAATCATCGTCTTCTGAACCACTTATCTGAGGACTTCCTGTTTGATGTGAAGAGTCATTACTTGTACAGTACTGTATTGTACATAGTTCCTCTGAGGTGATGAGCTTTTACATAAAAGCATAAGAACATGAGGAGTCTGCAATAGGCTGGTTGGCCTGTGCATGGCAGCTCCTGTCTCGAGTTACAACCACTCTCTATCATCCATGAGTCTATCTAGCCTCCTTTTAAAACTTTCCAGCATTCCAGCTTTTACTACAAAGTTGCTAAGCTTGTTCCACTCGTCTACCACCCTATTTGTGAACCAGTTCCTTCCTATCTCCCTCCTAAACCTAAACTTATCCAATTTAAATCTGTTGCTACAAGTTCTATCCTGCTTGGATATTATAAGAACTTTATATCTCCTTTATTGATTCCTTTCATCCACGTAAATACTTCTATCATATCTCCCTGCACTGTTCGTCATTCTAGGGAATGCAAGTTTAGTTTCTTTAATCTATCTTGATATGGAAGGTTTCTAAGTCCCGGAAGCATTTTCGTCATTCTTCGCTGCACCGACTCCAGTGAATTGATATCCATTCCATAATAAGGGCACTAGAACTGAACAACATAATCAAGATGCGGCCTGACTAGCGCGAGATATACCTGTAGTTGCAATATGACCTCCGCACTCTTATTACATAGTCTAGGTCTTTTTGTTATTGCCAGGCTTTTGATTTATTTATAAGTTTCAGATCATTATAACAGCAGGGGACACCGGTAGTCACTGACAGCTAGTAGTCTTAGTACTACTTGGCTTAAGGTGATGTACTTGTTACTGAATAATTTATTATTTGTTAAGATTGAGGCAATGCCAGAGGACTGTTAGACACATTGGGGTCGTCGTCATCATTTTGATTTGCTGGCCATCAATTGCCGGATGGTCATTATGGCTGAAACAGTGAGTAGGTCGACGGAAATATAAAACTGAGTTATGAGGGAGATATGTGGAGGCACGGGAAGGGGGGGGGGGAGCTGAGCTTTATTGTGCACCTGGACATGCAGTTGAGCATTGTTACTAGACCAATTAGGGCTTAGTAACCTTTAAGGTGTATATGAATATACATGTCTACGACTGTATATCACTTGCATATATAATGATCACCTCATATTTGCTGGTGATACATGCAGTAAATGCTGTTAAATGTACTGTAGTGTTTTTTATAACTGATTTCCCCATAAATGTAGCATATTTTTAATTCTTTGATGTGGCTCAGAAAGATTGTTAACAATCTGATCTTTTTCTTGAAGCATAGTGTTCAGTTTGTTGAGATGAGCAGTCAAATTCACTAAAAAGACCAGGTCTAAAAGACAGTCATTACTGGATAATAAGAGAAGCCATAGAGAAGAGATGAGTGACCTGGCCTTTCCTTCCTCCGTAAGTTGGGGTCTTAATCACCAGGAACTATGAGGAATTGAACCTTGTGACTCATGCTTATTAATGAATGGTTCAGGTCAAAATTGTTACCTCAGGGTATTAACTTGGTTGTGCTGAGGTTTTGAAGAAACTTTTCCCACTAGTCATGTGGATCAGTCAAGACTGTATAACCTACTGTTGTGGCAGGAGAAGCCCCGAGTGTGAGCAGATTTATCAGGGGTGTTGTACTGGAGTATCTCAGGTCACTTGTCTCCTCCCCTCAACTGTAAGATAAGCCTTCATGCTTCAGTCACTTATTTTCTAACTATTGATTCACTCACTTTTGCTTACTTCATAACACTGCCCATTATTTTTGAGTCTCTGTTTACAGTATAACCAAGTACAGTATTTGATGGCTAATTTCCATAACTTTTTTTAGAAATACAGTAATGAATACTGTATAATATTAATGTAGTTATAATGAATATAGTATTAATGATATACTGTATTCTTATTGTTATAATATAGGTACTAATCTGAATATCACCAAATTAGCAAGTCTTCCAAATTAAACCGAAGCATCTTAAGGAATTGAAACTTAGAAATTGAGTTGCCAGAATTTGGATGCAGAACTAGATTCCTGATAGCAAATGATTGAAGACAAGTAGAAGTTTATTAATAAGTAATATGAAACTTACAAACCTTAAGATATTGGGTTTGAATTTTGTTTTATGTCTAATGTTAAAAATTCAGTAAATTATCCAGTATTTATATTGTTTGCATATCTATTCCAGTAGTGTACTGGTTTGCTGTAGATAATTTTAACTATGGTTTTGTGAGAATATCTTGCCAGTTGTGAATATGATAAGCAAGGAACGATTTGTGTCTTGGCTCAACCTTGGTGTAGTGAAGGGAATAATCATGCCCTCTTTAGGAGGCTGCGTTGCTGGGGACAAAAAGTGGACTATATTTAAGACATGGGTATGGCTGAATGCTGTGTGATATGACCTTATTATATGTGATTGTAGGCTTGTCAATGATTGGTAGAAGCCTGGGCCACTGTGGTGATGAATGCCAGAGGATTGAGCAACCATACTGATTTACTGAAGCAACCTTGATGATGGTTGAATGGAGTTCAGATAACATGTAATGTTGCCACTTATGCAGTTTAAGTGATTGAGTGACCTGCCGAGTTAGATGGTAATTTTTTATCCATACTAACCTTGCCTATAACACGTGTTGCAAAGGTTCATAATTAAGTATTGGCAGACACAAACCTAGAATAACAATAACTTCAGTCTATGCATTGACTGTAGTGTGAATACTGTCCAGTGTTGATTATTTCCAGAGATATGTGTTTTTACCCTACAAATATTTCTTTTATTATCAGAAGCTTGGGGAACAAAACAAAGAACAATAGGCTATCCACCAGTTGCATGAGAGGATTGTAAGATTTTCACAATGTTTCATTTAGATCATGAGAAAGAAATGTGAGTTTAATACTTAGAGGTGAAAGGCTGACTGAAAGGCAATGTAATGTGCAGCTGAAAAGTTTTAATAGCCTCCACCAGCCCAGAGAGAGAGAGTGTGAGTATGTGTGTGTGTCTGTGTCTGTCTGTCTGTGGGTACATTTGTTGATATGGATGTGTGTTTGCTTATGTATACTTGTTTATTGTGAATGTAATTACATGTGTTTACTTTGGTATATGCATGTGGGCATCAGAAATATCATGACTGAGATAGTGATGGGACATGTCATACCACAACTAACTTATTAATAACAAGTACTGTACTGTATAGGATTATATATACAGAGCTGAATTAGCTGGCAAACAGTTGTTAAGTTGTCTTATAAGGAACATTTCAAACTTTCTAGTTGAGTTACATCACTACAGTTTTAACAAGTGAGAACAATCTGGCAATTTGAATATTTGAACTTATTTTCAACATCAAATCCTTTACATTATTGGTCCCATTATTAAATATATTCATCTGAGAAAAGTTATAAAGAGAGAGAGTATTGTAAAGTAAATAAAGATGGGAATGTACAGGAGAATAATTATGCTGATATTATTGTACAAATGGGCATCAAGAACTTAGGATACAAAAAGAAGAATGGATTTGGGTGTGGCAGAAATGTTATGCTTGAGAGTAATATGAGACACAGGTACAGCAAGAACATGAGGGAGTACTGGAATGAGCTGGCCAGGGTTGGATAAGGTGGTATAAATGGTTCTAGGATGATTCATCATTGGTTCAGAATAACTTAACCTAACCTAACCTAACCTTGTCTAATCTAACTTAACCATGATTTCATTACCTCCAAAGTAAAGATATTATCCAAATATAGTTAATATAACACAGTATTCAATAGACTGGTGATGAAATGTCTGCTCACCGGTATAAACATACTGAAATTGTTCAAAATTAATAATTGATGAAGCAACTGTATACAGTACTATAATTTAGAAGTGGATGGTAGAAGGGAGAAGGAAAGAGCCGAGCGAGACATAATAAAGGGGTGCAGAAGACACTAGTTTGGGGAGGAGGACACTCAGGAAGCAGTGTACATTGAACATATCTCTACTGTACTTGTTTTTATTGGGATGAATGAGTGTAGTGACAGGAAGAAACCAAATTGATATCTTGAGTATTGTACCTTGTTGTGGGAGATTGTGAGGGAATAACATCAGATAAAAGAGAGCTTGTGTCTGGCCACCCTACATCACCACAAGAAAAGCCTTTCAGGGGTTTTGCTTTACGGTACTTGTTTGGTTTTAATAAAGTGTAGCTTAAACTAGAGTAATAACCTAATCAACCCAATTTACTCAGAAGGGATTTGCAAGTAAGTAAAAACATACCTCATTTGTAACAATTCAAGACCAATTCCCTTTGTTGAATGTGTTGCTAACTTGTGTTACTGTATTACATATATTCCTTATGATATTTGTGTGAATGTTATTGAGGGTATACCAGAAGTTTGGACCCATGGGAAATATACAGAACTATATGTTTTATTTCAAAAGAAAAAAAAAATTTCTAACAACAGTTTTACATTTTCCATGAATGAAACAGCCTTAATGGCTCACTATACTGATAAAGAGAAGGTGGAACTGGTGTTGGCTCTGGCTTCTCAGGGTGTTTATTGTGAAGTAACTCACAGGTTATCCTCTGGCTTCTTCCGGAAACATGTAATACACCAGGTCCACCTTCTCTTGATTAGTACTGTATAGTGAGCCAATAAGGCTGTTTCATTTCTGGAAAATGTAAAATTGTTGTTAGAAATGTGTTTTTTTTTTAAATAAAACAATATAGTTCTGTATATTTCCTATGGGTCCAGACTTCAGGGACACCCTTTTATTTCTCAATATTTTTTAGACTTTAAATGTTAGGTTAGAATACATAAAAAGTAAATAAACTGACATACAGAATTCAAACAGTAATTGGAAAATATATAAATAATTGTGAATGGAATGATTTGAAGAGAAAGATGGAACCATCCTGATCTTGCATCAGCCATTACAGTCCTAAATAAAGCCAATCTTCTATGTTCCTTCTTTGATAAAAATTCAAGCCTTGATCCAGTACCATTACTAGATTCTTCCTATCTCATGAAATCACCTAAATTGTTTATATGTTCAGTGTTTCTGCTCTTTCCAATTTAAATTCAAACAAAGCCTCAAGATCTGATTGTATTCCACCTCTCATCCTAAAAAAATGTGTAGCTGAACTTGCTGGTATTTTCTCCTAGCATTTTGCCCTCTCTTGCACTACTTATGTAATTCATCTTGGAAATCAACTTATGTCCAGCCTAATCATAAACATAGTGATCCTTCCTGTCCTTCCAACTGTAGTCCCATAGCTTTTACCTCAGTCACCTCTACAGCCACAGGTTCTATTATAAATGAAAAACTACTCAAACCCATTGAAAAATGCTCAGTGTGTGTATGTTCCAGCCATTTCCCTGCAGGTATTTCTGCTCTCATAGCTCGTAACTTTGACTACTTTTGACAGCTCCGGTGAATTTTTTCTTTTTCACTTGATATTTATAAAACTTTTGATAAGGTAGAGCATTCTGCCTTTATTGCCAAATCAATATATTTTGGTCTCCTTGATTCTTTAATTTTGTAGATATCTTAATCTTTACCTTATTCTCCCGCTGTCACATCCATACTGCACATAATTACACAGACTGCAAACTTAAGCCTCTTGCTTTGTCAGTGACCAGTCCCTCACTTCCTCTTTACATCCACTTCACATCAGATGATCTCTCTCTCTTTACTTTTTCTTTTCTACCACTTTTTTCCATGTTGAGTGTACCACTGTATCAGTAACACCTAGTCCATATTGTTCGCCTTTCACATCTATTTGTAACATGGCATCCTTTCTAATATCATCCATACTCCATGCACTTCCATTTGTTGAATTAATCATCCTTCACCACCTTCATTCCCCCTCACTTTTTATGTATGGAACACACTTGTCTCTTTCCATCCACACACATAACTTACAGCTACATGTATTTAAGTGCATGACAGAAACTTAACCTTTATTTTACATTTAAGTTATGAATCTTGATCTTTCATTTCCTTGGTGAGCCAGGACCACTTAGCTTGGGAAGAGGTCACTTGTCAGTTGTATTGCCCTTCAGGTGACACACTGTCATACAGTTAAAAATTAAAATAGTGAAGGATGGGTTGGAGGGAGTGAAGTAATGTACTGTAGCTCTCAATTACCTGTGGGTGTTCCTCCCAGGGCAAGTAAACCACTAAATTCATGACAATTAAGATTAACTCAATATCTAGAAAGTCCAACATAAATGCTGTAATTTTTTAGAGTAAATTAAATCAACAATCACTTAACCAATTTATTGCAAAACGATATCCAGTATGTAGCAAAGCCAACTGGTAAGTAAACTTTTACTGTCCGAAAGATATGCCTTAGTTTTTTCACAGAAATGGCCAATGACAGTAAATAAAATGCCATAAACAGGACAGCAAAACCAGCTATTTCTCAGGTGGCAGGCAGTGTCAGGACTAATGTGAAAGTGATTACTGTGTTGCTGACTTGCAGTAATGATGCCTTGGAGTCAGCTGGCATTAGAAATAGTGAAAACAGTCTCTTGAAGTATTTGAAGATGCAGGAACACATAACACAGTCAGTTCCCCTAAAACATATTTAGAAAATGAGGGATGTCAATATTCCATAATATTTGAGACGGTACTTGTTTTATTGTCTATACAGTACTGTAGACGTTTTACAGGGATTCAAGGATGATATATTATGTTGCTCCTGACCTATAAGATGACAGCATTAGGGTAAAAAATATGTTCTTTGAGTGGTCTTGGTAGTAGTCCTCAGGGATGTTAGACTGGCACCCTCTAGAATTGAATTCAGAACCTTTTCCTGATGACGAATATTGAATACAGTATTACTAGAAGTGCTAGGTTTATCCAGAGAACACACTTGGCCAGTGGCTGATGTGTAACTGACCAGTGGCTGATGCATGGCTGACCAGTGGCTGACATGTAACTGAAGTGAGCAGTGGCTAACACATGACTGACAGGTGACCGACCAGTGGTTGACCATGGGCTGACAGGAAGCTGACCACGGGCTGACAGGAAGCTGACCACAGGCCGACCATAGGCTGACAGGAGGCTGACCATAGGCTGACAGGAGGCTGACCATAGGCTGATGGGTGAGTGACCAGGGGCTGACCATTGGCTGATGGGTGACTGACCAGGGGCTGACCACAGGCTGACCAGCGGGCAAGGGAGGGCGACAAACTAGGCATGAATCACGCTCATTTGTCGCTCTCAATCGGTTTAATCAAGTGTAATGTTCGGCGTCCTCGTTAACTCCGGGAGACATCTGAATTAAAAATGAAAAATTTGTATTTTTTTTATTTTACTGATACATAACCAGTGAGTTTGTTATCCAAGTACAGCCCAGTGGTCCGTCACCCACCCAGGTACTGCCCAGTGCTACGTCATCCACCCAGGTACTGCCCAGTGGTCCGTACCCAGGTACTGCCCACCTCACCCAGGTACTGCCCAGTGGTCCGTCATTCACCCAGGTACTGCCCAGTGGTCCGTCATTCACCCAGGTACTGCCCAGTGGTCCGTCACCCACCCAGGTACTGCCCAGTGGTCCGTCACCCACCCAGGTACTGCCCAGTGGTCCGTCACCCACCCAGGTACTGTGCTAAACCTCACTATTTAGTCGAACATAGTAATAAGGTCTGTATGATTTTGATTATCAAATAATTTTGGGGTCTTTGGTCTTGGTGTATCGAATTATCAGAATCTCACATTATACGATCTTTGTGTACCGAATTATCGTAATGTAATTGTGTAGAATTATCAAGTGTAGAGTGTGTGTATAATCATTAGGTATCGAGAGTAATTATTGAGGATTATCTCAGTGTAGCTGGTGTATTATTATTATGTGAAGAGGATTATCAAGCGTTGAGAATGAATTATCAGTAGAAGAAAATGAATCTACAGGTGTACGTGATCAACGATTAGGTGTGGATAATTGATTAACAGGTGTAAAGAGATCATCAATAGGTGGCGGGATGGCGCAGGAGAGGAGGAAGGCGGTGAGGGAGGGATAGCTAGCTGGCTGGAGTAGTAAAGTGTGTATGTGTGTGTGTGTAAAGCCTCCCTAACCATCCATGGAAAGAGTGCGTGTATGTGTGTGTGTGCGTGTGCGTGTGTTGGAACGCTAGAGTGAATCGGGAGGTGTTGACTCGTAATTAAGATAAGGAACAACTCACTCTTAATGGTTGACACTACTACAAATAATATTATTACTACTACTACTACTTATACTACCCCGTTGTGTGTATGTAACCGATCATATAGTGAAGTGGTGTAGTAATGATGATGTTTTTCATTAGAATATGACAGCAATAAAGAATTAAGTTCATATTGACGTTAATATTACTCTTCCTGGTCAAGTATATCTGTATAATGAACAAATAAATACAAAGGACACGTGATAAATATAAATAATTACTAGGAAACACGATAAGATCCCAACCAATATTTTTATAATCATTCATTTCTTTGGGGAGTATTGTACTGTACTCCCCAAAGGCTCTACTTTACACTATCTATTTATAAAACAAAACGCACGACGCTATCATTTCCGGGTAGAATTTCATCTCGAATTAATGTCAGCATTTTTGTTTGGTGTGTGAGAAAGAGAGTGTAGAATTAAAGCGATCCGCATAATGTTGGGTGATAAGCAAGGGTCAGGCGCTGCTGGTGTTAATCTTGGAGACTTACGGCGGCAGTGTTGTCAAGACCAACAATGTCCTCCATTATGTTACACAGTTTTAAGAGACCTGTGTGGCCAGCCAGTGTGTCTCTTAATTTAATACGACGGCTTAATCCCATGAAAAAAAATTGCTCGTTATAGATTTCTAATTCAATTTCCAGCATTTATCCGGAACCTCACGGAGCTCGTGACGTCACTTGTGTCGACACAAATTTAACAAAAACAAACATGTCGAGCATTTGTTCATCTCTTTCCGAAGAATAAAGTACTAAGAAGAATATTGATTCACTTGTGCAAGAGAAAAGACATTATAAATGCTGAAAATGCCGAAATATGCAACTTGCATTTTGAGACCAGTGCGTTTGAGGGAAACTTGAAATATAAACTGCTTGGAATTATCAGTACCAAGACGACTTGTAAGGATTAAGAATGGAGCATTACCAACATTACAACTGCCACGTTGCAAAAGATAAGACGAATCACCTACAAGGTAATTATAGGAGTGCTATAACACAATGTAGCCTACTGCGTGTCCGAAGTTAAACGCATCCCAAAACAGTTTAGAATAGCTTTTATTTACGTCAAAGAAGCAGCAAAATTCTATACACAGCTTCTTTTGAAGGGGTTTCAATTTTACTTTCTCCATTCACAAGTTTTTTAATGACCGTTAACATTAGATAAGAACACTTTTTAGTTGGATGTTGGAGGGAGGTGTAAGGTGGCGCGTGGGAAAGCAACATAAAACATATTTGTAGTCATAATTTTCATGTGCTTATTTTCACATCAAATGGTTATCAATGGGCGTGAAGGTAGCAAAACCTCTCTTCCTCTTATATAAACTCTCACTTTGTATTGTCGATGTTTGCCGTCACCCCTTTACAGACTATAAACATTACATTATATAATTAATTGGGCTAGGCTAGTACCAAGATCTAGACTCCAGGGAATACGTGTATTCTCTAGTCCTTGGCTAGTATGTTATAAGTAGAGTATTAGTATAGGATGGAATTCAGCATTTATTCGGTATTTATTTACTGATTAGTTAGTTAAGTGTTCCTCTAAGCATATACTTAGCTAGAAAAATAAGTTAGGATACGGATTTAGTACAAAGGGAGCTAAAAATAATGTTAGTCGGCTATATGAGAAAATTAATAGCTGATCTCAGTGATTTTTATTATTGAAACCTCGCTTCTTGCAGTAGTGGCAAAGGGGTAATAAAACAGACTTCGGACATATCACATTATGTACAGCTCCCTAATGACATCAGTACGTATTTTGTACTATGACGTATGTTCTTTAGAGCACTCATTCTCAACACAAGCCTTAAAAAAATTATCGGAAACAAAATCACAAAATTAGTATAGAGTGAAATCTAAATAATATATCAAATAAAACCACATGGGTAAATCATTACTGTTAAAATGTAATGAAAGCTATTTATGCAACTCACTTTTATTTTCCTGGTCACACAGAAACAAATTGTACACAAATATAAATATATACACTGAATTTATTAACAGAATTTAAATAGTAATGACAATTGCTGAAGTTAAAATTTAGTTTCGGGTTTTTTTTGAGTGTGAGCAGACCTTATGATAATATTCCTAAGACCTTGGACTGGTGTTTACTACGAGGTGACAGTGAAGTAATTCTGTGCCTCAACCTGTGAAGTATTTATCAACAAATGGTGGCGTCTAGATCTACTTGTAAATATACAGTAAGTGAATAAATGTATTGGTGTCTTTATTTATTTATTTATTTATTTATTTATTAGAAAAAATAATGAGACACGGGAATGGTATTAATCCTGCGTCCGGGAGAGCTTAATTAGGAATCTTCATAATGCATAGATGCCTATGTCTTGTTTCCCATGAACCTGTCAAGAGTGGCGGAGAGGATAAAGTAACAACGTAATTCACACTAACTTGTTATAACACATAGATGGCGCTCAGTTTGGTGTTAAAATTACAAAGTCTCTATTATCATTAGTGCCATTCTCTTATCCTGGATTACATTGAAAAAAAAACCCAAAGAAATACTAAAATGGTTATCGAATATATTCAGACTTTACTCTTTACTTATAACGTTATGTAGAATAAATTAATCCTAGAAAATATTTCACTATGAATTAATTAAATTATTTCTGTCTTTATGCTTTCGTATACACTCGCCTTCGTTGGGTCACTTAAGTGTCCTATTAACCTGCAAGAATAATATCAGTTTACTTAACATGTCTACGAATGATAACGCTTATCTGCTTTGTATTTGGGAATATAAATGATTAATGTATAGAAGAGTCCATTTCAAACTTTGTCGGGTGTTTATAAATAATGCAATGAAAGTCGGTCTAGGCTAGAGGTGCTCGGTAGGATACACCAATGCCAATTAGAGAAGTTTTTACAAACATTTCTTTATGTACTTATCGGTTATAAATAAAACCTCACTTTTCGTATTTTTTCATCACAAATTCATTCTTTTTGTTCGCTTATCATAGCCAGTGATTTTCTCCACAAGAACTATTATTGTACATCATAACCATCTTGAATTCTGGAAAACCCATTGAAAATAATTTCTGAACCCACCGTCATTAAAACTGACAAATTCAATATATATTTTTTTAAACTCGAAGACCTAAATCTTAAGGAACTGTGTACAAGGTATAAAATCCTAAAGTGGTGGTGTCTATGGTTGGAGAGTGCCAGGTGTGACGTCACGGCCGGGTCGGGGTTGGGAAGCTGGCCACCAGACGGCACTGTAATAGCGAGCATAACCAGGGCGGGAACAAAGCACAGTCTTTTGATAGACGTGACGGAGTGCGCTAGTGAGAGCTCCCTGTTTTAGTGTCAAAATGTGGAAGCTTTTTGCCTTTTCGACTGTTCTCCTGATAGGTGAGTGCTGCTTGTTTATATTTGTCGCCAGTGTAGTGTTTTCTCTGGCTGTCAGTGTAAACAAACCCAGAAATACGGGAAATATCCTCGAAAACTTGTGCGAGCGACTTGTCCCCGCTGGTGTGAGGGAACCTGCTTACTACAGTAACAACCACCTGTCAAGTTGATGTCTACAGCATAATAGTGATTGTTAAAGAGTGAACAAAGTTGTGTAATAATAAGGTGACCCTCCACACGGCCACCATCTCCAGATCATTTTGCTTACCAGAAATGCGGTATTGTTCATCATCTATTCTTTACACTTGAATCAAAGTTAATAAGCAGCAGTTTATACTTGTTTTATGTTTATCAGTAAAAGACTATATTATCTTACAGAAAAACAATAAATTATTTGTTATGGACTTTGTTATGGTTGAGTAAGTCGTGTGGGAGTGACGAGTTGAAACTGTAATTGCCTAACAACCTGTTTAACTACGTCGTCTCCTTGTTATCGTGTTATAAGAGCCACCACACATCCTCCTTCCCTACCCTTTCATTACCTCACTCCACTCCTTCTAATGGTCAATTGGATTCCTACTCCACCCTCACTAATACTGTGGAGTAGTATCATAGTTTTTAGTCATATGTGGAAACTCCTCTCCTTAAAAAAAAATGCACAAATATTTTAAGTAGTGTACAATGTTATTTATGTATTTGATCGCGTTAGATTTCGTACGTAAGAATGTTCTATTGGAATTTAACTAAGGAAAATGGATGGAATTAGTCTTACAGGGTTAAAGAGTGATGTGTGTGCGTGTGTGTGTGTGTGTGTGTATATAACCTTACAAATCACTCTTAGGACAACTTTGAACCTCAGAATTTAAATGTATATAAAAAATTCAGATGTTTGTAGGATTCCTGAATTTTTATAGTTTTAAGTTTAGGGGTTCAGAGTTGATCTATTCACGGTTTGTATGTACACACACGTACACACACACACGTACACACACACACACACACACACATTAAAAAAATTACATGCCATTATTGTAGAAACCCAGAAATTATGATTCCTTAACTACTACTAATAATAACGTCATAAAAACGATCTTGAGTTGTGTGGAAAATCATATTGACGATAAACTAAGGGAGAGAGAGAGAGAGAGAGAGAGAGAGAGAGAGAGAGAGAGAGAGACCAGAGTGTTCTTGGAAGAGGCGTTTAACTGTTCATTCCTCCTTATCACCACAAAAATCTTATCGTATCTTATCTCAGTCAGTGTATGAAGGTTGATGAGAAACGTTCCGTATTATTTCTCGCAAATCATCATCATCATCTTCCTTCTCATCCCTTTTCTACCTCTGTGTAAAAAAGTTATTCACTGTACCTTTAAACGAGTTACTGTTGATGGAAATGAAGAATGTATATATATATATTTTTTTTTGGTGTCTTTTAAGTTGGCATTATTGTGTATTTTTAAAACCCATTATAACCGAGAGTTCTAGAAAGATCGTAGGTGTTGGGGAAGGCTGAGACAAACCTTACCTCCCCAACCCCTCCCAACCCCTCGCCCCGTCTCCCCAGCAGCTTATGACCCGAGCCTCACCCTGTGTTATACTGCCCCTCTATAACGTGAGTCTTAGAGCAACAAACACTACCACTAACTACCCCCAACCATCTTATAGTACAAGGTGTGTTAAAACCAGATAACCGTGAACTCATATCAGTCACCAGGTCGTGTGTAATGTAAAGTAGTGTTATTGGCCCCGATCATGGTGGTACAGTCATTAGCATTGTTGGCGATGGTTGGTGGAGTGAGGGTTTAAGGCGGTAATGTAACGAAATATTGGACTGTTATTAAAGTCTATTGTATTCCACTTGGCTGTTGGTATTGATCTCACTAGCCTCCTCCTCCTCCGTCCACCACCACCACCAACCAGGATACACCTTTACCTGTCCTGTTTTTCTTGGTAGATGTAACAAATTAATTAGATTTTTCTACCTTAATGACATGAGCACTTACCCCCCCTCCTCTTCCGCCCCGATTCTCTGTTCCCTCCTCTCACCTGGTGTAAACATAATGCCAAAGTACTAGTGAGGGTTTTAATCTCACCTGCCCGGCCAACCACAGTCAACCAAAAGCCGCCAGCCATAAACAGATAAATTGTACAGGGAATTCCTCTTCCCCACACACACACTCATCATTCTGTCACTTTATGTAACTTGCTGACAAAACTCATGACCCTTCAGGCTTTTACGCCCTTAATGCACGAGTCATAAAGGTAAGCATGAACTACGCATGCTTCCCAGATGGGCGCTGTAAACACTTCTGCGCTTCACCTTGCACAGGCTGTTAGGGGGGTGCCCAATAAACTAGCACCCTCTGGGGCACTCTAAATCTAAATCGAACACACCAAGAGCCCCCCCTCCCCATTCTGTCATGATTTAACGTCAACTTGGCTTGTTTACCAATTTTCGATGACGTTAATAAGGATGCAAGGACAGAGTAATGACCCTGGTTGAGCATCCCGGCCCGATTATACGCTACCTATATTGATCACCTTAATGGACAAACCAATGGACGGCACCCATTTTTACCACTTATATTTTTTTTTTCGTTTTTGGTTGAATTGAATTGTGAGAGAAACTGAACTTTCCTTTACACGACTCCCATAAGGGAGTGTTTAATTAAGGAGAGAATGACTTGTTATCTCGTGTCTTTCGCTGAAGAATTATTTTTTCTTCCAAGTTTATCACACAATGACTTTATTATTTCCATTCCCTTCAGAAGAATAGCGTACCATTACATTGACTTATTGATGCTGATACTATTATTATTATTATCATTATTATTATCATTATCATTATCATTATCATTATCATTGTTATTGTTATTATTATTATTATTATTATTATTATTATTATTATTATTATTGATCACTTGACTCAGTCCTCAGCGAAGTGGGCACGTTGGTGTACTCGTTAAGGCAGGAGGAATAAGTAAGAACTAATTACGTTAATGTTGTCGGTAACGGAGATCGACTAACGTTAATACTGGTGTTAAAGGCGTACAGGTGATCTGCCTCCTTAACGTTAGTGTAAACCTCTCACCTCTTCTCCCCTCCCTCCTCACCTGAGTAGATTTTCATTTAGATTAGTGTGTGTGTGTGTGTGTGTGTGTGTGTATGTGTTGGGTTAAGTGAGGTGGGGTATCTGGATTAGGGTGTGCGAATTAAAGTGTGTGTCTTAGGGTGTGTGATTTAAAGTGTGTGCCTTAGGGTGTGTGATTTAAAGCGTGTGCCTTAGGGTGTGTGATTTAAAGTGTGTGGCTTAAGGTGTGTGAGTTAAGGCATTTGGGATGGACTAAGATAGTTAGTTAGTTAGTTAGTCAAATTATGGAGGTCAGATCAGTTCGGTTCATTAAAGTTAACCCAGATCAAGTTAATTTGGGTCAAGTGAGGTGATTTCAGTGAAGTTATAGGTAGTATTTGACTTTAAGTTAGGATAGGTCACTTTGATAAGGTTAGGTCAGGTGAAGTCAGTTTGGATCAGGTTAATTAGGTCAGATTAGTTGATGCGTCAAGTGAGAGTAATTAGCTTATTAGGTCAGGTCAGATTATGTGGGTTAGGTTAGGGTTTGTGCCCTGGGTTAGGTTTTGTGGGTTAGGTTAGGTTAAGTTTGGTTTTGTGGACTTGAAAAAATATATATGGTTAGGGATTTGATGGGAGGTGGGCAGGGTTTTGATGAGGGGTGGACAGGGTTTTGATGGGAGGTGGGCAGGGTTTTGATGGGGGGTGGGCAAGGTTTTAGCGAGGGGTGGGCAAGGTTTTGGTGAGGGGTGGGGAGGGTTTTGATGGGGGGTGGGCAAGGTTTTAGCGAGGGGTGGGCAAGGTTTTGGTGAGGGGTGGGGTCATCTCGCCTCTACCCCCTCCCCCCTCTACGCACTCTACTAGTAGCAGTATAATCAGGGCGACGCCATCTTGAAGTAAGTGTTCCTCGCCGCCTCCTCGCTATTGAACACATACGCCCCATCAGCACTATACGGCGCCTCCCTCCACTGCTTATTGCTATGGTCCTGACCTTCCCAGCATGTCCTCCTTCGCCACCACCTTCAGTACTTCCTTCCTCCACCTCCTTCAGCACGCCCTCCTCCACCATCACGCCCTCCTCCACTATCACGCCTTCCTCCACCTCCTTCAGCACGCCCTCCACCAGCACCATCACGCACCTCCTCCTCCACCACCAATAGCACGTCCCACCTCCTCCACCACTACCAGCTCCACCACCACTCCTACCACCACTCTCCTTCCATATAATATTTTACGGTGATTGGTCAAAGGGGCGCCACGGTCTTAATGGGGTTTAACCTAACCGAACCATTAGGATTGAGGTCACGTCCTAATGGCGGGGTCTTAATCGTAGTGGGCTCTGATTTTAGCTAACCTTAACCTAACCAAAAATTCCTATATCCATCTTAACATCAGTGGAGTTCAATTCTAAGGGTTAATGAACTAATAGGAACTGAGGCTCCATTTAAGCTGTACTTTAAGTTATTATTTTTTGTTTACACGTGAGTTAGAAAAATACGAGAGGGAGAGAAAGAGAAAATAAAATGTTTGACCTAATTTATTGATGAAAGGAAAGTTAGTTATTGTAAAGTGACCCAGTTATTGTGATGTGATTTATTTGATTTTTTTAGTGTTATTATTTTTTTGGCTTAAAGAAATATCACATGTTAAAGGGTAGTGATAGTGGTTGTTAGTAGCAGTTAATGATTACGATATGTGTGTGTTATTGGTGGGTGTTATGACCTGGTTATTGTAATTTCTATTGTTTTAAATGTTTACGGATACAAAAATAAACAGTATGGGAGTTGTAGATTGAAAGTGTAATGGGAGTTAATGATCAGTATGTGAATTCTCTGCTTGTGTGTGTGTGTGTGTGTGTGTGTGTGTGTAACATGACCTAAATATTGTGAAGTTTTATTTTTTTTTCAAGTTTTTACCTGGGATAAAAACCCCCACTATATTCCAGATTTATAATGCAATAGGAGTTTGTGATCGATTTCCGAATTCCAATTATTTAGTGGATAACATGACATTGTTATTACGTTTTGAAAATTTATAAAAGTTTACATACATAAAAAAATTCAACACAAAGGAAATAATAACCCAGCTTTAAAATGTAATAGGAGGTGGTGATCGATGTGTGTGTGTGTGTGTGTGTGTGTGTGTGTGTGTGTGTGTGTGTGTGTGTGTGTGTGTGTGTGTGTGTGTGTGTGTGTGACATGACAGCATTTTCGTATTGGCTTCCCCTTGTATTTTTATAACCTGTATCCCGCCACAGATGTAAAATACCAAAATTGGTGAAAAAAAGTGAAGAAAAAAAATTCAATATAAAAAGTTAGTAAATTCCATGAACCATTTTGGTGTGTGTGTGTGTGTGTGTGTGCGTGTGCGTGTGTGTGTGTGTGTAATTCCTCGCTAGCCATCTCATCACACGTCCGATCAAATTCCTCCCCAAATTCTCACAGTAGAACGCCGATACTTCCCCTTTAACTTGAGGTTATGGAAACGTACCCTCATACCGGTAAAGTCTTAGGGACATTTTGACGCCATTAGGGTCGTGTCAACTATATTTGGTGTCTTAAATAAGCGAGTAATTTATCTGTCTCTCGATTTGATTTTTGATTGGACATAAAGGATACTCGGAAGGTAAACCATACATACATACACACACACACACACACACACATACACACACACACACACACATACATACATACATACATACACACACACACACACGTGTACCTGATAATCTCATATTGGTGGTATGCATAACCTATGTATACGTGGAAATTATAATACAGTAGTGCTAGAACTATGTATACCGATATGTCGTAATACTGATTGTTGTATCTATACGTGGGATTCATAATATTACCAACCATGTATACCTAGTTTTATATCCATTGGGTTTATGTATACACGAGTACTGTAAAAGTGAGTGAAGAAAAGCATACATGGGTGTAGTGATACTGGTGGATCAGTCAGTGAGTCAGTGAGTCAGTCAGTCAGTCAGTCTATCAATCAGTCAGTCAGTCAGTCAGTCAATCAGTCAATCAGTCAATTATTAGATTATTTTTATTATTTCCATCTATTCCATTACTGTTGAATCGATGGTCAGAAAAGCTTGAATAAAAATCCTCGTGACGGCTTGTAACAGGTGAGGGTAGAGGGTGGGTGGGTGAGGGTAGAGGGTGGGTGGGTGAGTGGGTAGGTTGGTAGGTGGGTGAGTGGGTGGGTAGGTAGGTGGGTACGTTGTTTGTGTCACTCTGAAGAAATTTTAAAAATATCGTGGAATTTAGTTCATATTCACTGGTTTTGTACACTGCCCTTTAGTGACCCAGTGACCTAGTTTAGTTTTTGTAAGTTAGGCCAAGGTCACAGGGTCAAGCTCCTCGACCATCAGTGTTGTATAGAGTCTGTGTAATATGATCAACTAACTTGTATCATGATTTTTTTTTACGGATCATCTGAAAATTACCCCCAACAGCTTATTTGACCTGATGATTAAACACCCTAATGCTACTAAGTTAAGTTAGGTTAGGTTAGGTTAGGTTAGGTTAGGTTAGGTTAGGTAATTCGTCTTTTTCCAGCCAATTTGATCAACATTATTTACCAGAAGAGTGTAGAGCTGGCAGTCAGTTGTGAGGAGGAAGAGTTGCTGTGGTGTGTCTATGATGTGAATAACTGGGTATCACAATATTTATTTACCCAATCTACAAAACAACACTATCAACCAAACTGTATTATTGCATTTTTGGTTAGACTCTCCACCATGACACGATTGAGACTGTCCACCCATTAGAATCTCACTCGTAATATCTGACCCCAGCACCACACAGCTTCACCTAGAAATAACATCAAAATTCTCTCTCTCTCTCTCTCTCTCTCTCTCTCTCTCTCTCTCTCGTCTTGTTGGTCAGTTACGGTTTGACTTCATGGATGTAAACAAACCTCTCCTTACTGACTGAGACTCAGCCAGTTGAGTTGTGTTCATTTGTCGGTTTGGCCTTGGGTAAGACCAGGGGTGGGGAGCTGTGTTCTCGGGGTTTGTGTAGGTAAAGAAAATATGTATATTGGTCTTGTGTGCATTGGGGGGATGTAGCTAGGTCCTCTGTGATGTTTTTAACCTGTTTAGTACGATGATTTAATCCCTTAGAATACGATGATTTAACCCTCAGAGTACAATAATTTAACCCCTTTTGAATACGATAATTTAACCCTCAGAGTACAATAATTTAACCCCTTTTGAATACGATAATTTAACCCTCGGAGTACAATAATTTAACCCCTTTGAGTACGATAATTTAACCCCTATTGTACGATAACTTAAATCCTTTCACTACGATGATTTAACCTACTGTAGAGCGTGAAAGACCTGGCGGTAGAACGAGTTAGTAAATCATTCACCAATTTCTGAGTTACTAGTTTTAGACTGCTTGATCTCTCTAACATAAACGATTAGAAAATAGGTTACCCTTTGATGACGTTGGTTTAAGCTGTAACCCTTTGATGACGTTGGTTTAAGCTGTAACCCTTTGATGACGTTGGTTTAAGCTGTAACCCTTTGATGACGTTGGTTTAAGCTTTAACCCTTTGATGACGTTGATTTAAGCTGTAACCCTTTTATGACGTTGGTTTAAGCTGTAACCCTTTGATGACGTTGGTTTAAGCTGTAACCCATTGTTGACGTTGGTTTAAGCTTTAACCCTTTGATGACTACGGTTTATATTTCTACCCCTTTAAGATTGATATTTTAAGCTAGAATCCACAAGGAGTTAAGCGATCATCCTCAAAGGGTTTAACATGATGTAGGAGTTTATTCTGGTCTGATATGTGATTTTTGGTGAAGAAAAAGATATACCTGGTGAAAGTGTTCATTTAAAGTAGTGTTATAGCTTGTAGGAGTGCATTAACTTGTGATAGCTTGTAGTCACGTCTTAATCTGATGGTGAGAATCCGACACTGATAAGATATCCTGTCATTAATGATAAGAGAAACTTAGTCCATATCTCCGTGTACTGCTGGTCTCACTTGTATGTTGGATAATACCTGGCAAGTTGTGATGGTGCCGTGGTATTTTTGCCTTCAGATGTGTACCTAACCAAAAAATGAATGACATCAATAAATTTAGGCGGGCTGGTCCATTTTAGGGAGGGAGGTGGTCGGTTTCGTAGTCAGCGGGTCCTCAGTTATCCCACCTCTCCCTCCTCACCCTCCACCACCAAACCCCACCCCCAAACCCCACCCCCCAAACCCCACCCGCCAACTAAGCCCACCCACGCCTTCCGACCACCCCATCCCCACCCCCCCCATTGTCGTGTTGTGTAATGGGGCGAGTCGGGTAGACGGGATTAAGTGACTATTATTTTTTATTTAATATTTAGACACTGACTTTGGAATTTCAGGAACAACAACGATACCAATAACTAGTAAACGTTTTTGGTACTTTTAAATTCCCCAATTCATCGGACCCGGACCTGGAATTATTGTTCATTGCTGTTCATAAATTTAATATAACGTACCAATTTGTCCCTATTTTATACATATGTTTCTACGCGGTATTGTGTGTTCTTTTATGTATGCTGTATACATATTGTAAGTGTGTTTTGGTTATGTTCCGCCTACCGGATGTGTCATATTTATTCTCTGAAGGCCATAACTGTACTCTGTGTGTGTGTGTTGATACTCGGTACTGTACGTGGTAACTTAATAACATCGGTGTATAGTTGGACCCACCACCACAAAAATGGTTGATTCACTGTATACAAAATTACATAATTTTTGTGTGTAATTCTGGATCACCTCACGATTAATCCTAACTTTGTTCACATTAAGATTAACCACCCCAACGCTAAACTAACCTAACCTAACCTAACCTAACCTAACCTAACTTAACTTTAATTTAACCTAACCTTGGGGCTAATACTCAGGTGATCCGTCTTCGGTGAATGACTGCAAATATGCAATGTTGAAGTATTCTTGAAGGGGGGTTAAAAGCCAGGCCTGGAGGTCCACCTTACTGGAGTGAGTGACGCGGTTGTGTTGGGGTTAAGAGAGAGGGAGGGAGTGATGTAACTTTTGAGGGCTGCTGGGAAGGAGAGAAGGGAATGTCCTTATGTGCAGGTGGAAGGAGAGAGTGAGTAATCTAATGTGTGGGAATGGGAGGAAGGAAGGAAGGAAGGAAGGAAGGAAGGAAGGAAGGAAATGACCTGGAGGTTAAGGTTGGAGGGAGGGAGTGAGGGGGTGACCTGGTGTGTGTGGGGGAGGAGGTAGGAAGGGGAGGAGTGACCTGGTATATAAGGATTGTAGGGAGGGAGGGAGGTGGGAGTGAACTGGTGTTTAAGGACTGGAGGGAGGGAGGGAGTGACCTGGTGTGTGTGTGGAGGGACGGGGGAGGGAGGGAGGGAGTGACCTGGTGTGTGTGTGGAGGGGTGTGTGTGTGTGTGTGTGTGTGGAGGGAGAGGTGAGGGGAGGATGGGCAGGGAGGGTCGCAGCTGATCAATATTAGTTAGCATTTCACTGACCGCAGCATCTTGGCCCCTGTTGACAATACCCGCGGACGAGGACGCTCATGGCTTCCTGCCTATCGCCGCCCACCGTCGCCCTCCCTCCATTCTCTCCCCAAATTTGCACACAAGTGAACAAAAAGTACCGACTATAAAAAGTGTCATTTTACACGTAATGAAAAAAACAATGTTTACTTTAATAACATCACGACCTATAGGTAAACCTCCCCTGTTTATTATTCAGAAAGTTGTATTTAATTTGTTCTATAGACAGAAAAATGTACATTATTGTAATTTATTCTCAAAGGAATTTAAAATTATTACGTAAAGGAGCGCAATGTGTTTTATTTTTAAGGTAGTGATGTTATAGTTATGTGTGGTGTCCAGTTGGCCTCTGTAGTGCTTGTGGTGATGGTGTTAGTGGGGATGAGGGAGGTGGTGTTGGTGAGGGAGGTGGTGTTGGTGAGGGAGGTGGTGTTGGTGAGGGAGGTGGTGGTGGTGAGGGAGGTGGTGTTGGTGGTGGTGAGGGAGGTGGTGTTGGTGATAGTGATGTTGGTGCTAGTGGTGTTGGTGTTAGTGGTGTTGGTGCTATTGGTGTTATTCGTGGTGGGAGGGTGGTGTTGGTGTTAGTGGTGATGAGGGAGGTGGTGGTGGTGTTTGTGGTGTTGGTGCTATTGGTGTTATTCGTGGTGGGAGGGTGGTGGTAGTGGTGTTGGTGTAGCAGGTAGAGTGGCGGGATGGTGATGGCGTCTTTAATACCAGGTAGTGGTTGTTGTGGCACTCCTTGGTCGTGTGTGTGTACTCCTAATACCCCACCCGGGACTTACCGGTACAAGATGGTGCACCGCCTCCCAGTACACTTCTATTTCTCTCCTTCCCTCCCTTTAAAGCATACACTTGAACACTTTATTATTGAATGTGTCACTGTTAAAGACTTCAGGCCACCTGGCTTATTGTATCATGAACTTTGTAATTACTACATTGAATCGGGGGTGCTTGAGGACATTCTTGCTGTTCATCCAAAATTTGCTGCTGGCCCACACTGATTAGTCCTCAATTAGAATATGACTCCTAATGTATATGAATCACTGTCCTGCGTGGCAGTGAACGGTGATATCACCCACACGACTCTGACCTATATATACTGCTAATGAATATGATGTATTTCTTTGTGTATGAACCTCTGTCCTGCGTGGCAGTGAGAATTGATACCACCCTCAGTGTCAAGACCTGATTGAATTACTCAGAATAGGCAAACTGTACTACAAGCTTTGTCAATAAATTTGTTAACTATAACTTCTTGACCTTACTCCATTCTTCTCTTTTTCCCTCCGTTATTTCTTTACTCCCTTCGTTCCTTTTTATCCCTCTCTTTTTCGTATTCTCCTTTATTCATTTCCTCCGTTCCCTTCTTCCTCTCCCTTCCTTTATGTCTTCCATCCTTCCTCCATTTATTTTTTCTCCACCTACCCCCTCTACCCACTTCCCCTCCCAATTCCCCCCTCCTCCCACCTACTCCCCTCCTCCTTCCTCCAACCCCTCCCTCTCCTCACCCCTTCTCCTCCCCCACCCCGTCCCCCCTCCTACCTCCTTAAGATGTAGATAAAAACAGCCAATTTCGACAGCGACACGGTACTGTACTGTGTAATGGCAGCAAAGACTGACGATATACTCTGTTTTGGGATAGTCAGGGGGGAGGGTGGTGTTGTTGTGGGGGTGGTGGTAAGTGTTGAAGTGGAGGGGTAGTGTTGTTAGGGAGGGTGGTGTTGTTAGGGGTGGTGTTAGGGAGTGTGGGGTGTTGTTAAGGGAGGGTGGTAATGTTGTCAAGGGAGGTGGTGTTATATGAGTGGTAGTGTTAGGGGGGTGGGTGGGTGTTGTTAGGAGGGGTAAGAAGTGTTGTTAGGGGAGGGTAGTGTTAGAGGGTAGTGTTGTTAGGGGAGGGTAGTGTTAGGGGGAGGGTGGTAGTTGTTAGGGGAGGGTGGTGTTGTTTGGGGAGGTGGTAATGTTGTTAGGGGAGGGTGGAAGCTTGTTTGGGGAGGGTGGTAGTGTTGTTAGGGAGGGGTGGTGTTAAGGGAGGGTGGTGTTGTTAGGGAGGGTGGTGTTGCTAGGGGAGGGTGTGTTGTTAAGGGAGGGTAGTGTTGTTAGGGGAGGGTGGTGTTGTTAAGGAGGGTTGTGTTAGGAGGGTGGGGTAACAAGGTTAGGGGTGGGTGGTAGTGTGTTGTTAGGGGAGGGTGGTAGTGTTGTTAGGGGAGGATGGTGTTGTCAGGGGGGGTGGTGTTGTCAGGGGGGGTTGTCAGTGAAGGCAGTGGTTGAGAGCTGTAGGAAATGGTTACGGGAGAGGGCTAGTGGCTGGGGAAGAGGGCTAGTGATTGGGGGTGAGGGCTATTGGTAAGAAAAGAGGGCTAGTAGGTAAAGAA
The DNA here is from genome assembly GCF_018991925.1 of Homarus americanus. Lineage (NCBI taxonomy): Eukaryota > Metazoa > Arthropoda > Malacostraca > Decapoda > Nephropidae > Homarus > Homarus americanus. The sequence continues at coordinate 3,683,446 of NW_024726235.1, read as the reverse complement.
GAAGGCTAGTAGGTAAAGAAGAAGGCTAGTGGTTAGAGGAGAGGGCTAGTGGGTAGAGAAGAGAGCTAGTACGTAGAAAAGAAAGCTAGTGGGTAGAGAAGAGGGTTAATAGCTGGAGAAGAGAGCCAGTGTCAAGACTAGCCAGGAGAAAATAGGAGTTTCCGGGTTGTGGTGGTCAGTAATGTCAGCAAAAACATGAAGTGACAACTCAGGCTTCTTCTGTAGGAAAATGTCAAGTTTAGTGAAGTGTTTGTTTTTGTCATCATCTGTCGTCAAAATCAAAAGGTTGTCCCGTCTTGTTGTTGAAGTCTCCCGCTGTATCACGTGTTAAAACTACTCGATTATACAGGATGTAGTTTAGCATTACAGTATGTATTTTTTTTTTGTAGCTGTATGCTGAACACTCGTTGGAATTGCTGTCTTCCTGTATGATTTCCCTTTCCCTCTCTCTCCCTCAAATATATATAATCAGTCATGTTATTAATGCCTGAAATTATCCCTATCATCCAGTATTCAGTTATCATTCCTCTGTTTATCATGTTAACCTAACCTAACCTAACCAAACCTAACCTAACCAAACCTAACCTAACCTAACCTAACCTAACCTAACCTAACCTAACCAAACCTGAGCTAACCAGAGTACGAGTGTGCTGTTTGTCATCCTGGATACAAGGCGGTAGGTGCTGGAGGTGGTGACGTCGCATAAAATCGAGGTTTCGTAACTATGCATAATAACAAGAGAAAATGTTGGTTGTTAAAATGGTTGTCTGAAGATTGGTTGTGTTGATATCCACATACGTATACACACGCAAACACACACAAACACGCAAACACACACGCACACACACACACACACACAGAGCTGTTTGTTCCAGATCTCGTGTTTACAATTCCCTGAAGGACAGACACACAAGGGAGTATAGACAAACGACAGACAGACAGACAGACAGACAGAAAGACAAACACGCGGACGAAAAACATGCATGCCAATGTGTGCCTTCCTGCTGAACAGCGATTGGACAAGAATCTTCTATTTTGCATTGACAGTCTATATGTAGACACCCTTGCCTCCCCTCCCTCCCTTCCTTCTTTCCTCCCTCCCCTCCCCCCTCCCTCCCTCCCTCCCTCCCTCCCTCCCCTCCCCCTCCCTTCTCCTTCCCTCCCTCCCTTTCTTCAATCCTCCTCCTCCTTCCCTTCCCTCCCTCCTTTCTTCCATCCCTCCCTCCTTCTTTCTTCCATCCCCTCCCTCCTCCTTCCTTCCCTCCCTCCTTTCCTTCCATCCCTCCCTCCTCCTTCCCTTCCCTACCTTCCCTCCCCTCATTCTTCCCTCCCTCCCTTTCTCCTGCTCTCCCTCCTTTCTTCCATCCCTCCCTCCTCCTCTTTCCTTCCCTCCCTTCCTTCCCCCCATACCTTACATGTCCAGAAATTATAGTTACTTACTCCTTACTTAATAAATCTCTTCATGAGTTACTTCTTTACTTTACTTACTTTAATAAACAACCTGAACTACTTAGAATGCCCTGTCCTGTAGCGGGGAGTTAACGGCCTTTGGTAATAATGATTCTGGCAAGTTGTCGCCTCCCAGTACCCGGCAGACCCGTGATTGAGACCTCCCAGTACTGGCAGATTAGTGATTGTGACTCCCAGCACCCGGCAAGAATAGTGATTAGACCTTCCCAGTACCCGGGCAGACCAGTGATTGTGGACCTCTCAAATTCGGCAGACCAGTGATTGTGACCTCCCAGTACCCGGCAGACCAGTGATTGTGACCTCTCAGTACCCGGCAGACCAGAAAGGGATTGTGACTCTCCCCAGTACCCGGGCAGACCTGTGATTAAGACCTCCCAGCACTGGCAAGTGCAGACCAGGTGATTGTGACTCCCAGTACCCGGCAGACCAGTGATTGTGACCTCTCAGTACCCGGCAGACCAGTGATTGTGACCTCTCAGTACCCGGCAGACCAGTGATTGTGACCTCTCAGTACCCGGCAGACCAGTGATTGTGACCTCCCAGTACCCGGCAGACCAGTGATTGTGACCTCCCAGTACCCGGCAGACCAGTGAAGACAACAAGACCTCGCCCCTCCTCAATGTGGAAATCCATCAAGACCCTTTCTTTTCTTCCTCGACGCCCAGAGACCAACTAAGACCTCTTCCTCGACGCCCAGAGACCAACTAAGACCTCTTCCTCAACGCCCAGAGACCAACTAAGACCTCTTCCTCAACGCCCAGAGACCAACTAAGACCTCTTCCTCAACGCCCAGGAGACCAATCTGAAGACCTCTTCTCAACGCCCAGAGACCAACCAAGACCTCTTCCTCAACGCCCAGAGACTGAATCTGCCAAGACCCTCTTCCTCAACGCCCAGAGACTAACTAAGACCTCTTCCTCGGACGCCCAGAGACTAACTAAGACCTCTTCCTCAACGCCCAGAGAATCCAGACCCTCTTCTCAACGCCCAGAGACCAACTACATTCCTTCCTCAACGCCCAGAGACCAACCAAGACCCTTCCTCAACGCCTAGAGTAGACCAATCTAAGACCTCTCTCCTCGACGCCCGGAGGACCACCACCGCCACCACCTCGCCCGGGTTTTACTGAGGAGCCCTGTGTTTGGTAGGGGGGAGAGAAATTGAAACAATTCCACGTTGCAAACATTTATTCTGACCATAAAAATGGGTTACACAGCTGCAATGAAAGCAAAAACGAGGCACCGGGGAGCAAAATTCTACATCCAGTAAATAACACCGGAATGGGGGAGTGTTTAACGTAACAATAAGGTAATTTTGCATAATTGTAAGGTGTGATGAATGAAGTGGACATTTGTGGTGGTAGAGAGGGAGGGAAGGAAGGAAGGGTGGGAGGGAGGGAGGGGAACTTAGGGGAGCAGGTCGGGAAAAGAATGAGGTCGTTGGGTGTAGGATGGGTGGTATACTGGGAATGAAATGGGTGGTGGTAGGGAAGTGGCAGCATAGTTGGGTGTAGATGTAGGAGAATATTTAGGTGGTTAGGCAAGGGAAGGGAAGGAATGGGTGGTAGGTGGGGGGGTGGGGGGTGGTGAGAGGGTAATCAATAGGTGGTAAGAGGGGGAAGTGTTGAGCAGGGTCCAGAGGCAGCTACTAAGAGGGGAGAGGCTGGAGGAGGGTGACGGATGAGGAGGTGCTGGGTGACGGATGAGGAGGGAGTGAGAAAAGGAAGAAAATAAGGGTAAGGAAGAGGAGGTGGAGGAGGAATAAGAGGATGAGGAGGTAGAAGAGGGAGAGGAGGTAGAAGAGGGAGAAGTGGAGGAAAAGGGAGAAGAGGTGGAGGAGGAGGAAAAGGGAGAAGAGGTGGAGGAGGGAGAAGAGGATGAGGAGGTAGAAGAGGGAGAAGTGGAGGAAAAGGGAGAAGAGGTGGAGGAGGAGGAAAAGGGAGAAGAGGTGGAGGAGGAGGAAAAGAGGGAGAGGAGGAAGTGGGAAAAGGAAGAGGATGATATATAAAAGAGAATGTGTGTGTATTTTTTTGTGTGTGCTTTAAATATATACACACGCTTGAAACACATGCAGATACGTACTTAAACACGCAAGAAACATACAAATCTACTCATACACACGTCAAACATACATACATACATACAAAGAACATACATACATATAAAGAACATACATACATACATACATACATACATACATACATACATACATACATACCTACAAAGAACATACATACATATAAAGAACATACATACATACATACATAATTATTTACATGGGTGAATAAGTGAGGGTGTGTGCGTGTGTGTGTGTGTCAAAACCAGTATCAAGTTACAGTAGAGTCTCGGGGTAATTTAGATGCCATGTTGCCTAGTCTACCGTCAGCTGCGTTCTCTTATCTCTAGTTGAGGGAAAAATTTAATGTAGGTTTTATATTCTCAGTGGATCTTAAGTTTATTTTAAGCCGTAACTGGAGACGTGAGGATGATAATAATAATAGTAAGCCACAGACAGACAGACACACAGACAGACAGACAGACAGACACACAGACAGTCAGACAGATAGACACACAGACAGATAGACACACAGACAGACACACAGACAGACAATGGTAAACAGTAAAATGACCCAACCAAGAACAGCCCAATACCATTAGCTTCAGAAACTTGGATATTAAGTTGAATTTCTCAGAGGAAGGAAGGAAGGAAGGTAGGTGGAGGAGGACCTTGAAGTATGACGTGTGCAGATAGGTGTGGCGTGGTCAGTGGTGAAGGACGACTTGTGCTCACTAAATCAGGCTTGAGAGGAGTGTCATAGTGCCTCTCTCTCTCTCTCTCTCTCTCTCTCTCTCTCTCTCTCTCTCTTTCTCTCAGGGGCTACCAACGACAGATGATGATGTGGGCGATCGCAATTGGAGGGTGGGTGGCGGTGGTGTGTGGTGTATAGTGGTAGGTGATGTGTGTGTGTGGTAGTGTGTGGTGATGTGGCAGTACAGGGCCACCGTCACAGTGTGGTGTCGGTGTGTGAGAGGGGGGGGGGGTAAGTGGCTCTTGATGGCTCGATGCTAATTTAGCCAGATACTCGCAGGAGATGATCTGGAGGTCGGATAATTAGTGGTTATTAGTATGCGGTGAGTGGATGGTGTTAATTAAGGTGTAAATATATGAGGCTGTGGGTGGGTGATGGGTGAGAGGTCATCACTGTTGGGCTCCGTCAAGTGAGTGTGTTGGTTGTTGGTTAATGGTTGGGGGGGGGGGGTTATGACCGCCGTGACCTTACCTTGACAACCTTACCCTGGCATCTCTCTGTGGTCACCCTATACAGTAATACCTTGTCATGGCACACTACCTTGTCATGGTACACTACCTCGTCATGGCACAACACCTTGTCATGGCACACTACCTTAGCACCTACTATCAGGTCATTCTTCTTGTGACACCCTCTTACTATGGCACTGTCCTGGCACCCTCTTTCAGGTCACTCCACCGTAATGTGCCCGATCATGTTACTTTACCGAGTTAGTTTAACAACCTTATTGAGAAGATTGGAGGGCAATTTTGTCTAATCTGAGGAGTTAAGTCAGGTCTTGGCACTGAGGATGTTGCCATTGTTCTTTTGCGCTGGTGGAGGTTCATAAACAAGAGGGATCATTTGTTTACTTGTCACATGATTGGTCCCACTCATTAGTATCATGTTACAGATAGAATGCACTGTACATAAGAACATAAGAAAATTTGGAATCTGCAATAGACCGGTTGGCCTGTGCATGGCAGCTCCTGTCCAGAGTTACTACCACTCTATCATCCATGAATCTATCTAGCCTCCTTTTAAAATTATCTAGCGTTCCAGCACTTACTACAAAGTTGCTAAGCTTGTTCCACTCGTCCACCACCCTATTTGTGAACCAGCTCCTTCCTATCTCCCTCCTAAACCTAAAGTTATCCAACTTAAATCCGTTGCTACGAGTCCTATTCTGCTCGGATATTATAAGAACTTTATCTATATCTCCTTTATTGATTCCTTTCACCCACTTAAATACTTCTATCATATCTCCCCGCACTCTTCGTACCGAGGTACTCTCACTTGTGGCACCCTACCCCGTGCTGCACTCTGTAAATAAGTGCCAAGGGGTACAGCGAAGAGGGGGAGATGCCTGTTGTGGGGGTACGTTATTACCCGGGAGGTGCAAGTGAGGTGTCATTTGACTCCCTCCAGGAGATGAGGGTGGGGGGTGGTGGGTAGGGAGGGTACCAATGATACGTGTTGACGCTGTGTGAGTTACTATCCTCTCTCTCTCTCTCTCCCTCATCTAAACAATACCCCTAAACTGTCTCACTCATACAATACCTCCCCCCCCCAGCCTCATCCCTACAATACCTCCCCCCAGCCTCATCCCTACATTACCTCCCTCCCCCTGCCTCACCCACACTCCCCTCCTCACATATGGTACCACCCCAGCGCTGCACCTCCTATAGACCACCTTGAAGATGGGACCTCCAGCAAGACCGCTCCTGACGCTTCCCTCCACCACTACCAGTTCCCGTCTGACCTCTGTTGTGTGTACTCGTGACCCTCTCTTGTACCCCGTGTATCCTCGTGCCCCTTGACCCTCGTGTTTCCTCGTGCTCCGTGTGTCCTAGTGTCCGTGACCCCCGTGTGTCCTCGTACCCCGTGACCCCGTGTATCCTCGTGCACCTTGACCCCCGTGTGTCCTCGTGCCCCGTGTGTGTTCTCGTGCCCCGTGACCCCCGTGTGTCCTCGTGTACCTTGACCCCCGTGTGTCCTCGCGCCCTGAAACCCCTGTGAAACACCGCATCACCCCCTGTGTTACCCGGATCACCCCTTGTGTCTCCTCTGTTAACCCAGCGTGTCTCTCTCTCCCTCCCTTTTCTACGTCTATAATTATCCGTGGTGACCAGACAAGTCCCGACAAGAACGGGACGACCTTGGCTTCTCCACGACAAGACCTGAGGACGTAGCTTGAGACTAGTGACTTGGGGATACGGAGATAAACACCTTCACTGTTGACATTGGTGGGAGAGGATTTCGGTGTCGCCTTGAAGGGAGAAGGTTATTTCTCCCTCTCCTCTTCTCTTCAGTATTATAATCGGATTTCCGGTAACCTCTCTCTCTGGTCTTGAGGATCTATACTATCGATAACCTGAATCCCCGGCTACCTAGTCCTCGACCACCTATTCCTCGACCACCTATTCCTCGACCACCTACTCTTCGATCACCTATTAATCGACCACTTACACCTTGACCACCTACACCTCGATCACCTACACCTCGATTATCTACTCCTCGATCACCTACTCCTAGATCACCTACTCCTCGATCACCTACTCCTCGATCACCTACTCCTCGATCACCTACTCCTCGACCACCTACTCCTCGACCACCTACACCTTGACCAGCGACAAACCAACACTCCCCTGTCCTCCGGTCGTCGACACACCAATTAGTATCCGGGCTTCTCCTTTGGTCTTCTTGACGAGTTAATAAAACAAGTTGGTGCGAGAGAGAGAGAGAGAGAGAGAGAGAGAGAGAGAGAGAGAGAGAGAGAGAGAGAGACTTCTTGAGTGGGAGGAACAACATACTGCCTGGCCGCCCTGAAGCTGTGTAAATTAGTGAGAACAAATTGACTGGAATTGGACGGACACCAGCTACCAACCATCAGCTATCCCACCTCCCTTATCCTCCCTTCCCCTTCTCTCGCCATCCTCAACGAATCCCTTCTCTCTTTTCATCCTCTTCCCAATCCCCGCTACCAATCAAAACGTAACTCGGCCTCATCAAAGCTCGACACAATCTCAGTTCCAATATCTTCTTGCGACTTTGGTGGAAAGTTGAAGGTGCTGTGGGTGAGGCTGTGTTGGAGGTCACTGTTGCTGTCGGCGGAGCTTTATAAGAGATCTGTTGGAGAGAGTGAGTTTGGTGGGGAACGTTGAAGATCGCTGGAGTCCGTTGAAGATCGCTGGAGACCGTTGAAGATCGCTGGAGACCGTTGAAGATCGCTGGAGACCGTTGAAGATCGCTGGAGACCGTTGAAGATCGCTGGAGACCGTTGAAGATCGCTGGAGACCGTTGAAGATCGCTGGAGACCGTTGAAGATCGCTGGAGACCGTTGAAGATCGCTGGAGACCGTTGAAGATCGCTGGAGACCGTTGAAGATCGCTGGAGACCGTTGAAGATCGCTAGAGACCGTTGAAGATCGCTAGATACCGTTGAAGATCGCTAGAGTCCGTTGAAGATCGCTAGATACCGTTGAAGATCGCTGGAGTCCGTTGAAGATCGCTAAAACCGCTTGAAAAAGTTGAAGATCGTTGGAGTGTACTGGGGTTCTGTTGGAGACTACTGTCCCGGTTGTGTTGTATACCGCTGGGGTTGTGTTATAGACTGCTGGGGTTGTGTTGAAGAGAAGTGGTGGGGAGGGGTTGTGATAAATCATGGGTGGTCACGGGTGTGGTGGTTGCGTGTACGCTTGTTTCTTCATCGGGATCGTCACCTGTACTGTGGCCGTCACCTGGTTTCAAGACACCTCCTCCAGTCATAAAAGTAAGTTGGCGCAGGTGTGTGATTAGATGCACAGGTGTGTAAGAAAAGGTAATTAGATATGCAGGTTTGTGAGAAAAAGATGATTAGTTCTGCAGGTGTGTGATTAGTTGTACAGGTTTGTGTGTTTGTGTGTGCAGGTGTGTGAGAAAAGGATGATTAGGTGTGCAGGTGTGTGAGGTAAAGACACTTAGATGTAGAGATGTGTGATAAAAAAGACGATTACATGTGCAGGTGTGGGAAATAAAAGTTTAGTTTAGACGTGCAGGTGTGAGGAAGGATAGAGAGAGTGTTTATGTTTGCTCTCGTCTTTTTTCTCTTTAATCAGTCGATATAATCCTGTCTGTGTCTGTCTGTCTGTCTATCTGTCTGTCTTTTTTCTCTTTTTATTGTACATATTTCTTTTCTCTCTTTCATTTATTGTACACACACTCTCTCTCTCTCTCTCTCTCTCTCTCTCTCTCTCTCTCTCTCTCTCTGTACCAGCTGCCACCTCCGAGTTTTTCAATTAAAAGTTGTTGTGGTGGATGAGCGATGGCTGGCACTTGGCGTCCTTGTGAATGTTGATCAGTTGAGGCCACACCCCCGAGAGACGTAGTTAAAGCCACACCCCCCGAGAGACGTAGTTAAAGCCACACCCCCGAGAGACGCAACTAAAGCCACACCCCCGAGAGACGTAGTTAAAGCCACACCCCCGAGAGACGTAGCTAAAGCCACACTCCCTGAGAGACGTAGCAGTTACACCCTGAGAGACGTAGCTAAAGCCACACCCCCGAGAGACGTATTTGAAGCCACACTCCCCTGAGAGACGTATAGGTGCGCCACACTTCTGGAGAACCGTAATTGAGGCCTTATTATAAGAACATATTAATAATCCTCCTTCCTTCCTTCCTTCCTTCCTTCCTTCTTCCTTATTATAATTTATTCTTAACTTTTCTGTTTTATTTCCGTCTTTATTGATATTAACCAAGAAAAATGACTGACCCAAATTAGTTGACCTTGTCTCGTGTTGTGGATACTCGAACCCGTGTCCTCGAGTTTACCTATGGACTTGTTGACAACCTTAAATCCTTACAAGTGTTAATGATGGGAGGGAGGGAGGGAAATAGGGAGGGAAGGAGGGAGAAGGAAGGACATGTTATCTGTGTGTTGGTTGGTTGGTGTTGGTCCTGAATTCAAGGGTAAAGGTGTAATTGGTAGTAATCAGGGAATACCTTTGATGAATTAATGAGGGAGGGTTGGTCTAAGGAACAAGATGGTAGTTACCAGTGAAAGACTTAACCTAACCTAACCTAACCTAACCTAACCTAACCTAACCTAACCTCACACATATACCACAACACCTTGACAGTAAACACGACGGTGATGTGGAGACAAGAATGGCAACATAAATATAACAGACGATAATTTTAAGTATAATTAATTGATTGTCACTTGAAGTATAAATAATTAGTAGAGTTATTAAGGAATTTTTTTGATGTTATTGATAAAAATGGGTTTATATATTGTCATTTTAATGTATTGTTATGTATTCAGGTGACAGGTGTGGTGTCAGATGACGTGTATAGTTTTGGGTCTTTTTATTTTTGTTACATATTAAAGTGATTTGCTGTAGATTGTTTCCCTGAAAGTGTGTTGTTCCTCCGTAAAAATTCAATTTTCCTCCCCCAAAATTCAATTTCCATTTGATAGAGAGGAAGTGAGGCGCCAGGGAACTGTGTTAAAAACCTTGAGTGAACACGTCCCATAAACACGAGATTAATGCTTAACCTGTTGGCGCTCGTCAGTGTCTAGATGTTGTACGATAGTGTCCACAAGTCGTACGATAGTGTCCACAAGTCGTACGATAGTGTCCACAAGTCGTACGATAGTGTCTAGGGCGGGGAATTATGGTCGTGGCTCCTATCTGTGTGGGGCGATGCTTTTTCCCCTCTCACAGTATGTTCTCCCCTATCCTCCTCCTCTCACTGTTCTCTTTCCCTATCCATCCTCTTGACCCCCAGAACCGTCCCCTCACTCCTTTCTTAAAACCCCAGTGTTTCCCTTCCCTTCCCTTCCCTACTGCCTTTTTTTTTTTACCACTGCCCTTCAAACCGCCACCCCTTCCCTCACCTCTCCCCTCCCCGCCGCCCAGTCACAAGAAGATGATGAACCTCCCACCAGGCGCCCAGCTGAGGCCTGTCCTAAAGCAGTGAATTTAGCAACAATAAGTCTTCAGTAAACATCCGCCATCAGGTAGTGTGGAAGAATGGCGTCGGTGTCCAGCGGGGCAGATCTTCCCGGAGGAACATAAATCAAGGTGAAGGAAGTTACTTAAGGGATTATCTGGTAAAATGTCGGAGGCGGGAAACGGTGGCGGCCAAAGGAAGATATTAAAGGTGCGTCCCGTGTAACACCACAGCCGGCTAGCCAACCATCCTCCCCGTGGAGTGTCCCCGCCATGGTCTGGTCCTCTTGTACACCACACAACTACGACCTTGTGGCGTTGGATACGTGGCCCTGGTGGTTGTGATGTCAGGACACCACACAAACACGACCCTGTGGTGATAGACACGTGGCCCTGGTGGTTGTGATGTCAGGACACCACACAAACACGACCCTGTAATAATACCATCCAGCCGCTGTGTTGCTGTACATGACACAGCCACAGCAATGGTGATTTAGTTCACTGTTCTCGTGAGAGATAATCGTGTGTGTTGAGGCAGGAGCGACACACTGACGCAAGCAGCGAGGGCCACCTGCCCGTGCTGGCGTTGCAGCGCCTGGAGATGGTAATAGAGCAAAAAATGCCAACGTTGGACTTTTCTTGTTGACTACACTTGAGCTGGTGTAGTTTGTGTCTGATGGTGTGAGTAAACTTCTAACAGCTGTTATCTTTCGTAATGATAGTGCTCATTATAACTTAGTTATACAAAAAGTGCAGCCATTATGGTGCGCTCGTCAGCTGGCGGTGTGCGCAGAAGAAACGTAATTTAGCTAAAACAACAACAGGAGGGATATGGTGCGTTGCTACTAGCTGTTGTTAAGGCTGGAGAAACGTAAATGTTGGTAAAAACTTGTGTAGGTGCGGAATATTAGATGCTGCTGCTGCAACAGAAAAACCCAAATAGTAACCAGTGTATCCTCACATGTAAGGCTCAGGGTAATGGTTCATAGAGTAAGAGTCTACAGAGGGGAGAATAGTGTACAGGTGTGGTCACAGCGGCCAGCATTAGGTAGCATCATCATGCGGGGCGTCGGTTTGCGTGTGAGTGTACATGTTGACTGCCTCCTCCCGCTCCCTCCCGCTTATGATTATTTTTTTTTATCATGTTGGCGAGAAAATGGAGAATTTTGTGTCACCCGGCACCCACAATCTCCCCGAACCTCTTCCACAACCATCCACACTCCTCCGCAACCTCCACAATCATCCACAACCATCCACATCCGCGAAGCCATCACACACCCTTCCATTACCCCCACCCCACCATATCACCTCCACTACCTCCTCCCCTCTACACCCCGCCACATTCCTCAACTACCTCCACTCTTCCTCTACACCCCACTACCTCCACCCCTCCACAACCATCCACATCCGCGTATCCTTCACCCCCCCCTCCCACCACCTCTCCACTTCCGCCAGCAACAATAGCAATATTATCAACAGGATTCAGTTGACGCATGTTGCTTCTCGTTAAAGAAACACAGTGAGGCACTTGAGGTCTGTTGACAGTGCCACCACCACCGTCACCCCCCCACCACCCCACCCCCCCTACCCGTCACCCCCACCACCACCACTACCCCCCACCACCACCATCACCCCCCCTACCACCGTCCCCCAGTCACTCACCCCCCTCCTTGACACCAGAGAGGGAGAGAGATGAGAGAATGAGAGAGGCTCCTTATCCTCGGTAGTGTTTCACCGTCACGTCCTGCAGCCCTCCACCGTCCCTGCTAATCTGGTTCTCACAAACACTGTCTCCTCATCCCACCTCCTCACCCCACCTCTCCTCACCCCACCTCTCCTCACCCCCCTAACCCCTCACCACCTTCCCACACCTGCACTACCACACATCACTCCATCACCACCATCCACCTGCTTCACCACCACCCACCTGCTTCACCACCACCCACCTGCTTCACCACCACCCACCTGCTTCACCACCACCCACCTACCACACCACCACCCACCTGCCTCACAACCACCCACTACCTCACTATCACTCACTACCACCCACTTACCTCACACCCCTCTCCACTTTCACCCATTTCCTGCTCACTACAACACACACACACACACACACACACACACACACACACACATTTTTATCGCCGTGAAAGAAACAGGAGGAGGATGATGTTGTTTTTGTCTCCTGTTTATGTCATGGCGTCACGCTGGGGCTCTTTAAAGTGCTGCAGGCCAATTAAAGTACATTTCTACCTTGTTGAATTACGTGTATTGGTCTTAAGGATCATCTGAAGATTACCCCCTCCCCCCCTTCCTAGGTTATTTCACCGGATGATTAAGTACACCTAATACTATCTGATGGGGTTAGGTTAGGTTAGGTTAGGTTAGGTTAGGTTAGGTTAGGTGGTAAGTGTACCCCGCTACTACACTGCTGGAGGCTCTGTACTTAGTGTTACGAACCTCCTCCTCCTCTTACTTGTTCCTCTGACGTTGTTTGGCCAATCTTCATGATATGTTGTATGTTGACTCATCATGTTGGTATAGTGTTGCAGAGCGTTGAGAAGAAGGCACTCTCTCTCTCTCTCTCTCTCTCTCTCTCTCTCTCATATTATTGCTAACGTTTGGCTCAAGAAGGTCACAGGGTGGCACTCTGAACGACTTGCATTAAATAGTATAAAAACAAATGAATCCCCTCTTTATTGACCGTAATATACGAGTAGATCTCTCTCTCTCTCTCTCTCTCTCTCTCTCTCTCTCTCTCTCTCTCTCTCTCTCTCTCTCTCTCTCTCTCTCTCTCTCTCTCTCTCTCTCTCTCTCCAAATATTATGTCATTTCATAAACTCGTCATCGTTTAGTAATATTACGTTGATGTTTATTATAACGAATAATTTCTTACGTAAATATTATATGATTTTGTTTTATGTTTTATTTATTTTTTACTGTGAATTAATTATTTAATTTTATTTATTTTGTTGAAATTACAGGACGTGTCTGTGGACTGATTTGACACATTGTATAGGCCTATGTGTCTCGTTCCTGTGGGTTATTGTAACACATTGTATAGGATTCCTTGACACATTGTATAGGCCTATGTGTCTCGTTCCTGTGGGTTATTGTAACACATTGTATAGGCCTATGTGTCTCGTTCCTATGGGATAATCTAATACATTGTATAGGTCTATATGTATTTTTCTTAACTACGGGTGTATGTAAAAAAGAAAAAGCACCCAAGAATTATGAAAGAAGCTACCATTCATATTTTGCCATGACCGTTGTGGATTCTCTTAAATGTACATACATGAATGTGTGTGTGTGTGTGTGTGTGTGTGTGTGTGTGTAAGTAAGTAAGTATATACAGTTGGGATCCGCTTATGTATACATTTGCATATATATGTGTATTATAGTTACGTGTCTGTGTTTACATACATGGCTTCCAAAGTCTTAACGTAGATTTCTCAATGGGCAAATATTTACCTGGTATGTAATAAAGGGTCTTGATGCCTTTAACCCCTTGAGTACGATGGTGTAAGTTGAGTACAGGTGTCTCTCAGGTGTGTTTTAATATGTTTAGATTCGGTGTATTAATTACAGGTATAACTTTCAACTAAATATATTACACACACACACACACACACACACACACACACACACACACACACACACACACACACACACTTTGGAGAACCATTTACTAAAGACACATTATCTTGGTTGCAGGTACGTACAGTGCTTGGCCGTGGGTGCCTCTTGAGCCAACACCTACAGTGAGTTACGTCCAGCAGTGATTACACACAGCAAACACCCCGTGACCCTTGATGACCTAGCAGTGGACCGGCGACCTCACCCGTCAGGTTTGGAGTCACTGATTGGTTCTCCTGGTCTTCTTAGGAGGCGAAGGGGGGGGTGTTGGAGGTTGTGTGAAGGGGGAGTTGGTTTGTTATGGGAAGAGGGGAAGGGGGAGGGGGGGGATGACGAGCAGGTGTGTGATGGGAGGGGGTGAGGATGAGTGACAGGAGGCACACACAAAACACACACAGACCACACACACACATACATACACACACCACAACAAAACACAACCATCCTCAACTGAACTGTTTCCTGATGATGATTACTCGATTAAAAAAAATCACACTTGTTTTGTGATAAAAAAAAGAGAGAGAGAGAGAGAGAGAGAGAGTTTACTGGTGTGTGTGTGTGCGAAACGGGATCACTTGTCACTCAGCTAACTGGCCAGGGATTCTATTCTACTATCGGCTCGTTCCTACCTAAAGGGGAACATTAACCTGGGCTCTAGTTTTTACACACACCGTCGTCAATTCTTTTCCTGCAGATTTGAGGCAGACTGCTTGATGGTTGTTGTGGTGTATTGTGCTTGAGAGTGTCCTGGAAGTGTGATATGGGGGCTGGGAGTGTTCTGGGACTGTTATATGTCCTGGAAGTGTGATATGGGGGCTGGGAGTGTTCTGGGACTGTTATATGTCCTGGAAGTGTGATATGGGGGCTGGGAGTGTTCTGGGACTGTTATATGTCCTGGAAGTGTGATATGGGGGCTGGGAGTGTTCTGGGACTGTTATATGCCCTGGAAGTGTGATATGGGGACTGAGAGTGTTCTGGGACTGTTATATGTCCTGGAAGTGTGATATGGGGGCTGGGAGTGTTCTGGGACTTATTATATGCCCTGGGAGAGTCCTAGAGCTATGATATGCGGATTAGGAAAGTTGTACAGACCAAATATGTGGACTGGGTTGGTTGTATACTCTAAATATGTGGGTTGGGACAGTCCTTTCTGTTATGGCGTGTGAAGGTAGAACAACACTAAACATCTTTGTTAATGGCGTACAAGAAGGAGAAGCAGCGAGAAGCAACACCATTCAACAAAATAAAATAACACTTAGAAACAGCTGATATTTTGAGTTTTCTTTCCATCTTCAACGTCAAGATCCATAAGCAGCTGTAAGTGACTCGGAGTTATCACTTGAGGTCTCTTGAGGAGGAGGAGGTCAGGTGTAAAGGGAGGAGGAGGTCAGGTGTAGGGAGAAGGAGGAGGAGGGCGGGTGTTAGGGGAGGGAGGTAGTCGGGTGGAGGAGGAGGAGGTCAGGTGTAGGGAGGAGGAGGAGGACCTTGGGTGGGAGGAGGTAGTCAGGTGGAGAGGGAGGAGGGAGGAGGTCGAGAGTATAGGGAGGAGAGAGGACGGGTGTTAGGGAGGAGGTAGTCGGGTGGAGGAGAGGGAGGAGGAGGAGGAGGAGGTAGTCGGGTATAGGGGAGAAACACGACGGGGATGTTTTTAGTTGGTCGGGATATTCCCTACTGGTGGGGAAATTTAATATACATTGGGAGGTAGTATACGATGTTTTTTTTTTTGTGAGTGACGTGTGGCCCAGTCTTTTCCCTGGTGTGGCCCCGTGTTGGACCCCGAAGTGGCCCCGTATTACTCCTGGTGTGGCCCCCCCGTATTGGTCCCTAGTATAGCTTTCTGTTCCCCTTAGTGTCGTCCCGTATTTCCCCTGGTGTAACCCCCTAGTGACAATGGACTTCCCGTGTAGAGGAGAATTAGACCAGGCCTCGACAACCCTCCATACTCCGAGTTATTTTTCCTCCCGTGTATTTTTTTCTTGAGGAGGGGGAGGTAGGGAGAAGGAGGAGGAAGGATGATGTAGCAATAAATTTCCTTCTATTGGGGAATTGAGTCGACCGGTGATGGAGGATGAGGAGGAGGAGGGTGAGGACGAAGAAGGTGATGGATGAAGGATGATGTGGATGAGGAGGATGTGGATGGGGAGGATGTGGATGAGGAGGATGTGGATGGGGGATGAAAATAAGGACAAAGAGGGATTGGTGAGGAAGGGCACACATAGTACTGTGGTGTGTGTGTGTGTGTGTGTGTGTGTGTGTGTGTGTGTGTGTGTGTGTGTGTGTGTGTGTGTGTGTGTGTGTGTGTGTGTGTGTGTGTGTGTACACGCAGGACTGCTCTTCAATAAAGGTAGGAGGATAACATGAATTATTACCTCCCGCTCTACGATGTTTGAGGGTCATAAAAATGGGTTCCATTAGTCCGTCTCTATGACTGTCTGTCTGTCTGTCTGTCAGTATGTCTCTTTTTAGCTATCTGTTTGTCTCTGTCCACCCGTTTCTTTTTATATCTGTTTGTCTGTCTGTTCGTCTCTTTTTATCTGTCTGTCTGTCTCTCTGTCCGTCTCTTTTTGTCTGTCTGTCTGTCTCTCTGTCCGTCTCTTTTTGTCTGTATGTCTGTCCGTCCGTCTCTTTTTGTCTGTCTGTCTGTCCGTCCGTCTCTTTTTATCGGTCTGTCTCTCTGTCCGTCTGTCCATACGTCCATCCGGGTTTCATTTTCAGTACATAAAACCGTTTCATATATCATAATAACAGTTTGTATCCACATTTGCCTGCAATAAAGAGGGTCAATTTGTTAAAAAGGTGGTGGATGGTGGTGGGTGGGTGGAGTGGTAATTGGTGGGTGGGTGGGTGGGTGGGTGGGTGGTGTGGTACGTGGGTGAGTGGTGGTAGGTTGGGAGTGATGGATAGTGGTGGTGGTAGAGTGGGTGGGTGGGTGGTGATGGTAGGTGGATGGTGGTGGTGGTGATGGTAGGTGGATGGTGGTGATTAGAGGTGGTAGGTTGAATTGGGTGGTGGTACGTGGGTGAGTGGTGGTGGGTTGGGGGTAGTGGTTGGTGGTAGGTGGGGGTGATTGGTGGGGGGTGGTGGGGGTTGGGGGATTATGGTGAATGAATGGTATGCTTGAGAGTTGGCGTTAAGGTAAGGGTGGTAGTAGGTTGTTGGGATTGTGTTAAAGGGGTGGTGGTGATGGGTGTAGTGGTGATGGGTGTAGTGGTGATGGGTGGTGCGGAGAGTGAGTAGTGGTGATGGGTGGTGGGGAGACTGTGGTGATGGGTGGTGCGGAGAGTGTGAAGTGGTGATGGGTGGTGGGAAGACTGTGAAGTGATGGGTGGTGAGAGTGTGGTGGTGATGGGTGGTGGGGAGAAAGTGTAGTGGTGATGGGTGGTGGGGAGAGGAAGGTAATTTCCATAATATTATATCTATAGTGGGCAGATATACGGTTGTTGATCGTGTCTTATGTGTTTCCGCTTATATATACTCAGTGAAGGTTGTCCGCCCAGAAAGAGGCCAAAGTGGAAGCCCTACAGCCATGTTGGAGCCCAGGTCATGTTGGAGTCAGGCATGTTCAGGTCAGAGCCATGTTGGAGTCCAGGCCATGGTGGACACCAGGCTCTACCTGCATGAAGATTGTGTTTTAGCATCACACCAGCTGACACTGTGTGATTGGGAGAGGGAGGAGTGAGGAATGGGAGAATAGGGAAGGGGAGGAAAAGGAAGGGAAAGAGAATGGAGAAGAGGAGAGGGGAGGAGTGTGGAGGGAAGGGGACGGATGGGGAGACTTTGGGAGGGGAGGGGGGAGGGGACACGACGGGACGGGGCAAGTCGGGAGGGCAGACGTGGAGAATGGAGGAAAAGGGAGGAGGAGAAGAAGACGTGAGGAGAGAAAGTGATTCAAGGCGAGGAAAGGGAAGAGGAAGATAGAATAACAAAAATAAAGGAGGAGGAGGAAGGGCAGAATAGGGAAAAAGACGGTGAAGATAAGACGGAGAAGAGAAGAGGGAGGAAAGAAGTAGAATCGAAAAAGGTGGAGGGGGAGGAGATGCAGGATAAGGGTGATAAAGGTAAGAAGCAACAGAAGAAGAAGATGAGGAGAAATAAGAAAAGGAAGAAGATAGAGGATAGGAGAAGGTCGCTCTAAGAAAAGTACCCCACCCCCCTCTACACCCACCACCCCCCACATCCATCACCCCTACCCACCCTTATGCAGATGACATCACTTAAATAACAACACATCAAGGAAAATCGCGAGCGTTACAGGTCGACAACACCAAGCGGGAATTACAATGGGTAAATAATTACGAAAAACAATGGAAAATCCAAACCAGTCTCCCGAAATTCACAGTGATACCCTTATGCAGAAGGAAAATCCATCCATTAGTAACCAATAATGCCCAGATAGAATACAAAAGCAGAGGCACCCTCCTGGGCCTGTATATATCCACGACAGGTTACTCCCATCATGTCCACAGCAGGAAGGAAAAGGCAAGAAGAGAGCCGAGAAAACTATACCGCTTTAAAGCGCTTCCTGAGAAAATAAAACTCTGCCTGGTGACATCATTTATCACACCGATATTAACTTTCCCAGCAATACCTCTTCATACTATGAGCACCACTCAAATATTAAAATTACAGGTGGTCCAAAATGAAGCCCTAAGATTCGTCACAGGTGAAAGATACCCCTTCACTAGAACCACAGCCGAGATACATAGAGATCCGAGAATAAAACCCATCAACCAGCAGCTGCACACCCTGGCCACTAGAATCTGGCAAAAGATAGAACGATCAGAGCAAGAACTCCTTCAAAGACTCCCACCAGATAACGACAACAACCATATATGGTTCCCAAAAGGTTACCAAATCTCAAAAGGTCCATTACCACCCCTGATCTATACGGCCAGGCAATAGACAACCTCCCTAGACCAGCATCCGCCAGTAGGGTCGGCGTAATATGAAATAAGGCCCTCAAAACACCAATATATGGGACAGGGAGGATGTCTAGTACCGACAGACAATAACTAACCCATGACACAACCCTAACACACTATTAGCTTAGCTAGGCGGTCAGCCCGCCCTCTCTTACCTCCTCCTAAATTTCTTCAATTTTCGAACTATAACTTCCTTCCCCCACCTCTAATCTTCCTTCACCCCTCTTTTCTCTACAAAAAAAACCTTTTATACTTTAACCTGAAGAAAGTGGACCTCTCTCCTCCTGCCCCCTTCCCCCCTCCCCTTCCTCCTTCCCCCCTCCCCTTCCTCCTTCCCCTTCCCCCCTCTTCCTCCCCTTTCCCCTTCCCCTCTCCCCTTCCTCTCTCTCTCCCTTTCTTTCCTCTCTCTTCTCCTCTCGACCTCCCCTTCCCCCTCTCTCCCCTCCTCTCCTCCCTCCTCTCTGAATCTTTGTTGCTCTTTTGTCCGGCTCTGAAAAGATATATACACACACATAAGATCCAGAGGAAAAAGATGTGAGAAGCTGCATTTAATTGAGATGGTTTGTATTAGTTAAAGAGAGTCGTGCTGGCTGCTTTTAAAGTACAGTATGTGAACAACCAGCCCAGGTCCATGTTGACTCTCTCTCTCTCTCTCTCTCTCTCTCTCTCTCTCTCTCTCTCTCTCTCTCTCTCTCTCTCTCTCTCAGTCTTTATTGCCTCAAATAAAGAAAATAGATTCTATTCCAAGCTGAAACCTTTCCAATAAACTTTGATTTTTGGCAAAAGTTTTGTTGTAAAGCATAACCACTATGGCGTCCCGCTGGTGGGAGCTATGTGGTGGTGGGGAGGTGTATAGTGGTGATGTTTGTTTATATATATATATATATATATATATATATATATATATATATATATATATATATATATATATATATATATATATTTAGTTAGCTAGTTATCTCTGTTATATATCATCTTCCCGGTTTAAAACATTTGTGACAAAAAAACTTTACACAAGTCCAACAAAAAGTAAGATATACTAATAATGAAAAACTTTCTAGGTAAACAAGTTCAATATGAGTTCCTCGTGTGACTCTGCTGACATCAAAGCAGTATTCTGTTTCCTCCATACACTTTGTACTGTATCATACAAAACTTTTCTACCAGCTTCTCATATCCTCTCCATCAAATTTGTCAAAAGTTGATGGTATTGGTGGAATAAAAACTTAATTTTTTGACATATACCCAGAGGGAAAAAGAGGCCTCGTTATTTTTCACGTAATATTTGTTTAAAATCGGGAATTCGGGAATATCTTTTGTAGACACTATATATATATATATATATATATATATATATATATATATATATATATATATATATATATATATATATATATATATATATATATATTGCATAAAACAAAACCTCACGTTCAGTAAGAATCACACGAGTAGTGACGTAAAGCGGCGAGGCGCATCAAGAAATCCCTCGTCTTTGACGTTTTTACAATTTCTTGATCCAACCAATGTAAAATTCTGGCGGCCGAATCCCAGCCGACGAGGCTTGATCCTATTGAAATGTCAGTTATGCCTCCTGAAGCCCCTGATCTCATTGAAATGTCAGTTATTCCTCCCTGTAGTGTAGGAGGTGTGATCCTGGCAGGCGACGCGGGCCTCACCACCATTGGGGAGCCACGGAAGGAAGGAAAGAGGGCGGGAGAAAGGGAGGGGAGGTGTGAATGTAGGAGAGAGACTAGAGGGGATGCAGGAAAGGCAATGGGTGGAACGAAGACAAGGATACAATGTATAGGGAGGGTGATGGCTAGGACGAGAGGGAGGATGAGTGAAGCAAAGGGGATGGAATGAAGGAAGGAAGAAGGGAGAGGATTGAATGGGAGAGGTATGGAGAGACAGGGAGAGAGGAAGAGAGGGAGAGGCGGTTGCAGAAAGTGGGCGGGAGAGATGGAAGGAGAGAGAGACAGCTGCAGTAGGAGGAAGGAAAGAATAATATCTCTCTCTCTCTTTCTCTCTTTTTCTCTCATTACCTTTTCCGTCATACTTCCTTCAATCTCTTCCCTTCTTCCCTGTCTCTCACCCCCTCACCCTGTTCCTCCGTTCTTTCATCCCTCTCTTCCTGTTCCTTCCTTCACTCACTTTCACTCTCCCTCCCCTTTCCCTCACCATCCCACCCCACCTTTCCTTCATCTTCTCACTTTCTTTTCTTACGACCCCACCCCTCCCCCCTTCTATCACCACCCCTCCCCCTTCTATCACCACCCTCCCCTCCCCTTCTATCACCATCCCTGCCCTCCCCTTCTATCACCACCCCTCCTCCCTTCTATCACCACCCCTCCCCTTCTATCACCACCCCCTCCTTCTATCCACCACCCTCCCCTTCTATCCCCTTCTATCACCACCCCTCCCCTCCTTCTATCACCACCCCTCCCCTTCTTCCACCCCCTTTCTATCTATCACCCCCTCCCCCCCTTCCCCCTATCACCACCCCTCCCTCCCCTTCTATCACCACCCCTCCCCTTCTATCACCACCCCTCCCTCCCCTTCTATCACCATTCCTCATAAATCTTTCCAACATCCTTCTCTCCCTGTTCCCTCATCCCTCTCACACCTTCTTTCCTCTCACATTCTCTTCCCTTTCACACACTCTTCCCTCAATCCTCTCTCGCTGCTTCCTCCTTCACTCACTCTCACCCTCCCCTCCCACCTCCCCCCCTAAAAAAAAACACATTCGAGGCGCACTACAACATTGGTGTGGAGTTACTGGGCCCCCACGTGTCTTATCGCGACAAGTTTGTGTATAAACTGGGACACAGTATTTGCAAAACTTCTAAACCATTGACTATTCGCGAGTGTCTGACGCGCCTCTACAATACGCCGCGGAAAATGTCTCTGAAGTATTTTCTCAATAAATGCATTGAAAACAAACCACCGTCACAAACAAGCCTTTACATACATAGACCAAAACATCTACGAAACACATGCAATTCTGGTGAAGTAAATATATGCAAACGACCTCGTAAACACCCCAAAATGTGGGCGGTTAGCTGGAAGGGGAGGAGGGAAGGGGGAGGGGAAAGGGAAGAGGAAGGAGAGGGAAGGGAAGCCAACTGAAGTTCGGTTCTCAGGGGAGGTGAAGGCGGAGAAGCGAAGGCAGAAGAGGAGGAGGGGTGGAGGAAGAGGAGGAGGATAGCCCTTGAAGAAGTTACTTACAAGAGTAAAAAGTTTGTAGTGCTTATGATAACAGCGGCGGGAGTGTGGTGTAGGACGCGACCACTGACAAGCTTCAATTACCACTTTGTATCCGCGCTGTGTGGAGGAGACGCCGCCCTCCACCCCGTCCGTCGCCGCCCTCCACCCCATCCGTCGCCGCCCTCCACTCCGTCCGTCGCCTTCCTCCACCCCGTCCGTCGCCGCCCTCCACCCCGTCCGTCGCCGCCCTCCACCCCGTCCGTCGCCGCCCTCCACCCCGTCCGTCGCCGCCCTCCACCCTGTCCGTCGCCGCCCTCCACCCCGTCCGTCGCCTCCCTCCACCCCGTCCGTCGCCTCCCCTCGACTGTGTGAAGATAGAACCTTTTAGGGACAGGTCCAAGCACACTGTGTGTGAAATGGCACAACACTTCATCTCTAATGGCAAGATAGCCGACATATTAAGATTGTATCCACTTTTTTGCACTTAGTAACTATATCAATTCTCATGTATTGTACAGAACCAAATACGCAATGTGCTTGAATACCTCTCACGTAAATGTGAATAACAAAGTGTGAGGCCAGACATACTGCCTCACACGCCTGTTCTCACGCATTTGTGAATAAGTTACCCTTTATGTATAGAACTAAACAAATAATGTAAATGAAATACTGTGTAACTTTCAGTGCCATAATATCCTGACAACGGGGGTTAATTATTATGACCCTTTGTAAACTCTACTCTGTAACCCTTTTGCGCTACCGCTCACAGGATGAGTGTGGGGTGCACAATAAAGTAGCCGCTGCAAGCGGCAAAATCAATCCCTCCACCCCGTCCGTCGCCGCCCTCCACCCCATCCGTCGCCGCCCTCCACCCCATCCGTCGCCGCCCTCCACCCGTCCATCGCCGCCCTCCACCCCGTCCGTCGCCGCCCTCCACCCCGTCCGTCGCCGCCCTCCACCCCGTCCGTCGCCGCCCTCCACCCCGTCCGTCGCCGCCCTCCACCCCGTCCGTCGCCGCCCTCCACCCCGTGCGTCGCCGCCCTCCACCCCGTGCGTCGCCGCCCTCCACCCCGTCCGTCGCTGCTACCTCTTTGGGACGGGGATTCGGTGTTTTGTTAAGACGGGGAAGTCACAAGGACAGGCTTGTTGGGACGGGTAACCCCTCACACTCCCTCGTCCTGTCTGCATGATTCCCAGATTCCAATTTTATGTGTATCGACTCTCCCCTGACCTCCCCCCCTCCTCCTCCCACACCCTCCTCTACCGTGTCATTCTTTCCCTCTTCCACCCCTGTTCCTGGGTCCCCCCCTCCTCCACCCCCCTCCTTTACCCATCCCTCCACTAATTCCCTCAACCCCCACTCCCTCCTTCATCAGCTCCTCTCACCTTCTTTATCACTTTATTACCTCCACTCCTTCATCTACTCCTCATTACCACCTTCACCCCCCTCACTTCCTTCACCCACCTCTTCACTCCTTCTTTCACCCATCCCTCCACTCACTCCACTTCCTACTTCACCCACCCTTCCCTCCCTTCTTCACCTTCCTTCCCACTATTGTAAACGCCGCCACACCCTCATCACCCCCACCCCTTACTCGCCCCTCCTCCTTTACCCACCCTCTACTCTCCCCTCCTCCTTTACCCACCCCTCTCGCCTCCCCTCCTTTACCCACCTTACTCGCCCCACTCCCTCCTTTACCCCACCTCCTGCTCGCCCCTCCCTCCCTTCACCCACCTTACTCGCCTCCCTCCTTCACCCACCCCTCTACTCGCCCCACTCCTCCTTTACCCACCCCTTACTCACCTCCCTCCTTCACCCCACCCCGCCTCGCCCCGCTCTCTCCTTCACCCCACCTCTACTCGCCCCCTCCTCCTTTACCCACCCCTTACTCACCCACTCCCTCCTTTACCCCACCCCTCTACTCGCCCCTCCCTCCTTCACCCACCCTTACTCCTTCCCCTCCTGTCCCCACCCCACCCCTCTACTCGCC
The DNA here is from genome assembly GCF_018991925.1 of Homarus americanus. Lineage (NCBI taxonomy): Eukaryota > Metazoa > Arthropoda > Malacostraca > Decapoda > Nephropidae > Homarus > Homarus americanus. The sequence continues at coordinate 3,659,494 of NW_024726235.1, read as the reverse complement.
CCCTCCCCTCCTTTCTTGCCCTCCTACTCGCCCCCTCCTCCTTCACCCCCTCCTCCACCCCCTCCCTCCTTCCCACCCCCTCTACTCGCCCCACTCACCTCCTTTACCTTACTCGCCCCTCCCTCCTTTACCCACCCCTCTACTCCTTCTCCCTCCTTCCACCCCACCCCTCCTTACTCCCTCCTTCACCCACCCCTCTCTCGCCCCACTCCCTCCATTACCCACCCCTCTCGAGTTCCCTCTTAATTCATCACACTTCTCATCGCTCCCCGAGAATCAATTATGGAAGTTTGACGGCTGGCCTGCCTGTGTGTCTGTGTTTTCAATCTTCTAACTCTGCCGGTATTTATGAGCTAAGTTCGATGTATCGGAGGAATCAGTGGCGACGTGTGTGGATTGACTTTGTGTCTTCTTGAGGCTTCGTGTGGATTGACTTTCCTTTGAAGCTTAGTGTGGGTTGACTTTCTGTGGAGGGTTCATGTGGGTTGACTCTTTACCCTCTCTGGAAGGTTCATGTGGGTTGACTTTATCTCTGTGGAAGGCTCGTGTGGATGGACTCTGTTGAAGCCTTGTATAGATTGATTGTCCCTTAAGACTTCGACCTCAGAAATACTTACTGGTAATTGGACTTTTGTTTGAACTGACTCACGAAAGAAAACTAACTATATAACATGTATAAATCTTTCTTAAAACTAAACCACATTATATATCTATTTCACGGTGATGATTATACTCCTTATAAAACTCTTCAGGAACAGCTATAGTGAGAGTCTCTTTCATAAAACCTACTCAGATACTTTTGAGTTATTTTATCTTTGGTTAGGTTTTTCTTTGGGGGAATTCGCCACTGTAAGATCAACCACCCTACCCTCCTCCTATCCACCATCTACCATCCCTCTTCCCTCCTTACCACCATGCTCTTCCCTCCTCCACCATCCCTTTCCCTCCCTACCCCCTTCCTACCCTCTGGCACCCACCTTCCTCAACCTGCACCCAACCTCCCTCTTCCCCCACCTTCCCTTATTCATTCCCATCCCTTCAGTATCCCCACCCCAACCCCCTCCCACAACCCCTCTAACCCCCTCAAACTCACTCCTGTGTGGTATGTCGACAGTTTGTTTACCGCTGTTCTTTTGTTAAGGCTGAAAAGTTCCTCCTTCCCCTCACTGTTGTTTCTTTTTGTTTTGTCTTAAATATGTAAACGTTTGTGGTCTGGGGAACTTTATTTTTCTTTAATTTTGTTGGGATATTTGGGAGGTGGATTGGGTTATGGGTGTGTTTAGAATGATTATGATAGTTTTCGTTCTATTAACCCATTTGTGGACTATGGTTTTTCGTTAACCCTTTGAGGACGTGGTTTTAAGATTTAACCCTTTGAAGACGATGGTTTTAGATTTCCCTTGAAGACGATGGTTTTAAGATTTAACCCTTTGAAGACGATGGTTTTAAGATTTAACCCTTTGAAGACGATGGTTTTAAGATTTAACCCTTTGAAGACGATGGTTTTAGATTTAACCTTTGAAAGCGATGGTTTTGGGATTTAACCTTGAAGCGATGGTTTTAAGATTTAACCCTTTGAAAACGATGGTATAAGATTTAACCCTTTTGAAGACGATTATATAAGATTTAACCGGGACGATGGTTTTAAGATTTAACCTTGAAGACGATGGTTTTAAGATTTAACCTTTGAAGACGATGGTTTTAGATTTAACCCTTTGAAGACGATGGTTTAAGATTTAACCCTTTGAAAACGATGGTATAGATTTAACCCTTGAAAACGATTATATAAGATTTAACCCTTTGAGGACGATGGTTTTAAGATTTAACCCTTTGAACGATGGTTTAGATTTAACCCTTTGAAGACGATAAGATTTAACCTTTGAAGACGATTATATAAGATTTAACCCTTTGAAAACGATGGTTTTAAAGATTTAACCCTTGAAAACGATGGTTTAGATTTAACCCTTTTAAAACGATGGTTTTAAGATTTAACTCTTTAAAGACGATGGTTTAAGATTTAACCGAAGACGATGGTATAGATTTAACCCTTTGAAGACGATGGTATAAGATTTAACCTTTAAAGACGATGGTTTAAGATTTAACCCTTTGAGGACGATTGTATAAGATTTAACCCTTTGAAGACGATGGTATAAGATTTAACCTTTAAGACGATGGTTTTAGATTTAACCCTTTGAGGACGATTGTATAAGATTTAACCCTTTGAAGACGATGGTATAGATTTAACCCTTTGAGGCGATTATATAAGATTTAACCCTTTGAGACGATGGTATAAGATTTAACCCTTAAAGACGATGGTATAAGATTTAACCGAAGACGATGGTTTTAAGATTTAACCCTTTGAAGACGATGGTATAGATTTAACCCCTTTGAAGACGATTATATGATTTAACCCTTTGAAGACGATGGTTTTAAGATTTAACCTTTAAAGACGATGGTATAAGATTTAACCCTTTGAAGACGATGGTTTAAGATTTAACCTTTAAAGACGATGGTATAAGATTTAACCCCTTTGAAGACGATGGTTTTAGATTTAACCTTTGAAGACGATGGTATAAGATTTAACCCTGAAGACGATGGTTTAAGATTTAACCCTTTGAGACGATGGTATAAGATTTAACCCTTTAAAGACGATGGTAAAGATTTAACCCTTTGAAGACGATGGTTTAAGATTTAACCCTTTGAAGACGATGGTATAAGATTTAACCCTTTGAAGACGATGGTATAAGATTTAACCCTTTAAGGCCGATGGTATAAGCTCTTCGTCAAGGGGTTAAATTTGGTTAGTTTTAAATTTGTTTAATTACAGGTATATCCATAAGGAGTCATTGTTACCTGTTTGACTGAATGACTGATTAACTAACTGATTGACTGACTTAACAGATTCACAACACGTGACCTTCATAAGACTGTGAAGTTATCAAGTGACATCCTGTTGATAGCCCGACACCCCAGTCTCTGCTCCCAGGGGCCCTACCCAAACTCCCGAGGTAACTCTGACTTTCTTACGTACAAACCACTGATGACTCCAATACTAACACCTCTTCCCTCCCTGACCAGATATCCTCCTCCTAGGGACAGGCCTGGCATGAGGGACCTGGTTTCCCTTTAACCAGTTAAGTTGTACTGGAATTTCCCCACACACTCATCATTCTGTCACTTTATGTAACTTGCTGACAAAACCCATGACCCTTCAGGTTTATACGCCGTTAACGCATGAGTCATAAAGGCAAGCATGAACTACGCATGCTTCCCAGATGGGCGCTATGCCTTCTGCGCTTCACCTTGCAGGATGTAGAGGTTACTTAATAAACTAGCCCCTCGGGGTAAACAAAATAAAAATAATAATGTTGATACACGTCATGTACCAGTGTGTGTATGTGTGTGTGTGTGTGTGTGTGTGTGTGTGTGTGTGTGTGGCGTGCGCGTGCGCGTGTGTGTGTGTGCGTGTGTGTGTGCGTGTGTGTGTGTGGTGTGTGTGTGTGTGTGTGTGTGTGTGTGTGACGTACAGTGAAACGCATCCTGGCTCTGAGACGTCGAGACAATAACAAGATTATAATCCCAAGTGAAGTTAAGACTGTTGGTTAATGGTTTTAATGTCTCGTCCCATAACTCGGATTTATGTCACCTGGGGAGAGAGAGATATTGAACACCCTCTGCTTATATCGCTTGAAGATTGTCACACCCTAACGCTACCGGAGGGTTAGGTGAGGTTAGATTTGTGTAAGGTTGATCTACAGGTGAAATAAGCTGGGGTCTAATCAGGTGACCCATATTATATGTGTGTGTGTGTGTGTGTGTGTGTGTGTGTGTGTGTGTGTGTGTGTGTGTGTCCTGTCTCAGCTGCGACATGGGAAATAAGAGCCATATATCATCCCTAAGACACTCACTTAACTAATATTAATGTCGTATTTAACTACACCCTCTTATGGACGTTTCTGTCGGGTAGGCCTGTTGGAGGTGGGCCACATTCGTCAACTCAAATGGCTCACTCAGGGCTACGACGGAAGACCTTTTATAGAGTACCAGAAGTGGCCCTCTCCAACACGTTAAATTCATGTTTGATGTGTGCATTACTGGGGGTGGTAAAGGGTATCAAGCTGGGGAGGGGATGGGGTGGGGTGGGGAGGATGGAAGGGGTTAAACTGGGGTGTATGGGGAGGGGTTAAGAGC